>NC_083869.1:43666893-43969924 GCF_032452875.1 Bos javanicus | reverse complement strand
TAAGCTATCAGAAAGGTGGAGGCATGCGTGCAGTGACTCCCACATGATCTTAATTCTGCCACACTTTGGGTTGCACCTCTATGAGTGCTGAGTGGATTCCCAAAGTCATGCCACACCAAGTAGTCAAAGAAGCTTCAGGGCAGGAGCCTGGATGCCAGCAGCATGGGTCTGGGTGAGGGGCAGTCGGATGGTACTCATGTGGGACCGGTTACCACAGCAGTCACTGGATAAGAAGGGAGGACAGACGGATTTGAAGTGCAAGCAAGTAGTACCTGATAAAGCCCTCATTCACCGATAGCATCAGGGTTTTTTTTTTTTTTTTTTAATGTATTCATATATGTCAGTATTTTTTTAACAACCATTCTTCTACTTGGCTGCAAGTTCTATGATATCAGTACGATTTCTCTCTGCCCTCTGCTGTCTCAGGGTCTGGTACTTGTATTTTGTCCATAAAAGATGATTGTTACATTTGTTGACCAGATAAATACTTAAACAGAGGATGACAGGCATTCTCCAGTCATTCTCTAACCTCCGCTCCCTCCCTAAACTACCCTCCACCCTGAGAAACAACAGCAAAGAAATTAAAGTGTTTGTATGCTGGGGGTAGTGGAAAGATGCAAACACATCTTTTTTCTTTTCTCCATCTCTGTTCTGGCCCTCCTCACATCAGGGTCCTCCAATTAATTGGAAAGCAATTGATCTTCCTTTCCCTAGTTGGCTCCGTTCCACTGTTCCACATCCAGGGCCACCAGCACGCTCTGCCCAACAGTGGTTGACTTGCTTCCTGCTCCTCTTTCTAGAAGCACAGAAATGCTGCCAAAGGATTGACATTCCCTCCTTTTCCTTTTCTTCTCTTTCTCACTAGTCTGTGCTTATGGAAATAAACAACACAGACATTTGCTTTCTCACTAACATAAATTATGATACCCCTTGCAGTAAAAAATTTTCGAGAAAGAAGAACCTATAGTTAGTCTGGATTTTAATTGTCTGATTTTCATAACTTCCTCACAAATGTCTAATACTTGGGAGAATACTCAACACATAGCAGAAACCATTACAAATGCAATGTCAATTGCGTTCACTTTTGCCAGTGGTTCTCAAATTGCAGCTACTCCTATGCAACTTTCACATTTTTGACATAGATATGCCATCAGAACTATTATTTATTTGAATTTTCTTTAAATCACTTCACTTTTTTAGTTAAATAGATTTTTTAAAAAGTAAATTGTATGTACCTACAGTAAATAGAACTTTAAAAATCACCAGTTATAAATAGCAAATAACCATAAAACATAACCATAAACCATAAAACATATGAATTGAATATTTGTGTCACCTTTTCCCCACTACCATTCATTTGTTGAAGCCCTAGCCCTCAAATGGACTTCTTTGGTGTCTCAGTTGATAAAGAATCTGCAATGTGGGAGACCTGGGTTCAATCCCTGGGTTGGGAAGATCCCCTAGAGAAGGGAAGAGCTACCAATTCCAATATTCTGGCCTGGAGAATTCCATAGACTGTATAGTCCATGGGGTCACAGAGTCTGACACGACTGAGCGACTTTCTCTTTTCACTTTCATGCATTGGAGAAGGAAATGGCAACCCACTCCAGTGTTCTTGCCTGGAGAATCCCAGGGACTGGGGAGCCTGGTGGGCTGCCGTCTACGGGGTCGCACAGAGTTGGACATGACTGAAGCAACTTAGCAGCAGCAGCAGCATTCCCACTTTATGTTTTAATCTTCTATTTGCCTCAATATCCGTGACCTACTGCTTGATGATCTCAGTTTAAGGGTTGGAGAGGTCCCCTGGTAAATTTCAAAGAGTATTAGGAAAGGAGGGAGGGCACCCTAGCTCTCCTTCAGACTGCAGAAATTGGGCAGATGCTGGTTTTCCTAGCTTCAGTTGTTCTGTCTATAAATGAGTTGTTACCATCAGTGGGAGAAAATGAGGTGAAAAGACAGGTAGTGGTTGAGGATATTGGCCCTAACCCATGCTCTTCCTCTTCTATGTCAAAGCCTTTAAAATGGGTCCTTATAACCATGGTGAAGAGCGATGTTGTGGACACCATCAATCAGTAGTATCATAGCAAGGGAAACTGCTAGGAATGCTGAACTAAATCATTATTAACCAAGACAGGCATACTTCTGTGAATTGATTTGAGATGTTAGACATGTGCAGACTTATTCTTAATTGTAATGGTTCTACATCAATTTTTAGAGTTGCCTTCATAATTATGGAATAGACAGAGTTTCTAGTTAAATGAATAGATTTCTTCTTGGAGGATAATTATTTTTAAATTCTTCTAAAAAATAGCTTTTGATTTCCTGATTCACACTAATATCTGTTTTCTCCTGTTCTCCAGAGGAACTGGACTATGTTTTCAAACAAAAGTTTTTAATAGATAAGAATTAGAACATAGAATTCTTACACTGTTGGTGGGAATGCAAACTAGTACAGCCACTATGGAGAACAGTGTGGAGATTCCTTAAAAAACTGGAAATAGAACTGCCTTATGATCCAGCAATCCCACTGCTGGGCATACACACTGAGGAAACCAGAAGGGAAAGAGACACGTGTACCCCAGTGTTCATCGCAGCACTGTTTATAATAGCCAGGACATGGAAGCAACCTAGATGTCCATCAGCAGATGAATGGATAAGAAAGCTATGGTACATATACACAATGGAGTATTACTCAGCCATTAAAAAGAATACATTTGAATCAGTTCTAATGAGGTGGATGAAACTGGAGCCTATTATACAGAGTGAAGTAAGCCAGAAGGAAAAACACCAATACAGTATACTAACGCATATATATGGAATTTAGAAAGATGGTAACGATAACCCTGTATACGAGACAGCAAAAGAGACACTGATGTATAGAACAGTCTTATGGACTCTGTGGGAGAGGGAGAGGGTGGGAAGATTTGGGAGAAGGGCATTGAAACATGTAAAATATCATGTATGAAACGAGATGCCAGTCCAGGTTCAATGCACGATACTGGATGCTTGGGGCTGGTGCACTGGGATGACCCAGAGGGATGGTGTGGGGAGGGAGGAGGGAGGAGGGTTCAGGATGGGGAACACATGTATACCTGTAAATTAAAGAAAGATTAAAAAAAAAAAAAAAAAGGACAAGGAGGAGGATAACTAAAGAAGAGTTTTTCTCTTGTCACATGAGATGTAGCTCACTCTTTAAAAAAAATAAATAAATAAATAAAATAAATAAATTTAAATAAAAAAATACATTGAAGGTTTAACAACTAAGTAGTCATCACTAATTAATAACTCTAATAATATAATTTTTGAAAGAAAATGATTGGAATATTATCTTCTCTCTTTATTGTTGAATTTATTGTGTTACAGTTATATACAGTAAACTGCACATATTTAAAGTGTATAATTCAATGAGTTTTTTTTTTAATGAGTTTTTAAAAAACAAATGTATTTAAGTAAAAATGTGAATAGGTTTAAAGAAAAACACTACACTGATAAAGTAGGCATGAAATATGAATATCACTGAATCTGTGTGGTGGAACTTGATTGGCTGAAGCTTAGGAAATACCAACTTGATTTTTAGGGTACCTTCAGTCTAAAGCAGTAAAACTCTGTGCCATAATTTCCTAAAAATAGTACAGGGATTTAGAGGTTCATCTATTTTCTAAGGATGCTGTGAAAAATAATTTTAAAAAAATAGTGTGTGGGGGAGGAAAGCCATGTATTTCCCATGTACAGACATGGGAAGTCTGTATTTTGTGTCCAATTTTTCTGTAAATCTAAAACTACTATTAAGAATGAAGTCTATTTGCATACATATGGCCAACAGGCACAGGAAAAGATGCTCAACAACACTAATTACTAGAGAAATGCAAATCAAAACCACAATGAGTCACCAGTCAGAATGGCCATCATCAAAAAGTCTACAACTAATACATGCAGGAGAGGGTATGGAGAGAAGGGAACCCTCCTACATTGTTGGTAGGAATGTAAGTTGGTACAGCCATGATGAAAAACAGTATGGAGTTTCCTTAAAAACTAAAAATAGAGTTACTATATGATTCAACAATCCTACTCCTAGGCATATATCCAGAAAAGATAAAATCTCTAATTCATAAAGATATATGCACCCCAATGTTCATAGTAGCACTGGAGACCTGGGTTCAATTCCTGGGTCAGGAAGATCCCCTGGAGAAGGAAATGGTAACCCACTGCAGTATTCTTGCCTAGAGAATCCCATGGACAGAGGAGCCTGGCAGGCTACAGTCCATGGGGTTGCAAGCATCAGATACAACTTAGCAACTAAACCACCAAGACATGGAAGCAATCTAAATATCTACTGACAGATGAATGGATGAAAAAGATGTGGTATACACACACACACACACACACACATATATACAATAGAATATTACTCAGCCATAAAAAAGAATGAAATAATGCCATTTTCATTAACATGGATGGACCTAGAGATTATCATACTGAGTGAAGTTAAGTCAGACAGAGAAAGGTAAATATCATATGATATCACTTATATGTAGAATCTGAAGTGAAAGTGAAGTGCAAGTCGCTCAGTCATGTCCGACTCTTTGCAACCCCATGGACTATACCATCCAGGCCAGAATACCGGAGTGGGTAGCCTTTCCCTTCTCCAGGGGATCTTCCCAACCCAGGGATCGAACCCAGGTCTCCTGCATTGTAGGTGGATTCTTTACCAGCTGAGCCACAAGGGAAGCCCAATAATGCTGGAGAGGGTAGCCTATCCCTTCTCCAGCAGATCTTCCAACCCAGGAATCGAACTGGGGTCTCCTGCTTTGCAGGCAGATTCTTTACCAACTGAGCTATGAGGGAAGCCCAATCCGGAGTATGATACAAACGACCTTATTTACAAAACAGAAATAGACTCACAGACATAGAAAACAAATTTGTGGTTACCAAAGGGGAAAGGCGGGGGGATGGGACAAATTAGGAGCTTGGGATTAACAGATACAAAGCTACTGTATATAAAATAAACAACGAGGACCTACTGTATAGCACAAGGACTTACATTCACTCTCTGTAATAACATAATGGAAAAGAACATATATATACACATATATATTCAGTTTTATACACATGCAACTGAATCACTTAGCTATATACCTGAAATTAATACATTATAATTAACTATACTTGAATTAAAAAAAAAAGTCTGCTTAAAAAGAAACCAAACAAAACAAATGAAAACAAAAAACAAAAAGTGAATAGTAAAGCATTTCATGTTACAGGCACAGAAAACTTATTACCAACACTCTCTCACTGCAGAATTTTATGAATAACCCTTTGTGTGTAAATAAGATATGTACACTGACCTCTAAATATGCAGTCTTAATGGCATGTTCTTCTCTGTACAACTGAAAAACTCATCCCTCTGAGATTACATAAAGTAAATAACTTATTAATGAGAGATTTTGTCCAGTATTAAACTATTGTCTGTGTACTTATTTCATCTCTTCCTGTCTTTGTGGCCTATGTTAGATTGTGAACCCTTAGGTGAAGAAAGACCACATTGATTAAGTTGCCCTTTTCTGTGTAGAGGAAGATATCCTGGTGTAAATGATGATTGTAATAACACTGTAGTATTTTTGAGGAATGATTGTGAACCAAGATTATGAATGTATCAAGATAGATAAACACAGAAAGTTTATCTAGAAGCTGCAATGGTGGCAAATCATAAAATCATGAAATGTAGTAATTCAACATAGCTTTCTTAATCCTAAACATAGGTTTAGCCTTTTTTGTATACAGAGATGGTATGATAGTCTGCTGGTATCATGAAAGTATCAATGATTTTGTCTTTGAATTTGTGTTTTCTAAATGAGGTCTGACAGGACCATGGAGCATGTACATGAGCAGAGAAGATACGCACAACAAATACATCTACTGTTCCTTCACACCCCGTTTGCATCGGGTGTTCCCAACGCTCCATGGACACAGAATTTAGGTGAACCCGCAGCAAGACTCCAAACAAGCAAGTGTTACATCCTCAACTGAGTAAGTGGAGGTGCTGACAGCCCAAGAGGCCATGCTTTCTGTTCAAACTGGAATTTGTTTCAAATGCCTGAAAGCCAAGGAGCCTGATCATATTCTTTCTCATTCGTATTACTTCCCAGCCACTCACACTGAAAATGATGAAATCAAAGGCAAGGCAAGGCTAAGACAACCGATGGGCACTTTTCCTTTCTGTTCTTCCTCATTCACAGGTAAGCCAGAGTGGAATGTTGGTAGAATATGCCCATATCATGAAGTGAAATAAAAACAGTTGAGTTTGTCTTGTGAAGCTTTTCTAGTGTTCTGGTAAGAATTAATTGCATCTGCATATATACACTGTGGAATAAGAATTCTGTGATTTCACATACAAGTTAGGGCTCTGAAGAATATAAAGATGAGTTGTAAAATTCATGCTAGTAATTTTTTAAAACTCTTTTTTTACTTAGAACAACATGAAATAGCAAATAAAAATGATCACAAATCAAGAGAGAGGTCAGAGAAGAAAGGAAAAAACCTTTATATTTTAGTACATATGACACCACTTTTTTTCCCTATTTTTTTTGAACAAGGGGTTCCACAAATTATGTAGACTTCCTTGTTTGCAGAGAATGGGTTATAAATGCAGTCTCAACTGAATGTAGAAAGATAGATGAGTATGGTTTCTAAAGACATGTTTCAGCCTAAATCTTCTCCAATCTCATGTACCTTGGTAACTCATATGGCTCCTTGACAGATCTGCTAGGCCTGTACTCCTGAAAGGAGGAGTCAACAGCCTTCCTTAAGCATCTCTGCCCCAGAGGACGTGCATCCCTGTCCCTCTGTGCCATTACTGGCACCCGCCACTCAGTTTGTCTGATGAATGTGCTTAGGACAGAAGGCTATAATTGTTTCTCTACAGATGTGTCTCCCTTTTCAGGCTGTGGCCTTCCTAGAGGAGGGAGACTTACTTTACTTAATTCTGTAACCCCAGAAACTTGGCTTAGAGTAGATTTTCATAAGTATTGTTAATAAATCATTGAAATTATGTTTTTAACTACTTGTGTGTACAGTGGATTCAGGAGTGTCCCTAGAGTAGATTATTCTCCCCTGAGGTATCTGTCTGTCTGAATCAGAAGAGTTCTCAGTTCAGCCAGTCAGTTCAGTCGCTCAGTCATGTCCAACTCTTTGCCACCCCTAGACTGTAGCATGCCAGGCTTCCCTTTCCGTCACCAACTCCAGTCGGTGATGTCATCTAACCATCTCATCCCCTGTTGTCCCCTTCTCCTCCTTCAGTCTTTCCCAGCATCAGGTTTTTTCCCCAATGAGTCAGTTCTTCCCATAATGTGGCCAAAGTATTGGAGTTTCAGCTTCAATATCAGTCCTTCCAATGAATATTCTGGACTGATTCAGAAGAACTCTGAACAGGCATAATACCAAAGGAAGTGCTGAAGTTGGGATTTGGATGGTTTCCCTAATCTGTGATCCTCTCACTCTGTGGCCCTGTTTGTAATCAGAGGAGAGCTAAGTTTAAAAAAAAAAGCAGGAGCTTACAGATCATGGTTCTACCCATTCGCCAGAGCTTTAGATGTGGTTCAGGGTCATGCTTCCCTGGTGGCTCAAACAGTAAAGCATCTGCCTGCACTGCGGGAGACCCGGCTTCAATTCCTGGGTCGGGAAGATCCCCTGGAGAAGGAAATGGCAATCCACTCCAGCACTCTTGCCTGGAAAATCCCATGGATGGAGGAGCCTGATAGGCTACAGTCTATGGGGTCGCAAAGAGTCGGACACGACTGAGCGACTTCACTTTCCTTTCCTTTCAGGGCCATGCAGGTGTATAAGATCCTAGGGGTAGGCAGCCTCACCTGTTTTCAAAGCTGCACTATGTAAAAAATAGAGGGTTGGTTAGAGATCTTGAAACCTCATGCAATATTGAGTTGAAAGCCAAACATATTTCAACCAAATGCCTTATATTTGGAGTAGAGGCTCACTTATCAAAGATTCATTAGTTGCTAGAAATGTAGGGATCATGAACATGGTATGACCTGTTGGGTAGCTCTTCCATCTCTCCCTCCTTTTCTTATTCCTTTCATCTCATACCCTTAGCCTGTATATATTTAGATAGATGCTATAACCCACATTCATGTTTGTGAAGCAATTGTGTATATCCTTTTAATGACAAAATATCTGGTTTTGACCATCACAAAAAGGAAGAGCATCAGACTTAATAAATAACAAGACATCCATTGCACCAATGATACCTTCTCTTTTATGCTCCTTTCAAGGTAACAGTCTTGGGCACACTAATAGGCTCAAGTCAAGAAAAGCCAAGAAAGTTCCATCAATGCAGCAGATAATTATCCCCTTGGCAAACCTCAGGCCCAAGACCATTGTTGACTTGGCAAATCAGCCTGTATTTTTCAAGTGCTCATTAACTGTAAGTCTTTTAAAAAGTACTTGCTTAGTGTATTTTAGCTCATAAGTTCCAGGTACAGGTTTAAGGGCATAGCAAGAGAAGTGGTGACTTTGATTAATTGTAACACTGGGATCATCTTAATATCCAAAGTCTATGTGTATGTGTGTGTGTGAGAGAGAGAGAGAGATGGAGGGAGGGAGAGAGAGAGAAAGGGAAGGGGAAGAGGAAGACAGTCAACATTCCTTTGTTCACAAATGGACTAGCCTGCCCTCTAGCAGCAGTGCAGCAAGCAGAAAACACCAGACTGCTCTCAGAAGGCTTGGGCCCTAGTTCTGCCTCTGCCACAAGATGTCAGTGGCCCTGTCAAATCCTACCACTTCTCTGGAACTGTTCAGTAATGAAGAATTTGAATATAATGATGTTTGAGCATGTGACACTCTAATATCTAATTCCAGGATTATCAAAGAGACTTAGAATTTCTTTCTTTCTTTCCCAAGTTCATCCCACTCCAATAAGAGGTTCAGATTTGCCTAAGGGGGCTCCCTCCATCATTATTCTTCCTGCCTTGGCTTGCTCCTGCACCCCAAACTAGATCTTCTAATTTCTTATATATGCAGACAGTACATAACCTAGTTTATTTCTGAGCCCAAATGCAAGTTGGTCTTGCAAGGCCTCTCTTCCCCAGCTCAGCCAGGCATGGTGTAGTGTGATAGACTTCTAGGAGGCAGGATGCGGTACTGCAGGGCTAACACTAGGAGCTTTCACTGTGCTCTGAGTTGCAGGACTGTGGCTCAGACCATGAACTCCTTATTAGCAAATTCAGACTTAAATTGAAGAAAGTAGGGAAAACCACTAAACCATTCAGGTATGACCTAAATCAAATCCCTTATGATTATACAGTGGAAGTGAGAAATAGATTTAAGGGCCTAGATCTGATAGACAGAGTGCCTGATGAACTATGGACTGAGGTTCATGACGTTCTACAGGAGACAGGGATCAAGACCATCCCCATGGAAAAGAAATGCAAAAAAGCAAAATGGCTGTCTGGGGAGGCCTTACAAATAGCTGTGAAAAGAAGAGAAGCGAAAAGCAAAGGAGAAAAGGAAAGATATAAGCATCTGAATGCAGAGTTCCAAAGAATAGCAAGGAGAGATAAGAAAGCCTTCCTCGGTGAACAATGCAAAGGAATAGAGGAAAACAACAGAATGGGAAAGACTAGGGATCTCTTCAAGAAAATTAGAGATACCAAGGGGACATTTCATGCAAAGATGGGCTTGATAAAGGACAGAAATGGTATGGACCTAACAGAAGCAGAAAATATTAAGAAGAGCTGGCAAGAATACACAGAAGGACTGTACAAAAAAGAGCTTCACGACCCAGATAATCAAAATCATGTGATCACTCATCTAGAGCCAGACATCCTGGAATGTGAAGTCAAGTGGACCTTAGAAAGCATCACTACGAACAAAGCTAGTGGAGGTGATGGAATTCCAGTTGAGCTATTTCAAATCCTGAAAGATGATGCTGTGAAAGTGCTGCACTCAATATGCCAGCACATTTGGAAAACTCAGCAGTGGCCATAGGACTGGAAAAGGTCAGTTTTCATTCCAATCCCAAAGAAAGGCAATGCCAAAGAATGCTCAAACTACCACACAATTGCACTCATCTCACATGCTAGTAAAGTAATGCTCAAAATTCTCCAAGCCAGGCTTCAGCAATACGTGAACCATGAACTTCCTGATGTTCAAGCTGGTTTTAGAAAAGGCAGAGGAACCAGAGATCACATTGCCAACATCTGCTGGATCATGGAAAAAGCAAGACAGTTCCAGAAAAACATCTATTTCTGCTTTATTGACTATGCCAAAGCCTTGGACTGTGTGGATCACAATAAACTGTGGAAAATTCTGAAAGAGATGGGAATACCAGACCACCTGACCTGCCTCTTGAGAAATCTGTATGCAGGTCAGGAAGCAACAGTTAGAACGGGACATGGAACAACAGACTGTTTCCAAATAGGAAAAGGAGTACGTCAAGGCTGTATATTGTCCCCCTGCTTATTTAACTTATATGCAGAGTACATCATGAGAAATGCTGGACTGGAAAAAACACAAGCTGGAATCAAGATTGCTGAGAGAAATATCAATAACCTCAGCTATACAGATGATACCACCCTTATGGCAGAAAGCGAAGAGGAACTAAAAAGCCTCTTGATGAAAGTGAACATGGAGAGTGAAAAAGTTGGCTTAAAGCTCAACATTCAGAAAACGAAGATCATGGCATCTGGTCCCATCACTTCATGGGAAATAGATGGGGAAACAGTGGAAACAGTGTCAGACTTTATTTTTCTGGGCTCCAAAATCACAGCAGATGGTGACTGCAGCCATGAAATTAAAAGACGCTTACTCCTTGGAAGGCAAGTTATGACCAACCTAGATAGCATATTGAAAAGCAGAGACATTACTTTGCCAACAAAGGTTCGTCTATTCAAGGCTATGGTTTTTCCTGTGGTCATGTATGGATGTGAGAGTTGGACTGTGAAGAAGGCTAAATGCCGAAGAGTTGATGCTTTTGAACTGTGGTGTTGGAGAAGACTCTTGAGAGTCCCTTGGACTGCAAGGAGATCCAACCAGTCCATTCTGAAGGAGATCAGCCCTGGGATTTCTTTGGAAGGAATGATGCTAAAGCTGAAACTCCAGTACTTTGGCCACCTCATGCGAAGAGTTGACTCATTGGAAAAGACTCTGATGCTGGGAGGGATTGGGGACAGGAGGAGAAGGGGACGACAGAGGATGAGATGGCTGGATGGCATCACTGACTCGATGGACATGAGTCTTAGTGAACTCTGGGAGTTGGTGATAGACAGGGAGGCCTGGCATGCTGCGATTCATGGGGTCGTGAAGAGTCGGACACGACTGAGTAACTGAACTGAACTAGCACCCACAGGATCTGATAATAGGCTCCTGAATTCCTTCTCCTGATTCCTTCTTTCTACCCTAGGCCATACCACTGGGCTTTAAGCCTCTCCTTATTTATTGTTCCAATTTCTTATAATAAAAGTTCTATGTGATTACCAAAAGAAACCTAAAAAAAATGAAAGGAGAAGTAGAGAAGATACCATAAACTATAATCCTACTACTCAGACAACCACCCCCAACTTTTTGACATGCATCTGAGGTAACTTGTTGCAACAGGGACCACAAATTTGCTCATACTTTCCTATAACCGTGTTTGTGTGTGCGCGTGTGTGTGTGTGTGAGAGAGAGAGAGAGAGAGAGAGAGAGAAAGAGAGTTGCTCTGTCCTGTTCAACTCTTTGCAATCCCATGGACTGTAGATCCACCAGGCTCCTCTGTCCATGGAATTTTCCAGGCAAGAATACTGGAGTGGGTTGCCATTCCCTTCTTCAGGGAATCTTCCTGACCCAGGGCTTGAACCTGGATCTTGTACATTGAAGGCAGATTCTTTACTGTCTTCGCCACTAGGGAATTCCTCTCTTACCACTAACTCTGGGCTTGGCCAATGGGACAATAGCAAGTGGATCACAAACAAAGACTTTGAAAATGTTTATCATTGTGCTTGCCTCTCCTGCTGCGTTTGGAATATACTGCTACCTTGTAAATGAGTCTATGCTAGCCTTCTGAATGACACGAGATATGTGCCCCATGGTCCTGTCATATTAGACAACACTCAGTCAATCCCCAGAAGCAGAGCTGCCCAGATGAGTGGTAGCTGAGCACACATGTTTGTGAATCCAATTGAGAGAAGCATAAGAACCATCAGCTAAACCCAGCCCAGTGTGCAAACCCACCAAATTCTCAACTGAATATATGGTTGATATTTACAACACAACACCAAGTTTTATAGTTTGTTATGTAGCAAAAGCTAACCATTAAAATAATCCTTCAGTCTTTTTAATATATAACAAAATTGAGATTATACCATATATACTATTCCATAACCAGTTTTTTCATAGGAGATCTCTCCAGGTCTTTAATATTTTCCTCCTCATTATAAGTTCCACCAGGGCAAAGATTATTTCAATTTTGTTCAATGCTATATTTCCAGAAAATATTACACCTCTGTAAACATAGTTGAAACTCAAACTTTTGTTGAATGAGTGATTGGAGGACATGATCTTTTTTGGATGGTTGAATTGTCACATGTTATGTGAAGTTAACCATTTTTGCCTCATTCTGAGTTCCTGTTTCTCTAATAAGTTTGGCACTTCGCACTAGAACTGGCATTCAGGTGAGCTCTCCTATCACCTGAGAACTAGATCTCTAGTTCAAAATCCCCACCAGGAGGAGGGCTTTGCTAAACAGCCTTCAAAATTCAGTTCAAATCACATGTCCTACAGGGGCATACTTATCCGGCTTCAGGGTGAGCATACTGTGCTATGTAGATCTTGTCATGACAAGTGCACCAGGCCATAGTACTTACAAGTTTATCTCTTCTACTGCTTGGTGAACTTCTGAGAATAAGGGTTCAGCTCCTGGAATGCCTGAGACGTAATAAGCATTCAGTCCATGTCTGTGGGATAAATGAACAAATTAAACCATGCTGCAAGGAACTCCTCTGACAGCAGCACATATGTAATCTTACTCTCTTTTTTGTTTTTTTAAGAAATTTACTCTCATTACAATCAATAAATATGTTAATGATGACAATACAATGTGAGAAAACATATTTATATCCCCCCCAAAAAATCATAATTAGGACATACTACCAAAGAGGATATTTCTAGAATGGCTTTAATTCCATTTGGATTTTTTTTTAAGGCATGAGGAAATCAAGAAACTAGGAGAGTGGAAAATGGAAGTGGGGCATAGGGAGAGCACATCATACTCTAGTTTACAGTTTTTGATGGTCCATTATCTGCCATGGATAGGAGGCAACAATGTCAGTTTACATATTGGTTTCAGTTCAGTTCAGTTCGGTCGCTCAGTCGTGTCCGACTCTTTGCGACCCCATGAATCGCAGCACACCAGGCCTCCCTGTCTATCACCAGCTCCCGGAGTTCACCCAGACTCACATCCATCGAGTCAGTGATGCCATCCACCCATCTCATCCTCTGTCGTCCCCTTCTCCTCCTGCCCCAAATCCCTCCCAGCATCAGAGTCTTTTCCAATGAGTCAACTCTTTGCATGAGGTGGCCAAAGTACTGGAATTTCAGCTTTAGCATCATTCCTTCCAAAGAAATCCCAGGGCTGATCTCCTTCAGAATGGACTGGTTGGATCTCCTTGCAGTCCAAGGGACTCTCAAGAGTCTTCTCCAACACCACAGTTCAAAAGCATCAATTCTTCGGCGCTCAGCCTTCTTCACAGTCCAACTCTCACATCCTTACATGACCACAGGAAAAACCATAGCCTTGACTAGACAGACCTTTGTTGGCAAAGTAATGTCTCTGCTTTTGAATATGCTATCTAGGTTGGACATAACTTTCCTTCCAAGGAGTAAGCGTCTTTTAATTTCATGGCTGCAATCACCATCTGCTGTGATTTTGGAGCCCCCCAAAATAAAGTCTGACACTGTTTCCACTGTTTCCCCATCTATTTGCCATGAAGTGATGGGACCGGATGCCATGATCTTCGTTTTCTGAATGTTGAGCTTTAAGCCAACTTTTTCACTCTCCATGTTCACTTTCATCAAGAGGCTTTTTAGTTCGTCTTCACTTTCTGCCATAAGGGTGGTATCATCTCCATATCTGAGGTTATTGATATTTTTCCCAGCAATCTTGATTCCAGCTTGTGTTTCTTCCAGTCCAGCGTTTCTCATGATGTACTCTGCATAGATGTTAAATAAGCAGGGTGATAATATACAGCCTTGACATACTCCTTTTCCTATTTGGAAACAGTCTGTTGTTCCATGTCCCGTTCTAACTGTTGCTTCCTGACCTGCATACAGATTTCTCAAGAGGCAGGTCAGGTGGTTTGGTATTCCCATCTCTTTCAAAATTTTCCACAGTTTATTGTGATCCACACAGTCCAAGGCTTTGGCATAGTCAATAAAGCAGAAATAGATGTTTTTCTGGAACTCTCTTGCTTTTTCCATGATCCAGTGGATGTTGGCAATTTGCCTAGAGGTTAAGGCCTGAACTTAGGGTAATGTCAAATAAAGAAGGGATTTAGTTCTGCCATTGATTAGAGTTCTGTTTGGGATTCTTTATTGAAGAGAAATACTCTGCTGTTGTGAAAATTGCTATTTGTGAAAGCACTGCATAAAAAGAGTACTCGGCTGAGGAATGTCAAGATTTGCATTATTCACACACACATACACACATGAAATCTCAACACATTACTCTGATTGCTGTAATAAACTTAAAAGACTTTGGTTTACACAAGCAGCCAGGCTTTGTTATAATAAGGGTGTAAACATCAACTCTAATTAATTAATGTTAACAGTTCTTTCCTTTTAAAGGATTTTTGACTTAAGTTCTGGCTTCAGCAGAACATTATTCACATACATGAACATTTTAATATGCGTAAGTCTATTCCAACAACATTGCTGGCCATTCTTTAACTACCAGAGGGCAGAATAGCATCCTTTTTAATTCCCTCAGGCCATGCGAGCCGTGTTTAAAAGGCAGCTCTGATAGGCCTTTGGTTCCAGCCAAGGGTTTTTAACTTTTCCAGAAGAGTTTTAGGGGAACTTCTCCCGCCCTCATTCTAGATTCAGGCAAGCAATTCTGATGGTATCCGACTCATTTGTTTACACTTCCCTTTTAAAGATTTCATTCAAACAAAAATAAGAACATGTTTTTATGCTCCAGTGCTGTGAAGGACAAAGTCTTCTATTGAACTCCCTGACCCACAGCTCTGGCCCATGGCTGCAGTCTCATGACCACAGGGTGCACCTGGAACCCTTGCTGCCCATTTTGTAAACAAGAACCCCTAACTCACAAGAGAATGAAGCAGAGAGAGAGGCTGTCAGATCAGGTGGCAGGGAGGCCAGGCCCCTTGGTTGTCCTTTAAGTGCCAAGACTGGAAATCATGGGGAAACACCTGTATGGTAGACACTGTTAGTTACACAACAGATATGCAGTATATACAACAAGGATGACAGTGATGTAAGGAAGAATATTCTTACCCAGGAAATTCATCAAAGAGGAGATTTCTCCTCTTCTTCCTTGCTAACAAAACTTCAATTTAGTTCAGAGCATCAGTGTCCCCAGTCTCAGGCAAATCATAATGATTGATCTAAGTCAGTAATGACAATCCTATTTCCTCTTTCTCCGCCTTTCAAAAAAATAAACTTTGTTTTTGAAGAGTTTTAGATTCACAGCAAAACTGAGCAGAAGATACAGAGACTTGACATATACCCCCCTGAGCCCCACACCCGTAAGCCTCCCAGACTATTGACATCCCATACCATTTGTTACAGTTGCTGAACCTACACTGACACATCATTATCACTCCAAGTTCACAGTTTACTGTAGGGTTCATGCTTGGTGTAGAACATTCTATTTATCTGGACAAAGGTACAACATGCATCCAGCAGTGTAGTGTCATACACAGTACTTTTATTGCCCTGACAGTTCTCTGTGCTCTGCCCCTTTGTCTCTCTGTCCCCTACCCCCCACCCATGGCACCACTGATCTTTTTACTGTCTCCATAGTTTTGCCTTTTTTCCACAATACATACAGTTAGAATCATACAGTATATAACCTCTTCAGATAGGCTTATTTCATTTAGTAATTTTCATTTAAATGTCCTCTATGTCTTTTCATGGCTTGATAATTCATTTCTTTTGATTACTGAGTAATATTCCATTGCCTGGATGTACCACAATTTGTTTACACATTCATTTTGGTTGCTTCTAAGTTTTGACAATTATAAATAAAGCTCCTATAAACATTTGTTGGGTTTTTGGTTGGATATAATTTTTCAGTTCATTTGAGTAAATACCAAGGAGCATGATTTCTGGATTGCGTGATAAAAACATTAGTTTAGTTTTGAAAGACATTGCCAAACTTTCTTCTAAAGTGCCCGAACCATTTTGCATTCCCACCAGCAGTGAATGAGAGTTCCTCTAACTCCACATCCTTGTCAGCATTTGGTGTTGTCAACTGTTTAGGGTTTTGGCCCTTCTAATAGGTGTATGCTAAGTTGCTTCAGTCGTGTCCGACTCTGTGCGACCCCCTAGGCGGCAGCCCAGCAGGCTCCCCGTCCCTGGGATTCTCCAGGCAAGAAAACTGGAGTGGCTTGCCATTTCCTTCTCCAATGCATGAAAGTGAAAAGTGAAAGTGAAGTCGCTCAGTTGTGTCCGACTTTTAGCGACCCCATGGACTGCAGCCCACCAGGCTCCTCCATCCATGGGATTTTCCAGGCAAGAGTACTGGAGGGGATGCCATTGCCTTCTCTGATATATGAACCTACTGAAATCTTATTATAATCTTTTATTAGTTCCAGGAGTCTTTTTTGTTGATTCATTCAGATTTTCTACATAATCATGTCATCTGCAAAGAAAGACAGCTTTATTTCTTCCTTTCCAACCCATATATCTCCTCCTCCTCCCTGTTTTTTCTTTTTTGGTCTTATTGCATTAGCTAGGACTTTTAGTATGGAGTCAAAAAGAATTGGTGAGAGGGAACATCCTTGCCTTGTTCCTGATCTTAACAGGAAAGCTTCTAACCATTAAATATAATGTTAGCTGTGGGTTTTTTCATAGATGATGGTCTTTATTCACTTGAAGAAGTTTCCCTCTATTCCAAGTTGCGAGTTTTTATCATGAATGAGTGTTGGATTTTGTCAAATGCTTTTTCTGAACCTATTGATATGATCACGTGATCTTTTTTTCTTTAGCCTGCTGATGTGTTAGATTATATTAGTTGATTTTCAAGGGTTTTCTCTGCCTTTTAAATAGCTGGTTGGGGAAAAACATGGGGGCTTGTGACCCATTCTGTTCAACATGGTCTTAGGTGATTTCTTCTGGGTGTGTATAGTGAGATGTGTTCTGGGAAAGATTTCAGTCTTGGTAAGCATGGAGAAGCACACTGCTCCTCCCTCCTTCCTTCAGTTTGAATCTGGATTAATAGTTGGAGATATAATGGCTGTCTTGCCATCACAAGGGAGGGAAAGGCCAAAATTGCAGAGACATTACCTCTGAAATAATTTCAACATCTTGTACGAACACCTACCTCTGGACTTCTTGTTATATGAGAAAAATAAAACACTTTTTGTTTAGCCATTATATGCAGCCAAACCTGTTTATATCTGATTCCTAAATCATTTCATCTGATTCATAATAAGACATATGGAAGTTGTTGAAGAAGACCCATTATTACTTTGATTCTGCAAGTGGTGCTCTGGTGCCTCAGCTTAGGAAAGACTGGCATGAAGGGGGAGCTGACGGAGGGAAAAAAGGAGAGTGGTTGAGTGACAGGGCATCAACAGAGCATCTTATTGCTCGGGAACTCCTGGGTAATACCAGTTCAGAGTAGGCATATCATCACATGGCCAAGGGCAAGATCCGCATCCTACAGGGAGTGTTGGAAGCTCTTTAAGAAGTGGCAAAAAAAAGTGAGGAAGCAACATAGTGTAATAGAAAGTAGATGAGCTCAGGAACCAAAGAAATGGAAAATTGAGTTCTCGTTTCTGTGACTTTTTCTGGTATGTTATTTGGACCAATTATACAATAATGGGAGAAGGCAATGGCACCCCACTCCAGTACTCTTGCCTGGAAAATCCCATGAACAGAGGAGCCTGGAAGGCTGCAGTCCATGGGGTCGCTGAGGGTCAGACACGGCTGAGTGACTTCACTTTCACTTTTCACTTTCACGCATTGGAGAAGAAAATGGCAACCCACTCCAGTGTTCCTGCCTGGAGAATCCCAGGGACGGGGGAGCCTGGTGGGGTCGCACAGAGTCGGACATGACCGAAGTGACTTAGCAGTAGCATACAATAATGATTAGCCTCAACTATCTCTTCTATAATATGGGAATGAAATTGTCTTTCTCACAAGGTCACTGTAAATATGAAAAGCAATAGTGTAGTTAGAGCAAATAGGTATGATACCATTGCTCCATTTTCTATTTCATATGTTCAGAGCCAAGGTAAGATTAGCAAAGAGGCCAAGGCAACCTCTATTAGACATAGACAGGATGAAAGCTTGAATTTAATGTTACGCTAATAGGAGCTCTATGAATTAGCAGTCTCTTAAACTCAGCAATCCAAAGTGTCTACCTAGTCAACCGGCCTTAAACAAGCTGTAACTAGGAAGCAAAAAGACTGAATAAAAAGTCGGAATATTAATATTCCCAGGGAGCAACAGAAAGTCATAGTTTTTTTTTTTTTTTACTGCTTGTGATAATCTGAATGTTTAAGTACAATAAATATCTGTTAAATTAACGATAGGTAGAATATTAAAATCTTTTTAGGAATCCCTATAACAATATTTCAGAGAAGGCATTGGCACCCCACTCCAGTACTCTTGCCTGGAAAATCCCATGGACGGAGGAGCCTGGTAGGCTGCAGTCCGTGGGGTTGCAAAGAGTCGGACACAACCAAGCAAATTCCCTTTCACTTTTCACTTTCATGCATTGGAGAAGGAAATGGCAACCCACTCCAGTGTTCTTGCCTGGAGAATCCCAGGGATGGGGAAGCCTGGTGGGCTGATGTCTATGCGGTCACACAGAGTCGGACACGACTGAAGTGACTTAGCAGCAGCAGCAGCATAACAATATTTACCCAGCTTATAAAATCACTTTGGTATTTTCTTCCAGTTATAGTTGGAGGAAATATCTAGCTTCTACCCAGGAGAAGGTCTAAATTGAATTATAGAACACCTTGAGAATTTTGAACCAATTTGATGTGATATTTCATCACTACCAAAGTAGTTTAAATTACATTGTTCTGGGAAGAAGCAAAATCCAAAAGAGATCTAAGCATTTAGCTCATGAAGGAATGAGGATTATATTAATTGAAGTTGGTATTATGGGCACATTTAGTGAAAATTGCAAGTAATTTCCTTAGAGCAGGGAAGATTTCCCATGACTGGATTTCCTCCTAAAGTTAGATTTATTCATTCCTTAATCCAACTGGCTATTAGTGAGAATCATCCAGGTTCTAAGCACAGAACTGGAAGCCCCTGGGATATTAAAAAAAAGTAGATGATGATACCTGGGACTTCTTGCTCTTCTAATACAATGGGTCCTAAGTTCTATATGGGCTTCCTTGGGGGCTCACTGGTAAACAGTCCACCTGCCAATGCAGGAAACATGGGTTCGATCCATGAGTCACGAAGATCCCCTGGAGAAGGAAATGGCAATACTCGAGTGGGTACTCTTACCTGGGAAATCCCATGGACAGAGGAGCCTGGGGGGCTACAGTTCATGAATTCTCAAAAGAGTTGAACATGACAGTGACTAAAAACAACAGGAACAACAAGCTCTTATGCATAAGAATCACCAGGGTAGCTTGTTAAAAATGCATACTTCTTGGGCATACCATAGAAATTCTGATTCATGACATTGGGGCTAAAAATCTTCATCAGTCACTCCAGATTATCCAAAGGCAGATCGACTAAGAACTGTGCTATGAAGCACATTATTTTCCAGCTGGAACCTGTAAGGTAGTTGGAAAAGTAAAAAATATACATTTCAGAAGGTCAAGGGTATGGAATGACAACTCAGGATGTTGGATGCCAAGGCAGAGACAGGCAATCAGAATTTGCTGCTTTGAAAGACAGATGATCCTGACATTTGCTGGGAAGCTGTGATTACAGGTAACTAGAACTAGACAAATAAACAGTCCCAATTAGAGCATATAATAATGCCACAAGTCAGGACAAAGCCAATAATTGAGACTAAGCAGAAAGCCTCAGGAACCAAGGGCAATCAAGAATTACAGACTAAAAAAAAAAAAAAACCTACAGTAAGTCCCCTATATATGAAAGAGTTCTGTTCTGAGACTGTAAGTCCAACAAAGTTAGCCCAGGTACTGTAGAAATAGCTAACAGACACTGGCTCAGTTAGTAAAGAATCCACCCGCAATGCGGGAGACCTGGGTTCTTTCCCTGGGTTGGGAAGATCCCCTGGAGGAGGAAATGCCTACCCACTCCAGTATTCTGGCCTGGAAAATTCCGTGGACTGTGTAGTTCATGGGGTCACAAAGAGTTGGACACGACTGAGCTTCTTTCACCTTTTTCACTGTAGAAATAAAGAGATGGTTTGGGTGGTACCCAGAAGTTCCTTACAGGCTTCCCATTGGGAAAGAAAGCAGTTCCAGGGGGATGCTTACAAATGGAATTAGGGGAGTGGTGCCCAGAGGAACGTGAAGGGCTAAAGTGGAACCAGGAGAGCATGTCCACACTGGGAAAGCAAGAAGGAACGTCACCCAGCCAAGTGAAATACATATGCTTCTCCGGTCTGAGCTGAACCCCCTTAGTGCAGGAATGGCCATTCATGGACTTAGCAACTGACCAGTAACCAAGACAAACTGAGAGACAGAGGTGACAGTGGAAAGTGAGGAATAGCCATTTCTTTTAAACACACTGACTGATGGTCCTCAAGGCACTGGGAACACCAGACTCTTGGTGATTAGTCTTCTCGAAGGCGTATTTCAACATTATGCATCAGTAACCTCATCTGTAAAACAGGAGTAAGAATAAAACCTAACTCATCTAGTGGTAGTAAGTATTAATGATTTTAAAGGTAAGCCAGTTAGCTTCCTGCCTAGTCCACAGTTAGCACTCAGGGTAAACTATTAATATTAACCCTGTTCTGGGGTTTTCCTTAGGACCTGAACAAAGGTCACATTTTGCTATGTTTGGGGTTTTTTGGCATTTCTGTTAAAATTTTAGATAGCTGTCAATTTCATTGGGGGATATATTTCTACTGAACAGTGCTAGAAATCTTGTCACATCATGTCATTTGAATGTGGGTTGCACTCCTGCAACTTACCATTTCTTAACCCAATGCCTAGGGGTGCTTAGTGGCTGTTTGTTGAGCTCTTTTCCTGTGTTGGGCAGTCTGGTATTCAGTGACTTATATGAATTATCATAATGTTTCCTCATAAAAACTACTTGATTTTTCTTTTTTGGCTTGTGGGATCTTAGTTCCCAACCAGAGGCTGACCCACAGTGTGGAGTCTTAAACACTGTGAAAGTGAAAGTCGTTCAGACACGTCTGACTCCTTGAGACCCCATTGACTATACAGTCCACGGAATTCTGCAGGCCAGAATACTAGAGTGGGTAGCCATTCCCTTCTCCAGGGGATCTTGCCAACCCAGGGATTGAACCAGTATCTCCTGCATTGCAGGTGGATTCTTTACCAGCTGAGCTACCAGGGAAGCCCCCTCCAGGAAATTCCCAAGAAACTACTTGAATTAAATACTACTATTACCTTCACTTTACAGACAAGAAAACTGAAACTTAGAGAATTTTTAAAACTGTGTCCAACTTGCCAATTGCCTTGTTTTTGCATTAGTAGTATTTCCATGAAGATCTATTTCCTATCTTTGCATCTCATTTTTCATCTACTTCTTTTTTCTCTATCAGTCACCATTGTCATCAACCACATATAAGCTTAATAGCTACAGCTTCAGTCACTTTGAGAAGATGTAACCTGATACTTTTAGTCCAAAGTCAAAAAGCAGAGGGGAGGGAGGGGAAGGATTATTGTCAAAGCCAAGTTAGAATCCCATCCTTTAATCGATCAGCTGTGGCCAAGAGACGTAAGGAAATATGGCAGCTCTTTTGTTAATAGCAGGATGGAATGGAAGGAAGAACAGTTCCAAGAAAAAGGGGGTTTTCTTCTGAGAATAAGGGGTGTTGAATAGACAAAAAATAGGTGTCCACTGTATCTATCTGGGCTAGGCATTTGCCACAACCTCACTGCATTTTTAATATTTTTAACTCCCATTTTTAAATCATTGTCAGTGCAATACTTAGAAAATATACATATCTTTATATTTTGCTTTGGGGACTTGCTTTATTCTCATAGATTTCAATTCAATATTTTGGGTTGTTTCTTTAAGAATGTAAAAAAAAAACCAAACAAACACATCCCACTCCATAAAACTGACAAAACAAAGCAATGAGGCAATGAGAATTGGACCTGAGACAGGCCCGTCTGGCCCTTGTTGTAAGCACTCTTCCAGTAGAGCTGGATAAGGTTAGCAGAGTTCAGTTCTCTCGAGAGAGGTGAGCTCTGCAGGTGTTCATAACTAGTGATTACAGAGCCAGCCAAGGGCTTGATCCTTTGAGGAAATCTTTTAGTTCTCCTAATTAGCTGCCCGGCCCTCTCCCCTTTCCTTCCATCAGTGAACTTTTCTTTGGTCTTAATTTCGTATGGAAAATAATTGCAACTAAAATGATATAATACAATAAACATTTATTAAATTAATCTGGTGAAGTCCAGTGGTAGAAGTAGTGTTCAGTAGCTCTGGACAATTTTATTTCTTCTATGCATAATGTTATATTTGGCATGTAATCAGTCTACTTCTGCATATAGATGTGAGTTGGGGGCAGGAAGAAATCTGCCTGATCAAAATTTCATGTCAAAATTGGACACCTGACACCTGCCCCTCAGTTGGGAAAAACTTATTCAATAGAAGCAAGGATGCTTTCTTCCCCATCCAAAACTTAAAAAAAATTCAAATACAAAGAACTGGTGATATTTTTTAAAAGTAAAAAAAAAATGTGTAAATGCATTTTAAAAGGAACAATCTCTCTAATTGAAATAATAGCTAATTCAATTTTTAGAGCAGTGTATATGTTATAATTACTAAACGGCTTTAAAATAACTTGGCATTGTTTCTTCAGTAGAGGCATTAAGCTTAATTGCAGATGAGTCATTTCCTCAGCCCCAAGCAATTAATCAGTGTTTCTTAAACTTACCTAAAATAGGAACCACTTGGGGCTTTTGCTAAACATACAGATTCCTGGGCCCACCTGAGACCAGTTGAATTAGACTTTCTAGGGAGGGCATGTGGAAATCTGTATGTTCACTAAACATCCCAGGTAGAGCTTATTATCAGAGAACTTTGAGAAAGTTGGATTCCTGTGACAGTGGTATTAATTTTTTAAATTACTGTTATACAGAGTGACCAGAATAGAGCTTTACCATTGGAAGAACTGGGACATTAGAAAGCACTCACAGATTATACGCCAACACACGTTCTGCTTTGTATACATCTTCCTGTTATTTGAAACAAAGACCATGGATTTACACATTTTCTCTTTGCTCATTCAGGTACTGCACAAATGTTTATTGCTTCAACAATAAGCCCAAGATTAAATTCATTACCACCTTGAAAAAAGAACAGAAGGAGGAAGATACCTCTTATTGAACATTTCAGCATATATCAGATGCATATTAGCCTTTAGAGTTTAAATTCCAAGTCAAGGAATTCAAATTCACTAGGCAGAATAATCATGGATTTGTGAACATTTCTTCTCTGAAGTTCAAAAAAAGGGGCACTTATTTTTCGTATTTGGGCTGAGACAAAGAGGGAGGAAAGGACAAATTTCAAAAAGTCTGATTGCCTCTTCTAGAATAAGAAGCCTCTTTGCTCCTTGCAGTCAGAATATCTATAGTTCTCTCCTAAAAATTAACTCTCTGAAGAACAAATGAGAAAACTAATAAAATTGTAAATCTAGATATGCATTATGTAACCGGGGAACTGGATTTTATTCCCACTTATTCTCTTTCTTATTTCCCCATGCTCTTTATTCTGGTTGAAGTGGCTGCCGCCAGAAAGAGAAATTCCCCCTTTGGGCTTTCTTGTTTAAAAAATACTTTAAAAAAAAAAAAAAAGGGGGTTTGTTTTCTTAGACTTGGAAGCTGTTGAAAGGTGCCAGACAGATGGCCTTGGAGGCTGGGAAGGCTGTGTTTAGCTGCAGCGGAGGGCAGGTGTGGATGGGGCATCCTGGGCTGCCCACACAGCCCAGCTTAGGAACCTTCACCCTCCTGGACTACAGTTAACATTAAGGAGGGAAGTTATGAGGACTCCCTGAAATAAGAGCAGACACTGTAAGTCAGCGGCATATTCCTTTGTTGTTGCTCTGTGGCTGGTATCACAAGCTAATGCCCTCCCATCCTGTCATTTTGAAAGTGAGTTGTTAAGGAGGATTTTGGAGGAGGTGGTATAGTAGAGGAATATAGGATGAAGCGAGAGAAGAGGTGACAGATGGAAAGAATGGTGAAAAATAATCTGGACTTGACTTTTCATAAAAGGCTATCTGCATTTTGTGATTTTTCTTTTCTTTTTTTGCACAAGAGTTGCATCCAGAGTGCTGCAAGTGATTTCTAGAAGATAACTAGTCTTCCTCCAATTCAGCTCCTTTTAAATAACCAATTGGTGAAACAAGGCAGTGTTTCACCAGTACCCTAGGGGGTACCAATACTTGAGAGTTCATTCAAAAAGCCTCAGTATTCACCTATTTTTCCTTCTTTAGTATTGACTTATACTTTTTTTCAAGGTGTTTTGATTTCTACAGAGACATACCTGTGTATTAGGTTGGTGCAAAAGTAATTGCAGTTTTTGCATTGTTGAAATTTGCCTTTGATATACGAATAGATTCTAAATAAATGTGATTATGTTATATACCATTTTAATGCACATTTATCACTTTATATTTTTTGCTAATGATTATTACTTGCTGTTTGGTTTATATTTATTTTAGGCTATGGAAATGATGTTAGACAAAAAACAAATTCGAGTGATTTTCTTATTTGAGTTCAAAATGGGTTATAAGGCAGCAGAGACAACTTGCAATATCAGCATATTTGGCCCAGGAACTGCTAACAAGCATACAGTGCAGTGGTGGTTCAAGAAGTTTTGCAAAGGAGATGAGAGACTTTAAGATGAGGAGTATAGTGGCTGGCCATCAGAAGTTGACAAAGACCAATTGAGAGCCATCATCAAAGCTGATCCTTTTATAACTACACAAGAAGTTGCTGAAGAACTCAGTGCCAACCATTCTATAGTCATTAGGTATTTGAAGCAAATTGTAAAGGTGATAAACCTCGATAAGTGGGTGCCTCATGAACTGACTGGAAATCAAAAAAATATTGTCTTGAAGTATCATATTAATGAATGAGGAAACAATAGATTGACTACAGAGTATCTGCACTGGAAGACTGAATAAAATCAGCTAGACTACTGCAGAGACAAACGTATGCCAAATGTGAAAGAATAGTTAAGAGAATATGCTGCTAAGTCACTTCAGTCGTGTCCGACTCTGTATGACCCCATAGACGGCAGCCCACCAGGCTCCCGTCCCTGGGATTCTCCAGGCAAGAACACTGGAGTGGGTTGCCATTTCCTTCTCCAATGCATGAAAGTGAAAAGTGAAAGTGAAGTCGCTCAGTTGTGTCTGGCTCTTCTCGACCCCATGGACTGCAGCCTACCAGGCTCCTCCATCTGGGATTTTCCAGGCAACAGTACTGGAGTGGGGTGCCACTGCCTTCTCCATAAGAGAATATAGGTAGACCAATACATGGATAAGTTTCAGAAGAAGAATAAAAGAGAATGAAGGAAGGACAATATTTTAAAGATGATGTCTGAGAATTTTCTGAGAAAAATAAACACCGCTAAACCCATGAGCCTTCAAACTGAGAAAGCAAATCAAACCCAGAGCAGGAAAAACAGATTCATTAGCACATAGACTCATGGTAGTAAAAATACAGAAAATCAAGACAAAGAAAAAAATGTTAAAAGAAACCAGAGAGAAAAAGATGCAATATCAGTTTTTAAAACCTGGCAATTACAGTGACAATAGATTTCTCATCACAGCAGTAAAGGCTAGGAGAGAATGGGATAATATCTTTAAAATGAGGAGGGAGAAGAACTTCCATCCTAGCATAATATAAACCAAATAAACTACATTCAAGACTGAGAGCAAAAAAGACAATGTCTATAATTTTACCATTCACCAGCTTTCACTGAAAGAAACATTAAAAGAGTGTACTTCTGGAAAATGAAAAATTAATCCAGGAGAAAAAAGCAGCATACTAAAAGCAAATAAATTGATAAGCACATTCAGTTCAGTTCATTTCAGTTGCTCAGTCGTGTCCAACTCTCTGCGACCCCATGAATCGCAGCACGCCAGGCCTCCCTGTCCATCACCAACTCCCGGAGTTCACTCAGACTCATGTCCATCGAGTCAGTGATGACATCCAACCATCTCATCCTCTGTCGTCCGCTTCTCCTCCTGCCCCCAATCCCTCCCAGCATCAGAGTCTTTTCCAATGAGTCAACTCTTCGCATGAGGTGGCCAAAGTACTGGAGTTTCAGCTTTAGCATCATTCCTTCCAAAGAAATCCCAGGGCTGATCTCCTTCAGAATGGACTGGTTGGATCTCCTTGCAGTCCAAGGGACTCTCAAGAGTCTTCTCCAACACCACAGTTCAAAACTATCAATTCTTCTAGTAGTTTGAAATAAAGATTGTCTATGCTAGTAATACCACTACTACTGCAACTGCTACTATTAATAGCTAATGTGAATAAATAAAGAGGAATTAAAATAATAGACAACATTAACATGGCAAGCAGGAAGGAGGAAATTTCAGCCCAGTGTTTTACAGTATATTTCTTTAAGGAAGAGGAGAGAGAAAAGGATTTACTTATTTTTTGTAAGAGCTTTATTAAGGTATGGTTAACCAACAATAAACTGTGCATATCTACAGTTTATAATTTGCTATGTTTAACAAATGTATACACCATGAAACCAGCACTGTAGTCTAGTTAATAAACATATTCACCACCCTCAAAAGTGTCCTCAGCACCTTTGGAATTCTCCCTGTCCTCCCTCTCCCAACAGTCTGCTTTCTCCTTCTATAGATTAATTTACCTTTTCTAGAATTTTATTTAAACGGAATAATATAGTTTATACAATTTTTTTGTCAGCATAATATTTTTCAGCATAATTATTGAGACTCAACCACATTGCTTGTATCAATAGTTCATACTTTCACTGCCACAGTTTTGCTTATTCTTTCAACTATTGATGGATACTTGATTCCAGTTTTTGGTCATTACAAATAAAGCTCCTATGAATATTATGTAAAAGTTTTTGTTTCGACATATGCTTTCATATTTCTTGGGTAAAGACTCGTGAGTGGAATGGCTCAATCTTATGGTAGGTGTATGTTTAAATTTTTAAGAAACACTGAACTGCTTTCCAAAGTGGTTACATCATTTTACAATCCCAGCAGCATTGGGTGAGAGTTCTAGATACTCTAAATTCTTGCCAACATTTGGTGTGATCTTAAAATTTTTTGCCATTCTGATAGGTATATAATAGTATTTCACTGTGGCTTTATTTGCATTTCCCTGATGAGGCATGATATTGAACATCTTTTTATGTGTTTACTAGTCACAGATGTATTTCTTTGTGTTAAGTGTCTGTTCAAATCTTTTTTTCTCCACTGTTTTCCATTTATTGAATTTTGAGAATTCTTTAGGTGCTCTGGGTACAAGTCTTTTACCAGATATGTAGTTAACTCATATTTTCTTTTAGTTTGCAGTATGTCTTTGGTTCTATTAACTGTATCTTTCAAAGAGTAGATGTTGCAATGTTAGATAAAATACAACTTATCAATTCTTTCTTACTTGTTTATATATTTGCCTTACCCAAGGTATATAAAATATTTGCCTATATTTTCTCCTAGAAGTTATATAGTTTTAGGTTTTGCACTTAGGTCTCTGATCTATTTTGAGTTGTTTTGCACATGGTGTGGGGTATGTACTGAAGTTCTTTTTTCACATTTGGGTATTGAATTCCTCCACAATTACTATTTCAACCATTTGTTGAAAAGTCTATCATTTCTGTACCAAATTGCCATTGTACTTTAGTCAAAAATCTGTTGTCAATGTATGTTTGGGCCTGTTTCTGGATTTTCCATTCTCTTCCATTGATCTATCTGCTTATCTTGATACCAGTATCATACTCTCTTGATTACTGTAGCTTTATAATAAGTCTTGAAATCAGATAGAGTTAGTCCTCCCATCTTTTTTTTGTTTGTTTGTTTTTCAAAGTTGTCTCGGCTATCCTGCATTCATGCTAAGTCGCTTCAGTAGTGTCCAACACTTTATGATCCTATGGACTATAGCATGCCAGGGTCCTCTGTCCATGGGATTCTCCAGGCAAGAATACTGGAGTGAGTTTCCATGCTCTCCTCAGGGCGTCTTCCAGACCCAGGGATCGAACTGCGTCTCCTGCATTGGCAGGAGAGTTCTTTACTACTAGTGCCATCTGGGAAGCAACCCTGGTTATCTTAAGTCCTTTATGCGTGTGTGCTAAGTCGCTTCAGTCGTGTCTGACTCTTTGCTATCCTATAAATTCTAGCCCACTAAGCTCTTCTGTCCATGGGGACAGAAGAGCTCCAGGCGATTCTCCAGGAGAGAATACTGAAGTGGGTTGCCATGCCCTCCTCCAGGGGATCTTCCCAACCTAGGAATTAAACCGCATCTCTTAGGTCTCCTGCATTGGCAGTCAGGTTCTTTACCACTAGAGCCACCTGGGAAGCCCCAGGTCCTTTATATTCCCACATAAATCTTAGAAGTGGCTTGTCAATGTCTACAAAAGTATCTGCTAGGATTTTACTTTTGAATACATTAAATTTATAGATCCATTTGGGGAGAATTGCATCTTAAAATATTTTTAGTGTACAAGCCTTATACATCTTTTGGCACATTTATCCCAGGATATACATAATTGTATTACTTTGTAGTAGAAATAAACTTTCAAAAACTGTATTTTAAATTTAAGTTTTTGAAATTTAAAATACCATTTTAAATAACATAAACGGTACACACGAAGGGAATTTTATTAGGATAACACCAGTGCCTTTAAAGAAGCTAAGTGAACTTTGCTACAGGGCACTTCCTTAAGTTAAAAACCTGAGGAGATACCAATGAAACTCAGCCAGTCTTGTAAGGAGTATTTGCTGTGAATGATGGAAAAGCTTCTTTGAAAGCAGTGACTCTGTTATAGGGGAATTCCTGATCAAGCCATGCCTGGTATCGTTTGCAAATTCCTGGCAGAGAGCAGATAAAGTTTTAATATTTCATTTTCCATGGAAGCTGAATGGATAGTCTTAACAGACTAAATGACAACTGACAAAATGCCAATAGTTTACAACTTTGCAAAATTGTAAATCATAGGTATTAGTGATCAGAAAACGAAATACATATTTTAAAATGACCACTTGGTTTTAATTTTGTGGGGAGGGAGGAAGAGGACGTCAATTAAAGGAATAAAAATGTCTTCTTCCTCTCTGTCCACACTGTCCCCTAAACAAACATTTTCCTGAGATTTTGGTAGAAATTCCTACAGAAATTATATAATACAATGAGTGTTTTATTTATTTTTGCACTTAACAACAGTCATAAATAATAACCAAGTAGTAGAGACTGCAGAACTTGAAATGGCAGAGAGGTTCTTTTGGTTCCTGGATTTGCGCACTTTATCCCTGGCTCCTCTCAAAGTGTGAGATTATGAGAGATTAGATGTGATAAGACTTAGGGGGAAAAAAGGTCCTGGTTACTGGCAGAAATATGGCCAGAGGGAGCCATAAATGTAATAAAAAGAGATTTCTCAATCGCAGAAAAGAATCTTAGATTTTCCATCCAGATGGGCAACCCCGTAGGTGGGCTAATTTTGTGAGTCAATCAGACCCAAAGTGTATGTCTAGAGATTACAGAGAAAATAAATAGATCTGTGGGTCAGAAATGTCTCACTTGGTCTGAATTCACTGTTTTTCTTTCTCACTCATTTTCACTAGTTGGTGTGTGTGTGTCCCTGTTTTTCTTCCTTTGGTAACACATTTACTGTTAACTTTGATATAGTATAATTTTAGAAATACAGATTGCATTTATTCAGATTTTAAGTTGAATTTATTTATACTTGCTTCCTTCTTAAAAAAAAAAAAATCAAACAATAAGTGATTTACTGAAGAGACCATACACACACATGATGTATTTGTGTATATCTGCTCCATAGGCTTTTGGTAAAAATTCAATAGTTATTGAACATCCACTGTGTTCAAGGCATCTTGAAGTTTATAAACCTGAATGAAACATGATTCTTGATGCCTGAATTTTGGTGTGTTACCTCATCTAGAAGCAGATGATTTTTAACAAGAGGGTAACAACTCCAGTTTTATATCAGAAGCACCTGGAAGGCTTGTTAAAAAATATACCTGTCCAGGCCCTAGCTCTTAGCTTAGGGAAATTCTGATAATAGTCAGGGCCCATCCTGCAGTGCAGTTTTAACAACCTCCCCATGTGAATCTGATACAGGAACCAGGATTAAGAGGCACTACTTCAAGCTAAGAAAGGACTAATCGCAGGACTGCAGCCACAAGTCAACCAGGTGGGTACCCTTGAAATCTACAAAGGGAGAAGTGGCTAAACACTTTTCTAAGGCTGTCTCTAATTCCACTGTCTCAGGAAGGGCAGGGTTGGGCCCAATCTTCTCAAGAGTACTATAGAGGAATAAAACAGCTACAGCCGAAGACCATCTCCAGAGCCTTTTCAAATGCTCTGTTCTTATTTCTCATGCAAAGCATAGTTGTGTAAATTTTCTCCTTCATTCGACTGGAAAGTCTTTCTCTAGCCAGGGAACACAGTAACCCATTCGTAATAGCTATTTGACAGATATTTGTTTTGAATCCTCCTCATCCAAATCCTGGGGTCCGACCAGGATGTATAAATGTATATATCCATCTGAAAGTTTGTAAATATCCATAAAAGTACATTTGTTTATAAAACATTTCAACTGCACAAAAGAATATGGGAATGTGTAACATACAGAGGGAAGAAAGAACAATAAAACAAACACCCATGGACCCACATCCCAGTTTATGACGTAGGAAGTTGCCAAATACCCATGAGGTCTCCTGTTGAACAGCTCCTGAAATTTAAATCAGAAATGCGTGCATTCAATCATTGACTGATTGGTTAATTCATTCACTTGCCAAATGTGCCTGAATGCCTACTAATCGATGTAGACGATTAGTATCTCTTCCGTTGGAGTGGCGTGGGGGTGGGGGTCAAAAGTGATACTTGGCCGAAGGTTCTCAGATTGCCTTTCCTGCAAGCGGCCCTAACCCAGCCGGGCCCTCCGGAGCGGGCGTGGTTTCTGCGTGCAGACACTTTGGGCAGAAACTACTGGTCCCGGCAGTCCGCGGGGCGAGTGGGCGGAGCCGGGCCGGGGGCGGGGGCCGGGGGCCGGGCGAGAGGGGGCATTGTGTCGGGAGCGCGGAGCTGCATTTGTCTGCTCTAGGTGCTGGTCGAGCTAGCGTCGTGATCGCCGGCGTAGAGCTGGAAGTGTCAGCGGCAATCACTGTCCCGGCGGGAGACCAAGTCCGAGCAACCACGCGCCCGCTGGCCGCTATCGCTGGCAGGGGGCGGCGTGCCAGCGGAGCAACATGCAGATAGGCGCCCAGCGCCCTGACGACCCCTCCCGAGGAAAGGAGGCCGGGGCGGCGCTGGGGCGGCGGGGAGCATGAGGCAGGCCGGGGGGCGGCTCGGCTCGGAGCGCTGCTAGGGAGCGGCGCGCGCTGCACACTCGCCGGGGCGCAGCGGAGGGCGGGGAGCCGGGCTGGTTGCGCCAGCGGGCGGGAGCCGGCTGCCGGGAGCTGTTCTGATTTCCGACGCGGACGCAGGGGGCCCGGAGTAGCCCCCTGCCCCGGCGTGCAGCCAACATGGGCAACGCCGGGAGCATGGATTCACAGCAGACCGATTTCAGGGCGCACAACGTGCCTTTGAAGCTGCCGATGCCCGAGCCAGGTGAACTGGAGGAGCGATTTGCCATCGTGCTGGTGAGTGCGCGGCGGCGGCGGGAGCCGGGCCCCGGGGCCCAAGACCAGGCGGTGCAGCTGACCCCCGCTCTCTCCCCTTCTCCCCGCGCCGGGAGCGAATCCCCGGTCCCAAGGGGAAGGCTCCCGCTTCGCTTATTGTGGCCTCCTCTCCGTCCTCCTCCGATCTCTCCGCTCCAAGCCTTCTTGGGGTCCCGGGATGGGGCACGGGGATGGGGGTTGGCTGACTGGCCGGCCCCGAACCCATTGTCTGGCGGGAGAGGCACCTCGCAGCGAGTGTGTCGGGGAGGTGCGGCGTGGGCGTGAAGGGAAGGTGGCGCGGGCTTGGAGGAGAGGGCGGCTGGCCGCTAAGGCTTTTTGTTTAAGAAAAAAACTCCCCGCAAAGCCCGAGTCCTTGAGAACCATCCAGCCGGCGCCCAGCCGGGGCCCTGCGGGGTTCGGGGCTGATGGGCGCATGTGGCGGGTTGAGGGCGGCGCGGTGTGCGAAGGCGAACTTGGAGGCGGACGTCTGGCTTGGCAGAGGGGAGCTCCCCCAAAAGGGAAAGAGAAGGAAACCCGCGGCAGTGTGGCGTCCCCGTCCCTAAGCGAGGAGGGGGACATCTGAAACCGGCGCGAGAGAAGCTTCGCCTCGGCGCGTTCGTTTTCGTCTTAAATGTTAAAACAAACCACAAAAATGTGCAGTTTTGCGGGGACGTGTTGCAAGCTGTCCTGACTCTAGGGATCCCTCTCCTCCCCTCGCTAAATCTGACTCCCTCCCGGAATCCGCTTCTCCTAGCTTTCCAGCTTTGTAAATCTGAGACACTTGAAGACTTCTTTCTGCTTTTCCTTGCTGGGTGTAAGTTTCTGGGCCCCTCCCAGCCTGAGCCTGTCAGTGCTGTGAGCTCAGGAGGGTGTGGCGGTCTCCCCCTCGCCCCAGCCGGCGTCTGGACCGCGGTTAGTCCCCAGACTTCGACTTTTAGTGTCTCAGCCTCTCTTAAGGGGTGTTGGGAGGGAAACATAGATTCGACGCGTTCCTAATACTTGGATTCGTACAGTTGCCTTTTCCTAGCTAGTTACCTGTACATCCTACAATAGTAGGCAGCAAGAGAAACTTGTGCTTAAGGCAGTCGAATTTCGCGTCTGCATACGGGGTTTGGGCATGTAACCTCCCAACTTTGGGGATTGACCAGAGTCTGAAGAACACTGGGACGTTTAAAAACCCTTTCTTCAGGCCCTTGAAAAGGACTGGTTTAATATGGGGACTGTTCTGGATGGCAGATTAGCTTTGTGCTCTTTGGAAGAAGAGCCCACGAGCTTTTTCACACCACCTGGAAACTCCGGCGTGGCAGTCTCGAGATAGATGAGGCTGCCTGTCTTGCACTCTGTGGTCTGAGATCTCACACAGCTGCTCCCATTGTTGTGCAGAATGAAACACTCTGAAATGGAACTGCATGGGCTTAATTACTTTTGAAGGCAGCCTGGGTGCAAACTTGACCTGTCTTTCCAGGGACAAACCTTTTTGGTTCAAAATCCTCTTCCTACCAGACCACATGGTTCTTACCTCCTAGCCTTGGGTGATCATTTCCGTCCATGCTGTGCTGGGTGGGTGTGCGTGTGTGGGTTGTGTGTGCTGGGTGTGTGTGTATGTACACTTGAAGTGGGAAGGCCAGTGACGCAGGCAAACCAGATAATAGCAATAATACAATTAAGTTCTCAACTGGGATAGCATGTTTTGCATGAGCTTTGAGTTACCCTGCTGATTAATGACACATGGTATGAATTACCCTTTAGGAAAATAATGTCCTATCATTAATATGGTGGATCTGTGTTACTGTTAAATCTAGAAGGCGCAAATTTAGTATATAGAAATTCATGTTTCTACATCACAAGCTCTTTGGAGCAGGGGTTACTGTGTAGCTCCTTTTACTGTGTCATACACAAGCACTGGATGCAGTTCCTTTCTTTAACTGTTTATAATATTTTATGCCTTTCAAAACAAATGAACAACAAAACCAAAAAATACCAGGCTGACCTTTTTTGGGTTAAGACAAAGCTTTTGGGAAAGTATCAGCTTGGGGGCCCTCTTGTTAGGGATGCACTTGAACCATGGATGTGGTATGTAACTTTCCCTAGTCAGCTCCAACTGCTCTTCAGAAATCTGTACGGGGAGTTAAAAGGAATCCTTTTTATGGGCTGATAGAAGTACAGAGTTACGGTGACTTCTCTTGTAGTCAGTTTTTTCCTAAAGGTGTCCATGTGATGCTCTCAACTGTGCTTTTTCTTCATGAATTACTTAACAAATCAGCTCAAACCATTTACTTCTGGAGATCAAGCTTGAAGGACAGGTTATAGGTTGTAATGTTCAAAGCATGTGTATGGAGGAATTCTCTGCCCTCACACAGTGGGAATCCTTTGGGCATTATTGATACTAGTTTTATTTCCTATATGATAAAGATCATAAGTTACTGGGAGGAAAACAGGATAGTAATACTGTATAGAAAAGTATACAAATACCTCATTGTAAACTTGGCTTACAGCAGTGATTAAGCCCTCAGATATGAAAAGTAATTCCTCTCACCCCACCAAGCTCTAGAATATTTAAAGCACTGAGGAGGGGTAAATAAAAATTTGAGTAACAGACATCCATCTATTTATCAAAAATCTTGAGATAAAACCTACTCAATGACTACCCCTTCATCAGTCCATATAAGCTAAACTGTGTATATCTAGAAAAATACTGGGCATGAATGGAAAGATGGGTTCAGGATGGGGAACACGTGTATGCCTGTGGCAGATTCATTTCGATATATGGCAGAACCAATACAATATTGTAAAGTTTAAAAATAAAATAAAAAAAAAAAAAAATCCAATCTAGAAATATAAAAAAAATGCTGAATTAAGATCAGTGAAGGGATAGACCCTAAAAAGTTCTTTTAATAGGAAAAAAATGGAATTTTTTGAATAGAGATTTCAGTGACTGAACTTCTGTAGTTAATGACTAGTAAAAATTGGATCCAAATCTTGAGTTAAAATCCTCCTAAAGAATCTTATCCCTCCCTGAACCTGTGTTCATCATTATTACAATGATAGTTATAAACCTTATATTTAAGGGAAAAGATTACTGACTCCTTTATACACTTAACTGTTGGCATCCTTGGACCTACCCGTCAGATAGAGCTATAAGGTGATGTATCTTTGTGTGTGTACAATGTTTCTGTTACACTCTTCCATGGAAGTGTTTCATAAATTATAAATGCAGTCATCTGCTTCAGTCTTTGTTCCTTTAACGTATTTTGTATATATTTTGCATATTTCATGAGTAATATTGGCTGTGTTTTTGGGTCCCACACATTTATAATTGTCCAAGTGACTATTATATTTGTTAAACTTTGTCTAATTGTTGGGAATGCACACACACACACACACACACACACACACACACAAATACTCCCATGACCTTTATTCTCAGAGATGATGCTCTGAAGGTGATTTTTGGGTGTGGTGAACAATTAATTGTCCAAGAATAACTCTTTGGACATTAGATGCTCTGTATATTGTTCACTGATTTTTGGCTTGAGGTCACTGTTTACCATTTAAAATGTAAGCCCCTCAATCCCTGTGTTTAGGAGCTGTCCTTTCTGAGTCTCAGAGGAAAAGATAAATTGTAACCCTCCATCCCGGCTGCCATATCTGGGTGATAGCAGATGTCAGGCTGCTCTGCGAGCAGATTCAAAAACACAGATTTGGAAGTGGTGGCTTAGGGCTGTAGTATCTTATGTTTAACACCGGGAACTACTTTGATGTGTGATTAGTTTGAGTCAGTTTCCGTTTCAGTTTTTTTCTTGGCGCTGAGGTTGAATGTGGTCACCGTACTTAAGAAGAAATGGGAACATTTTCTGAACACCTACTCTGAGTATGCCCTATGCTTGCATGTTCTCACTGAATCCTCACAATGACTCCAGCTATCGGCAACATTAAAGATGAGGAACTAAGATTACTTAAATTGACTGAAGTTACTTAAGTTATTAGATAGCCAGTCTAGGATTTTTAACCCAGATTTGTATCTCTACTCCCCGCCTCCCCACCCACCCCTAATATTATATTATGCTTCCTTGGGCTTACAACTGGTAAGAAAGAACAAGAACAGAAAGGCCTGGAACTAGCAGTAAAGCTGTTTAAAAAAAAAAATCTTGAATCTGGTGAGTACAAGTTTCAAAACTATAAAGTTGGCAGAAACGTCTTTGAAGCGACCCAAGTGCGGTGTACTTAATGTTTCTCTTTAGATGTCATTCATTTTGGCATCTTCACTGTGCTATTCTGTCTTCAGGCATGGAGTTAAATATTGATTTGATCCAAAAGTGTACTCTTCAGTTTTTCCTTTCAAGGCAGACTTGAACCGCCTTGTTTGGGAAGTCTGGACGTCCCAGATCAGAGCGGAGAGACAGCCTGTCAATGTGATGCATGCACTCCAAATGTAAGGACTTGTGAAAAGGACAAGGAAGGTCAGGTTTTAACATTTCAGTCTATTTCCCTCTGCAAGATGTTGTTCCTTTTCAACCACTTCCATGGAGAGCCTTTGCCGTGAAGTCCACGGAACAGATGGATGGGTAGGAGTGAAGTTAGGCCATCATCAGAGGCATGCTGATTTATTTTCTCGCTTTTCTCCTGTTGAGAGGAAAAAGGGGAGTGAGAAGGGGGAGGTTGGAGTGTTGTTTCGACCTCTTCCAGGCAGTAACCTCTGAGTTGTTTTATTTTCCAGAGTGGGAATATATGTGTATGGTGGTACTTTTCATCATGATCAGGGTGCATTTCTAATAATTTTCTAATAATCTCAATAAAAACTGAAGGTATATTTGGGTTTCTAGGGTAGGGTTGATCAAAAGCTTTTCTCTGAATTATAAATGCTTGGCTCCATTGGGAGACTGGCAGCTGCGTTAAACTGATGAAATGCAGAGGGGAGCGGGTATGTTTGCCCTTAAACCCTTCAGTGATAAGAATTACTTGCACGTGTGGCCTTTCATTTAGCAAAGAGCATTGGCCCCAGGAGTGGCAGATGTAGTTTCTAGAATCATCATCTCCTGCACCAACTTGGGCGAGTGATCTTTCCGGTGATCCTTGGTTTTTCTCCTCTGTAAATGGGAATACCGTTTGACACAACTATTAGGATAGTCATGAGATTTTTGAAATCATAGCTCTTGGAAGTGTAAAATTTCTGAAACATTATACTGTGAGCCATTAGCCGACTTCTCGTTCATGTTTTGTGTAGAAAGAGTGAGCTGTAGTCTGTGTTGTCTGGAGAGTAGCATTTCCATGGTGGGTGACTGAAAGTCACATAAGCGTAAAGAAAAGTGTAATATTTAGAGGTGTCAAAAATTGGAGAAGGAGCTTTCCAATTAGCGTTGCTAAGACAGAAGCTATATTAAAAATGCTGATAATTGGCAAGTCTTTCTGAGCCCAGGATCCAGCTGGTGAATGGCTTGCATGGTACCTTTCTTGGGGGGCAGGTCTGCTACCTGCGGGTGTTGGAAATAGAATTACAGCATCCAAGATGGGGGAAGGGTCTCCTTGGAGGCTCCTCCTGGGCTCAAAGAAGCAAAAAAGTAGTGTAGGTTCATGCTTGTTTCTGGAAATTCATTCAATTTTATAAAAGCTGTGGCCTGGAGAACTTGGCCTTCATGTAAGGACAAGGTGAAGTGGGCTCCCTGGTCCTTGTATCTGAGCAAGTAACACATAAAAAGTGGCTAACTAAAGAGGCACTGAGGCCAGATGGTTGTATCTCCTTTGCAAGAGAGTGCTAGTACCTGGACTCTTCTTAGAAAGGCAGTGAATCCCTGTAAAAGCACAGATTGGAATTGCTTAGGAGGGAAGGTGGGTTCCTAGCTATGCAGATGCTTGGCAGCCCCCATCTTGTAGAGGGCTCTTCGTCTCTAGAGTGGGGACCTTTCCTACCTTCTTCCATTGTAAGAAGTCTATCCAAAGACTTTGGGGTTCCTGGTCTCTACAGAGAGACTCCTGCATCCTCTTGGTTCTCACCTACCTGAACAGTATAGGTGGAGGTAGCTCACGTCTTGTCTTTCCTTTAAGATGGTGTTTGCTCAGACTGTAGGGTGATCTTCCCACTCCTCCCCAGTCACCCCATCCTCTTTTCCCTGCCAGCTGCCCTTCCAACACAACACCACGGACTATGCTGTTTCCAGTGGATGTGTTATAATTTGGAAGGGATGTTGGAGGAAGAGCTGTAGGGTCAGAGAGCTGTTTCCTGAACTGTGGGCCAACTAAGGTCCACAAATGTGGACCAGGATGGCTCGAAATTGGGAAACACCAAGTCCCTTCTTGGAAGTATTTGTTGTAGACAGAAGAGTACTTTCTTTTCACAGTCTTAAACTGACCAAGAAAACATGCCCAGTGGCATCAGAGCTCGTGGTGGGTACCTTGTCACAAACTTTCTATAGTTTCTAGGGCACACCAAAACTGTTTGCCTGGACACATCTTCATCACTCTTGTGCCACCTGGAACTGACTTCAGTGACTTACTTCGCATGTAACCTTTGTCTACTTTTCTTGTTTGCCAAAGAAGCTTTGTTGCATTGGTAAGCTGCTGAATCCATTGCCCCAGAAGCTGAAAGCTTTGAGGTGTCTAGTCCTTGCTGTCTCCAGGAGAACCTCTCTTGACTGACTTCTGTATGGTAGATGGTGCACCAGACTTGGTTTATCCTTAAATCTTGTTGGCTTTGGGAAAGGTGTCAAGTTGTTCACGTTTTGGCCCCATGTCTGGTGCTGGTCAGTCACCTCTCTCAGGTCCTGCCTTGAGTTGAGGCTTTGCTCAGGAACCTGCCCTCTCTTCCTTGGTGTTTCTTTTCCCTGTGAAGTTTGGCTGAGTACTTTATTTGAAGTAGGTGACAAAGGGATTGACAAGCCACAGTGGTGCTTTTCAAACTTGGCTATAGTCAGCATCACCTGGGACCCTCAAAAAGACAGGTGCCCGGGTCCCACCCCCGGAGATTCTGATCAGTTCCTCTGGAGTGTGACCTGGGTGTCAGAATTTTTAAAGCTCCTTAGATGTGAGTGTGCAGCTGTGGTTGAGAGCCACGTGCCAGAGTAGTTTTTCTCCTCTCCCTCCCTGCCCAAGAGACCAAACATAAGAGTTAAAACCACAGTGAAAATCTAGAGAAATTAGGCAAAGTTGAGGAGGGTTAAAAAAAAAAAAAGCTCCTAAAGATACTTGATTCAACTGAAAGCACCAAGATGAGAAATATAGGAGAGATGGGTCAAAGCCTGTTGAATATTAGATTTATTTAACTATGCATTTAAGAAATGGCTGTCAAATCATAATGATAATTTGCAGAGAAAGTTCTATACATTCTAGCTTAAGAGTGAACAGTGACCCTGAGGTTTACTACTGGGATAGAGCAATCAATAAATCAATTGTATTTTTGCTTAGGCCTCTATTCTCAAGCCTAATTTTTTGTTGGTTCAATGCAGGCTTTTTGCTTTGATCTCTGGTTTTACCACTTACAAAGACTTGATGAGCTTGGCTTCCTGGAGTGAAATTCAAATACACTTGTGAAATGTAAACAACGTTCATTTATTAAGACTCCTATAATCAAGGCAAATTGGCATGCTCATATGAGCAATTAGCTTTGAGAATAGAAAGATAAATAGGATGCTAGGTCAAGAATGAACCGATTGTTCTCAGGGTAAGACTCTAGTTATTCCTTTAATAGGTAGAAGCAAATAGACATTCCCCTTATTCTTAATCTTTAGCGTTTGGGGTTAGGGGGACAACATACGAGGTTTTCTCAGCTGAAAGGATAGAAGCAATTATTGGCTCATTTTCATCTGGAAATATAAATCTTTCTAGGTAGTTGGTTTATGAGCAGATGAAGCTTTCTGTTATTTGGAAGAGGGCAAAAGAAGGCATGGATTTAGATGGGAATATTAAAGAATAACGGAATTTTACTTTGGTGGAGAAGGTAAGAAGATGATTTTTACAGTGGCAAAAAGATTGAAAATAATCTCATCTGCCTTCAGTGAACAGTGTCTTTGTGTGTATGTGTAGGAGGAAGCCTTAGGATAACCAGGAGAAGCTAGATAGAACATGATTGGACCTGCACCATGGCAACAGTGCTCTATGAATTAAGCACCGCTTAGTATCTTATTTGTGGAAAGTTGGGAAACCTACATGGAAAGGTGATGAATGTGTAAAATATTTATAGCTTTGTAGGTCACTTTGAGTTCTTAACCCTTTCAGTCCCCAGTATGTTCGGCCTTCTGCTTCTTCCAGGGAAGCTTTTCCTCTTTAGTGACAGTCTTGCTCAATGAGGATTCTTTCCCCCAAGGACTTCTGCCTGATGAACCTAGGAAGTCAGTTCAGGCCAGGTGTCTTCAGGATGCTATACACTTGAAACTGGTGATTTTCCAGGCATGACCCAAGATCATCCTTCTATTGCCCACTAATGAGGCCATCTAGACATGAACCCTGGGAGACTTAAGAACTGTGTGGCCTCCTGGGCGTGTGGGACCATTCAGCTTCTCCAGTGTCCTTTCACTGTAGAAGTTTTGAGTCTCAGAGTAGGCTTTTTGGAAAGCCTTTATTTGGATGAGAAATCTTCAGATCATCTGAGAATTTACCAGGTCTCAGTCTTCATTTAATGGAGTAATTTTTTAACATTAGACAGCTGTATTTTATTTCACCAGTAATTGTCAGAAATTTCATTAACTTTGCTATAAATTTCTTTTGTTGTTGTTCTTTGGGATGGTATCTCCTAATCATCTGTTGTTGAGTAATGTACAAACGGAAATGGGCCTTTTTCATCAGTGTACAGACTGATGGATTTTCGCAGAGTGAGAACAACGCTGTAACCAGCTTGGGTTCAGGAATCAGAGTCGCGGTCTCTCTGTTTTTCTTCATATAAGGTTTGACTTGGCTCCTTGCCTCCCCAGCCGCAGTTGCTCACCTGAACTTACTTTCGGAGTGGCCAGACTTACATGGAAGAAAATAGGCCACAGGATTGTGCCTTGTGGTCTGATTCTAAATGGCTCTAACCGTGAGGTTTCTACCACTTCCTTTGAGAGATTTCTTCAGTTCAATCAGGCCTCACCATTAGGAGATATTGACATTATGACATCTTACTGCTGCTTTCAGTTACATCATCATCGATAACCGTAATGGTATTTTTATTTATTTATTTTTGGTAGAGCATCTCTGGTTTTCATAATACTGAGAAAAATATATTTTGATTTGTGTTCCTAGACTAAAGCACGAATGGGGGTGGGATTTCCAAGAGACAACGAGCCTGTGCCCTTTGTGGTTTCAATACTTGGAATCAGGTATTTGCAAATACAGGTTTTGTGTATTCACTTTGAAGCCTAAGTTTTAGCCTTTAGGTTTTTGCCATCATGATGACTCTTTTGAAATATTAAAAATGCACGATTAATGTTAAAATATATTAAAAAATATAAGATTGTGAGTCTCATCTTTTGGTTCAGTTTTCTCATCGGAACCCTGTTATGTTACATTAGACGTTGATCCGGTTTGAGAAGCTCTTTGGCCACGTTTGTTGTCAGTGGTTTCCCTTCCATCCTCTCCTCTGTAACTTCATAGCCCCTGCGCCCCACCCACACCTGCTTTCTCACTGAAGCCTTCCACAGTCTGGCCTCATAGCTCAGTCAGTAAAAAATCTGCCTGCAATGCAGGAGACCCTGGAAGAAGGAAATGGCCACCCACTCCAGTATTCTTGCCTGGAGAACCGGTGGACAGAGGAGCTTGGCGAGCTACAGTCCTTGGGATTGCAAGAATCGGACACGACTTAGCGACTAAAACCACCACAGTCTGCCCAGACCCATCTTCTCTCCTGTTTCCTTAGTACACCCTGACGTGGACTTTATGTCTGCTCGTAGAGCAGGCTTGCACTTTTTCGCTGCTGTGTCTTTCCTCACGTGATTCTCTTGCACATGATGTACTCCCTTTGCTTATTTTCTTCCTTAAAATTATATCTGGCCTTCAAGGTTCTTCTGAAATCCCATCTCTTTCTCATGTCCTTATGGATCCAGCATCAACTTGGGGGAGGTGGGAAAAACAACTCCTCTCTTTGATCTCTTTATAGTGTGATTTATTTCTTTTACTTATGAGGCCTGGGATTAAGCATCACCTTGTGTGAGATGTGTCTGTAAAATAAGGGGATGCTTTTATGTGTAGCTTTGTAGCTACTCATTACCCTGTTGGCCATCTGTTTGTGTCCTTGTTTTATTTGCGAGCTTGCATTATGGGCTCCTGGAAGCCAAGGATCACATCTTACAGGTCCTGGCAGTTTCTCCTTGTCCAGTGCAGTGCTTGGCCCAGGGAAAGGTCTTAGCAGATAATTACTGACTTGGTCAGAGAACTGTGCCTGCTGAAACAGGCCTGGGAATCGAGTAGCTGCTGCTCTAAGGACCTATCTAACTGGCCCTTCTGGACTGATTGTTAATTGCACATAACTTGCTTTTGTGTTGAAATGACACTTTGTCGCAGCTTCTCACTCATCTTGGTACTCTCCATAGCACTTGACTGCAGTAGGTGCCCAGCAACACTAAGCATTCAGAGATGATAAGTTGGCATCATGCTTATGCCTGACTCCTTACGGAAAACTGGTGAATTAGAAGAGGAGGAAGGCAGTGGAAATGACCAAAGGAGGTCCGTGGTTTTTCACTGTTGCGAAGCCAGGCTGGTGTGTCACGATGAGCTGTCATCAGTGAGTGGTGGAACTGTTCTGTGGGGCTTTCCGTAAGTGAAATGTCCTTCAGAGTATTCCCTTTGTTGCCGGGAGTCAGGCAGGTTTCAGTGAGCGGCATTCCTTAGTGTAGCATTTTAGTGCTTTGTTGTTTGTGAAGTGTTTGCAAATAATCGTGATTCTAAGTGTTCCTAATCCATGAGGGCCTGAAGGTATGTGGCTTGAAGTTACAGAAGAGGGTAGAGAGGTTGGTGAGCTCATCCTAGGTCCTCCGTCACTAAAACTCCAGGGGCATTCCAGGGTCAAATAAGATGCTGTTTATATTTTCTGTGCTTTATACGCCTATCTTTAATGCTCTTGGCAGCCCTCAGAGGGAGATATTATCTTCCTTTTACAAATGAGGCAGTGAGGCTCAGAGTGATAAGGTGGCTGCTTCCTAAGGATGGAGGCACGATTTGAATCCAGGCCTGTCTGATGAGAGAACGCACTCATTTCTACTGTATCACACTATGTATATTTTCAAGTTAGTTATAAGAAGACCCTAAATGTTGGCCTCTTATTTTTCATTCTTCATGTACCCTCTAGACTAAATTCACTTATATGAAATCTGTCCCTTGAGTGTATGAGTCTTGCATCAATATAGTGATAGATGTTCTGGGCTCTGAGGGTTGAGAGGCTGATGTAGTAATCACTCAGTCGTGTCCCCATGACTCTTTGTGACCCCACAAACTGTGGCCCTCCAGGCTTCTCTGTCTATGGGATTCTCCAAGCAAGAACCCTGGAGTGGATTGCCATTCCCTTCTCTAGAGGATCTTCCCAACCCAGGGATCAAACCCGGGTCTTCTGCCTTGCAGGCAGATTCTTTACCATTTGAGCTACAGGGAAGTCCTGAGGGTTGAGAGGGAAAGCATCATTTCTGTATTTTGAGTGTTCAGAAACAGTGTCCTTGGAATAGGGAGTGGAGCGATGCTAGCTTTGTCCCAACCACTGCTAGACTACACTTTTTATTCTACATTGTGCAGTTTTGCTCACGTGTCACTGCTTAAGAAGGGTTTACACCTTAATTAGACAGTCTGGAAATGTTTATCGAGCACTTGCTATGTGCTGTGGGCTCTAGAGGATGTGGAGCTGCATGAGGCCCACCAACTGTCAGCCCTCATGGAGCTTACATTCCAGCAGTGGGAAGGGCTGGTGGGGGCAGCCAGGCGTGAAAGGGGTACATCACGCATGCTTGCATGCATGCTCAGTCGTGTCTGACTCTCTCTGACCCATGGCCTTTAGCCTGCCGGTCTCTTCTGTCCATGGGATTCTCCACGCAAGAGTACTGGAGTGGGTTGCCATTTCCTTCTCCAGGGAATCTTCCCGACCCAGGGATTGAAACCAGATCTCCTGTATCTCCTGCCTTGGCACAGATACATAAATGGACCTGAATTTCCAATGCTGAGAAGTGCCGTGAGGAGAATAAAATAGGTGTTGTGAGGTGGTTTCCTCTCATTTGATGCATAATTACATGGCGATAGAAATCACAGTGGTAATTGCTTCTGGGGAGAGAGACTGAGGCACACGAAATTCCTAGAGTGATGAACATGTTCTCATCTAGACCGGAGTGTTGGTTTTACAAATGTAACCTGTCAAAAATCATCAAATTGTACACTGTAGATGTGAATTTCACAGCATAAAATTGACTTTCATTAAAAAAAAAAACCCTAAGATCTGACTGATGGGGGTCAGGCAGGGATGAGCTCACCAGCAGGTGTAATTAGGGCTTGATTTGTCAACCCCTAGGGCCAGGAGGGGGTTCCTCGGACCCTGGGGCAGCTGAAGGGAACAGCGAGAGGAATGTCCTCAGTTCCTGTGGCTTCAGACTTGAGATGTGGGGAAACCTCCGGAAAGCTGGGCCTGGGGCTGCAGGAGGCTGTTCCCTTTGCCAGAGCGGAGCTGTTCCTTGTGTTAATAATTGGCTCTGTCGTCACAGCTCTCTGCCACTTGTTGAATTCAATAGATTTTTGAACAAATTTCAGTCTTGTCACTGTTCTGGACCCGTGAGACATCCAGTTGGGGAATGGAGTGTTTGATTAGTGTAGCAGTGCACTTCTCAGTAAAGGCTCTCTGAAGGGACCCAGTACTTGGAATAGCCCGTTTTATCTACTTAAAGCCATGGGTTGAAATGCAGCTTTTTTTTTTTTTTAAAGCTATTATTTGCTGCTAATTTGTTGCTCAGACCTTTCTCTTCTTTTTCTTTCTTTCCTTAAATCTTTTTACGTACTTTTAAAGAGCATGTGACAATTTTACATAGAGGTTTGAATCAGAAGTTAAAAGTAAGGTAAGTTGGTATAGTGGATTATTCCTGAAGTCCCTTAAGTGGCTCATCAGGGTAGTGTATGCATGATTCTGGATAAACAACCTTAGAAAGTAGTTCTCGGGCGTGTTAACGTTTGAGACCTCTGAGCTTGACTGAAGGGAGAAAAGTTCCTATGCAGATGTCAGGTTCTCGCTATCGTTTGCCTGTCAGACCTCCAGCAGTGACTGGACATTGGGTGGGAATGCTATGACATCTTACTCCATTCAGTACCCCACTAAACCTTTTAATACATACCAGGGAAGTTGTTTCTTGGGAGGATTTTAAGGCAGCCCTCAAGTTAAATATGGGTTGGATACGCGAACAGCCGCAGTAAAGATAAAGGTCACTGATCGTGCATTTCTTGGGCTTCCCCGGTGGCTCAGATGGTAAAGAATCTGCCTGCAATGTAGGATACCCAGGTTCGACCCCTGGGTTGGGAAGATCCCCTGCAGGAGGGCATGGCAACTCACTCCAGTATTCTTGCCTGGAGAATCCTATGGGCAGAGGAGCCTGGCGGGCTATAGTCCATGGGCTCAAGTTAAATGTGGTTGGGTGCATGAACAGCATGAGTAACAGTAAAGGGCATTGATTGAGTGTTTAATGTCTTCTGTCACATGAAAGATGACCCAAGACACCTGAAAGGTAGGGATCACCCTGTTCCATCTAGGAGAAGCTCAGGATTCTAGAAGTGAAGGACCTTGCCTGAGGATGCACATTTCTAGGAGATACTGGAGCTGAAAATCAAACTTTGCTAACTCGAAAGCTGTGTTCCTAGCATACTGTTTTCTCTCAATTATGAAAGTATAATACAAATATACATATAAACGTTGTGGTTCAGAGCAAATTGAAAACCCTGTGAGGATAAATTCGGTAACTTTTTAGTCTATAGTAATTTTGTTGGTATATGCCCAGAACCAAGCGTTAATTATATGTCCTTCAAAAAAGAAAATTGAAGATAAAATAAGAACTGAATGAATAAGCCACTGTCCACTGTTGAAATAGTAAAGGCCAAGTAAGCTTGTGATCAAATTGGCTTTTTTCTAGTAACAGTTGTCCTCTGAAGGCTTTCTGAAGGCTCTCTTTCAGACAACTGTCTCTGAACCTTTGTTTTTTTTACATCTCCCAGTAAAATGGCTGTGTTGTTACAGCTTGCAGGCTTGGAATAAGCCTTTTGATCACCCCTCAGTGATAACCCACAGTTTTGGACTTCGTTGGGAGGGATTAACCCTACTATCTTGTATTAACCAGCTTGATGTGGGCTTGCTTATTTTTAATAAAACCCATGTCATCCCATTCATTTCATTCAGCAAACTTTTTTTAAATTAATTTGTGCTAGGTCCTAGTTGCTGCACATGGGATTTTTAGCTGTGGCATGCTGACTCTTAGTTGGACCATATGGGATCTAGTTGCCTGACCGGGGATTGAACCCAGGCCTCTGCGTTGGGAGCAGAGACTTAGCCGCTGAACCACCAGGGAAGTACCTCAGCAAATGTGTTTTTTTGGGTATCTGCTCCAAGCTGCTGCTGCTGCTGCTGCTAAGTCGCTTCAGTCGTGTCCGACTCTGTGCGATCCCATAGACGGAAGCCTACCAGGCTCCCCGGCCCCTGGGATTCTCCAGGCAAGAACACTGGAGTGGGTTGCCATTTCCTTCTCCAATGCAGGAAGGAAAGTGAAAAGTGAAAGTGAAGTCGCTCACTTGTGTCCGACTCTTAGCGACCCCATGGACTACAGCCTACCAGGCTCCTCCATCCATGGGATTTTCCAGGCAAGAGTACTGGAGTGGGGTGCCATTGCCTTCTCCACTGCTCCAAGCTAGGCACTGTTAAAGCTTCAGGAGTTGGTGATAGACAGGGAAGCTTGGCGTGCTGCAGTCCATGGGGTCAAGCATTAGATACAACTGAGCAACTGAACTGAGGCACTGTTAAGATGCTGTGACACAAAGGTTCATAAAGCGTCATCTCTACCTTTGAGGAGTTAATTGCCTAGTGGGAGAGGTAGGCAGATAATGGAAATATGGTGTTTTTAAGGTGTTTATCATGTATTTATGTGCTATATATATAATGGGCTCTATAGAAGGGTATGTTAAGGTTAAATTCTGATAAATCTTGACAAGTTAATACATATGGCCTAAAGTTGTAACTCAACCCAGGGATGGAACCTGAGTCTCCTGCATTGGTAGGTGGATTCTTTACCACTGCACCACTTGGAAACCCTGCTGCTGCTACTGCTGCTAAGTCACTTCAGTCGTGTCCGACTCTGTGTGACCCCATAGACGGAAGCCCACCAGGCTCCCCCGTCCCTGGGATTCTCCAGGCAAGAACACTGGAGTGGGTTGCCATTTCCTTCTCCGATGCATGAAAGTGAAAAGTGAAAATGAAGCTGCTCAGTTGTGTCTGACCCTCAGCGACCCCATGGACTGCACCTTCCAGGCTCCTCCGTCCATGGGATTTTTCAGGCAGGAGTACTGGAGTGGGGTGCCATTGCCTTCTCCACTTGGAAACCCTGGTACTCTTTTAATCTGCCTTTATTAAAGTGTTAATTTAAGGGAATAGCTGTGGACTCGTTAAATGGGACTCCTGTGTATCTCACGGATGACTTTAGTGAAATCATTAAATGTGAAGAGCGAGGTCTGGTCCGTTGTGTGCGGCCTCTGCTTGGGTATTTTATCTTGACTTTTTTGTCCTTTCTAGAAGAAAAGCCTGTTGTTCAGGGCCTTGGGTTGTTCCATTTCAGAGCTAATGAAAGTGTTAACATCTTCATAATTGGAGCTGACGAGCACCATGCAGTGTACCACAGTGTGACCAATAGGCAGCTGGTTCACATGAGAAAATACACTCAAGGTCATGACCATCTGGGCCTTAAAGAAACTGCGGTTGGTGTTTTGTTTGGCTCCAGCTTCAATCTGGGATGGGCGGAGTCATTCGGACTTTAGTCAGAATTCCAGTAGTGGCAGAAAAAAAAAGGATTTATGTAACTGGTGTGTAGATGGCCTTCTGCTTGAGATAAGAGCATTGTCCAATGAAAGCTTCGTCCTTGTTTCAAATCAAGAATAGAGTGTCACCTGATTCGACCTAGGAAGCCAAGTCATAAGTCACTACATGCTGCATTCCCCCAGTAACCCCTTGCTCTATGTTTTTTTCAGAAGATTCCTTGTTTGATTATCTTATCTACACAGTAAATCTTGCTGAATCAAAGTTTATGAAACTGAGCCCAGTCCCAAATCAGATCAGTATACTACTAGCATCCTGAAGTGGGAGCCTAGAATTTTCTGAAGATGCTTTTACACACTTTTTTTCTTATTCACTTTCCAAGGAGGGAGATTATTCTTTTTCTTTCCACTGATAAATGTCACTTATGCCCTAAATTTTATGGTGGCATTCTACTTTTTAAAGTTGCTGAGATTAAAGAGTATTTGATACAACTGTCAGGCTAGTGTGATAACATGCTCTGTTCCCAGACCCCTGAGGGTTCTTAAGTCTCAGGAGCTGAAGCTGTGTGCATGTTTTTTCTCGGTGCCCTATTTCCATATCAAATAGCCTTAGTTTTTGGATTTTAGTAATGAAGGTATGAACCCAATCTGTCAGGCTTATTATGCCCTTTATTGTAGTCCTTAGTCAGCTTAGAACTGCACGAAAGGAAGTAATAAGCCAGCTCTAAGAAGGTCCAGATGAAAAGGATTATAACATGGTACAGAAATATTAGCATGCCCGCCCCAGCGGAGTGACTCATTCCTTTTGGAGTATCCATTTTGACAGCTTTTTTGAATCACACACCAATCACAATGTTGGTGTTTTTGGCGGCGTTAGTGTTTTACCCTAACGTTCATAATGGTCACTGCCAAAAGGGAACAGAGAGGAGAATCATAAGTGAAACATAATAGCATCACAAACATTTATTTTTTTCCTTGAGCAGAAACAAAATTGGGAATTAGCTGATGTCTTTTCCATCACAACCCCCCCACCCCTACCCCCTGAGAAAACCACCACTTATCCCAAAGAAAATAAGACCCTAGTGGGTCATCCCCCGTCTTTGGCTGTTGCAACTGTGCTTCTTCTTATGCTTGTTTCCATTCAAGAGTTTCACTTCCCAAGCCCTCTCCTCTAGAAATCATTCTTTTAGAGCTTAAGGGTTTTCTCCTGATGTCTTGGTGACTAAGCTTGCTGTGGGCTTGTTCCACCTTGGACTGCATGTTGTCCCTCTGGGAAGAAACTCCTGTGCACTTCAAAGGAGCAGCGGATACACAGGGTGTATCCAGAAATAAAACTTTGACCCTTTGTCTCTCGTCTTTTCCTCTGTCTCTCAACAGGCATCCTTTTCTTCTGTGCAAACAGACCCTTGTAATTGTTGTCGTCTGTCCTGCTGTTAAATGGCTTGCATCCTTGCTGCAAATATGTGCTACAGTTTTATGCAGAAATCTCCTTCCATGCACTTTAGTGCTGCGGGGTGCATGTGGACTTTCCCACCTGTGTCCTTCACTATGGAGCTTCCCATGTGGTTCAGTGGGTAAAGAATCTATCTGCCTGCTATGCAGGAGACCTGGGTTGGATCCCTGTGCTGGGAAGATCCCCTGAAGAAGGAAATGGAAACTCCAGTATTCTTGCCTGGAGAATCCCCATGGACAGAGGAGCCCCGCGGTCTGTAGTCTATAGGGTCACAAAGAGTCAGGAACGACTGAGTGCACACGCTTCACTATGAGAAATTGTTCTAATGGATATGTTCTTTTTTTTTTTTTAATTTAACTTTTTGTTTTGTATTGAGGTATGGGCGATTAACATGTTGTGATAGTTTCAAGTGAACAGCAAGGGACTCAGCCATACGGATACATGTATCTGTTCTCCCCCAAACTTCCCTCCTCTCCAGGCTGACATATACCATTGAGCAAAGTTCCCTGTGCTGTACAGTAGGTCCTTGTTGGTTATCCATTTTAAATATAGCAGTGTGTACATGTCCATTTCAAACTTCCTGACTATCCCTTCCTTGCTCCCCAGCCCTGCAGCCACAAGTTCATTCTGTAAGTCTGCGAGTCTCTTTTTGTTTTATACCTAAGTTCCTTTGTATTATTTATTTTTAGATTCCATAGATAAGGGGTGTCTTACGATATTTCTTTGAATTTTTCACTCTGAATGACCATCTCTGGGTCCATCCATGTTGCTACAGATGGCTTTATTTCATTCTTTTTAATGGCTGAATAATATTTAATGGAAATGTTCTTAATGAAATAGACCTGACATTAGAGAATAGTAGGATGAAATACCCATAGCCCTGTAGAAATACTGTCCAAGCTTCTCTGTCCTCTTTTTCCTTCGCTATTCAGAGGAAACCTATCCTGAATTGTCATGTATCCTTCCCCTATGGCTCAGTGGTAAAGAATCTGCCTGCAGTGCAGGAGACTCAGAAGATGCTGGTTTGATCTCTGGGTCAGGAAAAGCCTCGGAGGAGAATATGGCAACCCACTCCAGTATTCTTGCCCGGAGAATCCCATGGACAAAGGGGCCTAGCAGGGATCGTAAAGAGTTGGACATAACTGAGTAAGCATGCACTCCCTATGCACATTTGACAAAAATAAAGTTTGTAGAAATGGTATCTTAAGTCATGTGTCCTTTCAGATCTTCGTGCATTTGGTTGGAGAAGTACTCACTTTGATGCATGTAGCTCTGGGTCAGTTAACTTTTGAGTCATATTCACTGGGTTCCATAAATCATTTACTGTTGGTCTTCATTGTTCGTGGATTCTGGCTTTGCAAATTTGCCTATTCGGTGAACATTTGTTCATAGTCCCAAAGTCAGTACTTGTGGTACTTTTGTGGTCATTCATGGATCACAGGGTGGTGAAAAATTTGAGTCACCCGATGAGCAGTTTTCCAGCTGAGGTCAAACAGGTGACTGTCTGCTTCTTGTTTCCGCTCTCTGTCAATGAGTGTCCTTTTGTATTTTGTTTAGTGACATTTTTCACATTTTTTGTGCTTTTTGCTGGTGATTTTGCTGTGTAAAATGGCGTCTAAATGGAGTGCTGAAGTGCACTCTAGTGTTTATGAGTGCAAGCTGACTGAAACGTGCTTATGGAGAAAGTACGTGTGTTGGATAAGCTCTGTTCAGACATGACTTAGCTGTTGGGTTGGGTTCAATGGTAATGAATCAATGCTATGTATTATAGTAACATTAAACAGAAATGCACGTAACAATTTTATGTGTTGATGTGACCAGAGGCTCAGAGAAACCTGACCAGTGGTGAGGTAGGACCTACCAGGGACCATATTGGCTTTGATATTGAATTTCTAAGCCATCTTTGATTTAGGTGGAGGGATTCTTAGTATCGAGCTATTTTTTTTTTTATCACCATTTACAAAGATATTGAATAGTTTTGGAAGAAGGGGAAATTATGTAGATTCTGTCTTACCCTATTTATTTGCTCAAGTGAGGATTCCCAGGTTGCGCTGGTGGTAAAGAACTCAACTGCCAATTCAGGAAAGGTTAAGAGATGGGAATTCTATCCTTCAGTTGGGAAGATGCCCTGGAGGAGGGCATGGCAAGCCACTCCAGTATTCTTGCCTGGGACAGAGGAGCCTGGCAGGCTGCAGTTCATGGGGTTGCAAAGAGTTGGACATGACTGAAGCGACTTAGCGTGTGTGTATGTATGCATGCACATACACACATGAAGTGCAATAATAATCTTTACCAGTTTTTGAGGACTTTGTATGGGTCAAACACTCTGTGTGCTCCACGTGTATTTCTCAGAATAATCCTGTTATTTTAATAATTTACTTAGTAAATGGTTGGGTGTGATTTGAACTAGGCCACTCATGGCACATGTTCAGCTACTTTGTACTCTCTCAATGAAGATAGAGGGTGGGGTAGGGGTGAGGGTGGGGTGCCAGTTGGGGCTAGGGGTGAGGGCTAAGTGGGCGTGGAGTAGATATCACTTGGAAGGTGCCATCCCTCGATAACCAACTGTGGACTGTGACCCCAAAGGACTGCTTGTTGGAATGCCACTACTTGTATTAATTTCTCATTATCAGATAGGAGAAACTGCAACCAAAGCATAATAAAGGGAGTTCTATAAGCTACCAATAGCATCATCATTCTTCAGATCTAGAGATCTCATTTGCTCCTAGGAAGGTGAACGAACTCTGAGATTCACTTCTCAGTAAGGTGAATGAGAACAATTGATGTCATTTCTTAGAATCAGGGACTTTTTCCTTATTAATGAATGATCTATGTTTTTACCTTCTGAAAGTAAATCTTCATGGCTGAGCTTGAAAGAATTAAGTTTATTCTTTGAATCGTGGTCTTTCTCATTCTTGAATGCAGCTGAAGGTACAATATTTTTCTGTTCATGGCCTAATATGTACAAGTTGTGTAACTCCAAATAAAAAACAAGTTTCATGAAGTAATACTTTACTAAGTAGATTCTACTCCAGTTTTTTAATACCATTATATTCTTTTAAAACATGGTTGTCTTATTTTAGATGGAAAAAATCTGTTATAGCTAAAATCCAGGAATTGTTTGTAATATATTGAAGCAACCTGGTCAGATATCATTTAAATCCCTCAGCTCGTTAAAGCCCACACCAAAGAAATTGTTTACTCCTTAGATTTGATCTTCAGACTCTTCCTTAGGTCTTTGATGAGTTGCCAATGTCTTTTCCTTGTGGTTATGCTGAGATTGGAAACATTTGCTTTATAAAATTTTTGACTCCTTAATAAACAGTGAAGGAGAATTAAGGCTCAAGAGGGTATTGAGAAGAGGGCTTAATTTTAGCAGGTATGGTAATATCTTTGGATCTGTAGCCTCTTTTTTTCTCAAAGAACATCTGGAAAATACTACACTTAGTAAAAGAAACTTTTTCATTCTGATAACTTGTGATTTATGTCTCCTAGTTTTGCCTATGTGCTGGGAATCGGGATAATAACACAGTTGTGCAGAGTTTTGTTTGAAATTTAGTTTGATAGCTTCACTTAATTTTAACTCAGTGAAATGCTTCCACTAAAATAAAAATGAGAAACAAAAGCCACAGGGCCGGCTTTTGGGGTATCTGTGCTAAATTGTTAGTGAGCCATTTCTGAGGCTGTATTTTTGCTTTCTTTCACATATACTTCTAAACTTTCTGATAACTTTATAGATAATTGTTCTCATTTATTATGTCTGTGTTTCTATTCACATCTGCTCCTCTTCAATAGGAAAATAGATCATGATGGAAGGTGGTTTGATACTTTGTTTCTGTGTGCTTTACATTTGTAGACTTTTACAGGTAGCACCTTTCTCAACAAATCATTCACATTCCTGGGTTTATGTTTCTGATTTAGAGTTTAACTGTGAGGACCAGAGACTTAAACACAGGGATTTTAATCCCACCTTGCCAGCCACATCCCTGAGATCTCCTGTATTTTAACTTTATCATCTGCAAAAGAATAAATACTGCTCTTACCATCTCAGAGCATTGATGCGGGAAAAATCCTGCAAAGAGCTTTGGTAGAAGGAAGTTCTTTGATGCCTAATAATGTGAAAAGAGGAGTTACACTTGACTGCAAAGTCGTGCTACTGTAACATTACCAAATAGAACAGCAGTTTATATTCAATGCGACTGCGAAACACATTTAAAAGTAATTTTTTTCTACTAATGCAAATAATATATTCTCAGGTGGAGGATTGGGAAATGCAGTTTAGAAATAAATGTGGACATTTCTAATTCCATTGCCCAGCAATAAGCACTGGCAACTATTTTGGTGTACGGATTTCCAGTATGGTTTGTTTTCTTGTGTGCATCCGTATCATGAACGTCTTTAATTTGAATTTCTGAGTGCTTGCAAATTGTTATAGTGATGGGCATTTCACAGTTGATTTAACTAGTTGCTTCTTGTTTTGAGTCTCAAGATGGTCTGTCTCTTAAACTCCATCTAGATGAATATCCATGTAGCTGAGTCTTGGCACACATTCTAAATCATTTCCTTAGGATGACGTTGGATACAGTTTAAAGAGGTAGTTCAGAGTGTTTAAAACAAAACAGGTATTAGGAGAATTAGATTCGACTTTTAACTTTGCCACTCATTGTGTTTGTAATCTTTAAATCACTTTCTTTCCTTTAAATCTTTAAGTCATTTTTCTTTCGCAGTCGCAGGTAAAATGAGTGAACTCCTGAAGGGGATTTTAATTCTGACTGCAGTCATTTGGGATATTTTACAGCTAAGGAAACTAGAACCAAAATGGACTGTAGTGTCTCCTCTAATGAATTCTGTGTTTGGTTTTCTCTCTCTCTCTCTCTTTTTTTTTTTTTTGGTGATATAGCAGATACTGAGCAGCCTGTGGTGCTTTAAGAGTCATAATCATTGATGACAATTATTTGTGTCTGAAGCTGAGCCTATTCTGACTTCAGGAAGCCTCTTCATTGACAAAATTTCACTTACTAAGTTATTGCTTAGTTTGCCATTGTTTCCTCTCAAAGTCAGTCCTGTCTGCTGATGAATGGAGGAATGAAGCGTGGGCAGTCTGTACATGGAATACTAGGTGTGTGTATTGTAAAAAGAATTGATGTATTGATCATGCTATAACATGGATGGACCTAGAAAACGCCATGCAGAGTCCAAGAAGCCAGCCACAAAAGATCACCTCTCATAGAAGTCCATTTGTTGTGAGTGCCCGTAAGAGGCAAATCCAGAGAGTCAGAAAGTGGGTTAGTGGTTGCTTAGGGCTAGGCGAGGGGGTGACCCTAGGAAGGGGGTGTTATGATGGGTCATAACTACAGGGGACAGAGTTTCTTGTGGAGGTGATAAAAATGTTCTGAAGTTGATTGTGCTGAAGGTTGCAAACACTTGAATATACTAGAAACTATTGAATTGTGTAATTTAAGTGGATGAGTTGTATGGTGTGTGACTGATCTCAAAAAAGCTGTTACCAGAAACAGCATGCGCATGCGTGCGTGCGCGCACGCGCGCGCGCACACACACACACACACACACACACACACACGAAGTCCGCTTCTAAAAACCTTTTCAAGTTTCTAGGTGTTTGAATTATAGCTAAATGGAAGTTGATGTTACCATTCTTATGTGCCTGAGAAACTGTTTGAATCTCAGTGTGGGAGGATGACTAAATTTATAAGGCTCTGCTCTTCCCATTTGGAATTTCTCTGGGAGCTTTTCCCAAGATACTAATCTCAATAGTTTCTCAGCTGTCAATCTTATTTCCCAGGATTTCTAAAGTACCTTGTAGGATATACTCCTTCTGGATGTTTCTGAAAAGTCAATTATTTTGATAGCCTCAATTGTGGTGTCTGATAGACGATGCTGTTCATTAATTTTGCCATAACAGACCCCAGGTATTGTTGTTCAGTCGCTCAGTCATGTCTGACTCTTTGCGACCCCATGGACTGCAGCACGCCAGGCTTCCCTGTCCTTCACCATCTCCTGGGAGTTTGCTCAGACTCATGTCCATTGGAGTCAGTGATGCCATCCAACCATCTTTTAATTTCATGGCTGCAGTCACTGTCCACAGTGATTTTTGGAGCCCAAGAAAATAAAATCTGTCACCGTTTTCCACTTTTTCCCCCCATCTCTTTGCCATGAAGTGATGGGACTGGATGCCATGATCTTAGTTTTTTGAACATTGAGTTTTTAGCCAGCTTTTTCACTCTTTTCTTTCACCCTCGTCAGGAGGCTCTTTAGTTCCTCTTTGCTTTCTGCCATTAGTGTGGTATCATTTGCATATCTGAGGTTGTTGATATTTCTCCTTGCAATCTTGTTTCCAGCTTGTGATTCATCCAGCCTGGCATTTCACATGATGTACTCTGAATATAAGTTAAATGAGCAGGGTGACAATGTGCAACCTTGACATACTCCTTTCCCAATTTGGAACCAGTCAGTTGTTCCATGTCCAGTTCTAACTGTTGCTTCTAGACCTGCATACAGGGTTCTCAGGAGGCAGGTAAGGTGGTCTGATATTCCCATCTCTAAGAATTTTCCACAGTTTATTGTGATCCACACAGTCAAAAGCTTTAGTGTAGTCAATGAAACAGAATAGATGTTTTTCTGGAATTCCCTTGCTTTTTCTATAATCCAACAGATGTTGGCAATTTGATCTTTGGTTCCTCTGCCTTTTCTAAATCCAGCTTGTATATCTGGAAGTTCTCAGTTCACGTACTGTTGAAAGCTAGCTTGAAAGATTTTGAGCATGACCTTGTTAGCATGTGACATGAGTACAACTGTGTGGTAGTTTGAGCATTCTTTGGCATTCCCTTTGGGATTGGGATGAAAACTGACCTTTTCCAGTCCTGTGGCCACTGCTGAGTTTTCCAAATTTGCTGGCATATTGAGTGCATCACTGTAACAGCATCATCTTTGAGGATTTTAAATAGCTCAGCTGGAATTCCATCTAGCTTTGTTTGTAGTAAAGCTTCCTAAGGCCCACTTGACCTCACACTCCAGGATGTCTGGCTCTAGTTGAGTGACCATACCATCCTGGTTATCTGGATCATTAGACAGCTTGGAGTGAATTCTTGATCTTTGTTGTTCTTTAATGCTCTTTTGTTAGAATTCACAACTCTGGGTTTTCTGGGTTATTTGCCTGAGGGTATTAGTGAGTTGCTCATGAGGTAGTTGCCTGAGGAACTTTAGATACTACTGCTTTACTTGGGTACTTCTTCCATTTAGGTATATTAATCAGAGGAAAGTGAGTTTAGATAGGAAAGTCAGAAATAGGGGTAAAGAAATGGGCTTCCTTGGAAGCTTAGACCATGTTTGTTCATTTTCAGTGAAAATTTCACATACTTTATAAATTTCTGTGAGTGCTTGTATGCTCAGTCCTGTTGACCCATGGACTGCAGCCCACCAGGCTCCTCTGTCCCCAGCATTTCCCAGGCAAGAATACTGGAATGAATGGGTTGCCATTTCCTCCTCTGGGGGAACCCCCTGACCCAGGGATCAAACCCAAGACTCCTGCATTGACAGGTGGATTCTTTAACAGTGAGCCACCTGGGAAGCCCTTAGGAGTTTCTACCAGAGCATAAGCATTAAGGCTAAAATTCAGTCAACAAACTTTGTTTTTCCTTACAAAATTTTATAGGATATGCATGGAGTTGCTAAGTAGATTTACCTAAGGGGTGAATGAAAGAAAATGTTGGCAGTTCTGTTCTAAGCCTCTCGTGTTCTGCCGTTGCATGTCATGATAGTGGCCAAAGAGCCAGACTTTTAAGCCAGAACATTAGTAAACAGAAAACATATCTTGAGGCAATCCACTACAACAAGAGAGAATCTGGCAGAATTTCTGAAGCAGTTGCATGATGAGTATTTCCAATAAATTAATCTATTTAGATATGTTTTGGGTACTTTTTCTGGTAAAATGGTCAATTGTGCAACTAGAGAAGACTAACTCAGATCTTGGAATTAGTGTGCAACTTTGATCTTACATAAATGAGTTTCTTCATTGATATTTCTGTTTAGTATCTGAAATAAATATAGCTTCATTCGAGAAAGTATTTTAGGACATTTGCTCACCTCATGCCTTCACAGTTGCAGGAGTCCCTGCTGCACCAGAATGGAAGAGGAGGGGAAAAAGAAAGTGTTTTAGTTGAACTGTTTTCCAGGCTGTTACTGAGAGTTCAGGGTCATCTCTTGTGATGAGTGACTTGGGAGGTTCTTGGGAGATTCAGATGTCTTATTTTCTCCTCCCATTTAGTCCATCGTTCCTACAAACCCTCAATATTTTATTTAAGCTATAAGGATTAAGAAAATTGTGAAATAAAATGAAGTACAAATATTTTTGAAGACTTTTTCAGCCACATATGGTATTATTGCACACCTACTATGTAAGGTGTGATTTATTCACCAGTAGGATTTATTGGATGGCCATGGCAGGCATTATCTTGGAGTATACAAGTGGTCATAGTGGTAAAGAACCTATCTGCCAGTGCAGGTGACGTAAGAGACATGAGTTTGATCCCTGGGTTGGGAAGATCCTCTGGAGAAGGGCATGGCAACCCACTCCAGTATTCTTGCCTGGAGAATCCTGTGGACAGAGGAGCCTGGCAGGCTATGGTCCTTAGGGTTGAAGAGAGTCGAATTCAGCTGAAGCAATTTAGCACGCACATATACAGAGATCAGAAGACAGAATTATTTATTCTAAATAATGTAATACAAGTAGGTGTTCAGTGGCAGTCCAGAGCTGGTGTATGTTCTTTGAGGGGCAGAGATCAAGGAATTAGCAAAGAAGCTGAAGAAGAGTTAACTCTTCAGTTGGAGAAGGGACGATGGCTTGGGGTTAAGGAATGTTGTCTGTGAGCAATCTTAGGATGGCTCAGAGTGGAAAAAAGTCGGAGTTAGAAAGCCTAGTCACGAGTCTGCTGTCATAAACAGGCAGTGAATGACTGGAGAGATAGACCAGATAGGAGTCTGTAAGAGTCTGAGAGCTGGTGCCCAGGAAGAAAGGACTTAGATTCAAATTTGCTCTTACTTGGATCAGGGACTTCATTGACATTGTTAGGAAAACTGTGGGTCCTTAGCCCAAGAGAAGTCCATAGATATATCTACACATAAAAATTAACTTTCGGTTCCAGAAACCCATTCACAGTGTGTCAGTGGTTTGTGGATTCCAGGTTCAGAACCCTTGATCCATAGATAATGGAGAGACAAGAAGAACTCCATATTTCCTCGAGCCTGGGAATTTGGAAGATTATTGGTGCAGCCTGCAGGCTGGGCGCATGTGGTAGAGTATCTTGTGTCATAGAAGGGAAGGATGGATTGAAATTTTCCCTTTAGAATAAGAATAGCTTGCACTTGTCTCTGTTAAAATGTTTGTTGAACATGTCCTCTGTGGTGGAGACTGCCTCTCACTGGATTAAGCCAGACAGCACATGCTTGACTATGCAGGGTCTAGACACATTGATGGATCTCTCCTAGTAGAGCTGCAGCTTCAAGTATAGCATGCCCTGGTTTAAAATGCTCTGAGCAGTGGTTTTATTCTGCTTGTTTAGTATAGGAGTTACACTCCTATTGTGTAGTGTCAGTTTTAACTTTAGAAATTTAGTAGGCATTTGTGTTCTTAATCTTTGAAAATGTGGTTCATTGCTGGAGACTACTCAGAAAGAGGCTGGGGAAAAGAAAAAAACATTATCGTATCTAAGCAGGTCCTGTTTCTACACACTTCATGCCTTTGCACTCAAATGTGTCATATTTTAGTTGACAAAGGTCTTAAAGAATAATTTCCACATCTGAGGAGTCACTGGAGAATGCACTGAGAATTTGTAAGATGGGTTGGAAAGTGATTGTGAAATCAATCTGTCTTCCAGGTATGTGAGGTCATCTCCTCTGGTTTCCCCTCGACCATGTTAAAACCACACCTCAGGGCTCCAGGAAGCTGACTCAGCAACCTGGTTCAAAGAGATTTTATATTCTGCTTCTTCAACAGCTAGCTGCTTTGCAGTGTTCTTTGTGATTTCCATCTTCAAACTCATTGATGAAGAGTTTTCAGGGTCTGTTCCCTTTGTTTTGGCTTGCTGATTCACCACAGGGGCTGTAGCCTAAGTGGACTTTGATGACCCTGGTTCAACGGAATTGACAGGGTGAATTGTTACACCACTCTGGTCTAGCTCCTTGCTTCTCAGAGTCTGGTGCCAGGATTAGGGGCATTGGTATCACCTGAGAACTTGTTAGACCTCAAAGCAGATTCTCAGCTCCTGTTCCATCTGCATTTTAACACGATCCTGCAAGTGATTCATAATACACATTAGAGTTTGAGGCTTCCTGGACTAGTTTACCTACTGTACAGAAACCTGCTCTCTTAAGAGTGCTTTTGCTGAAGTTCAAGCCTTCTTCCGTTTATTTTTTACTCAGAAGTGATGGGGAACATCTAGTTGGCATCTTTCATATATACATTTTTGTAGACTTAAAGATGACTTAGGTGCTGTTTTAGCTTTCAGTTTTTAAGCTTTAATAACTGAAATTTGTATAATCTCTTTCCTCATAGAGAAGCTTATCTTTTAGCCTGTATTGCTTCTGGTTTCTGTTTCCTAGATGATTAAAAAAATTTTTTTTTTCCCCTGAAATGTATAAAGCGCTTGTATTGAGGTCTGTTTGCTACTACGTCAGCAAAGTAACTCCTGATCCATGATTTTATGTTCCTGCTGTTAAGATTTAGGGATTTTGGGCTATATCTTTCATTTAATTTTGAAAGGTTATTTTTTAAGCAGTAACAAATAGCAACTAATTCTTCCTTGAGGGAATTTCAAATCTCCAAAGTACTGGCTTCTCTTGTTTCTTAAAAATGGAGCAAGTTGACATGTGGTCTTTGGAATACCTTTGCATTGGAATTTGAGGCTTATTTTAAAATAAAGGAAAAAAGAAATTAATAAAAGGAGGGGAGGAAACTAGATTATAATCCAAAGCAGAAATATTGTTGAAAGTCAGTCACACGGGAAATGAAGAGTTTGCTGTCAGTGATGGTTTTATAAATTTTTGATTTGGGGATTCAAAGGAGAATTACTTGAAGAATTAACATCTTCCTCCTGATTTTTTAATACCAGAGCTTTATCCACCTCTTTTTTATATAAAAAATTCAATTTTGGTGAAGAAAAAAAGTCATAAAATTGTCTGCCCTGGTCTTTTTTTTTTCTTTTGCTTCAGAAATATACCTAAGTCTTTCCCTTTGTATGTTTTTAGTCTGGGCATCCTTGAATTTAGTTGTCACTCTAAATGAGATGCTTTTTAGTTTCCTGAAGTAATGTATCCAGTTGAGAAAGGGACCTTATTCTCGGTAAATATCTTAATGTGATTCTTTGAATCATGCCTTTTTTTTTTTAAAGGATTTTATTTGTGTAGTTTCATTATAAGAGCTGGAGGAACTGACATATTAAGGATTTATTTTACCATCTTGTCACAAAGGATCCAAGAGACAATGGTGGTTAATTCATTAATTGCTTCTTATTACATTTCCTTAGGGTTGTAGGTTCAACATTCTTGTGGGTGGGCTTCCCCGGTGGCTCAGACGGTAAAGAATCTGTCTGCAATGCAGGAGACCTGGGTTTGATCTCTGGATTGGGAAGATCCCCTGGAGAAGGAAATGGCAACTCACTCCAGTATTCTTGCCTGGAGAATTCCTTGGATAGAGGAGCCTGGTGGGCCACAGTCTATAGGGTCGCAAAGAGTTCGACATGACTGAAGTGACTTAGGATGTAGGTTCAGCATTACTTGCTGGATCATAATGGAATGAACCTGAAAGTTCTCAATCTTTCTCAAGTCCAGATTACTACTTACAAAAGCTGTGTGCCTGATTTGGCAAATAAGACATGGAGGTGCTGGCCATACCGTTAATTACAGTCTTTCATTGTGCAGTAACGTCTACTTGCTTACGTTCTGCCTTTGATACTTCATTTTATTGAGTTTGTTTGCACCCCTGTTAATCCTCAAAATTTGTAGGTTTAGGGAGGCTGATGGGTGAAGGAGGTAGAAGTTTCGTTTGTGCAAACATTGAATGCCGATTGTCTAAACCACTGAGACGTGTAATTTAGCCTTCCATGACCAGACATGTACATAGTTAACATGAAAGCATTTCTCTTTCCCTAGGCAAGCACATGGCGTCAGAGTTAGTGTGAAAGGATGCAAGAATGTGGAACCTCAAGGTTCTTAATGCTTTTGTGTTGCCATTGCCCGATTTTTTTTTTTTTTTTAAGATGAAGAAGCTTGGTTTTTAGGGACAGTATAAAAATCAACAAATCAACAGCAAATGCTGGACTGTTGTTGGTTACTTATATGCATCTCCTTAGGTCTTGTTGATTTCTGTAGTTTTTTTGTTCATTTCTTTTTTTCTCTGAGTAAGAAGTAGAGGATGAAGCCTGAGGGGAAGAAGAGTGGATGAAGAAGCATTAAAAGTACTCGGATTTGATTTAGTTAAAAGTTCAAGTGGCTAAAGATGACTTGTGACTACTTACTTATGACCTCATATCCTTTCAAATGATACGAGCTTTTAATAGCATTAGAATGGACTATATTGACTGATTGAAATGAATCAATTCAGAAATAACAACTAGCATCTGTTGATACGGTGAGCAGAGTGGCTAGTAAATGCGAGTACTTGTGTTGGTCACTTAGAAATGATGTGTTCTTTGCAGAGAAGAGCTGATCAAGAAGTGATGCAGGTCACTTTGATTGGAAAGGACAAAATTGAAAGTCATTTAAAAACAGAAGATGCTGTACTTGGTTTCCTGAGGATTGAGTTAATAAAGGAAAAGTATATTAGGAATCTTTTTGTGGACAAATTATGGCAAAGCCTAGAGGCTTAAAACAATAGTAAACATTGATTATCTGAGTTTCTGTGGGTCAGGAATTTGGGTGGTTCTGCCTCAGGGCCTTTCATGAGGTGGTAATCCTATGAAGGAGCTGCCAGATATGAAGGCTTGGTTGGGGGTGGAGGATTCACTTCAAAGGTGTCTCATTGACATGGTTGGTAAGTTGCTGCTGGCTCTTGCCAGGAGGCCTCAGTGCTTCTTGGTGGAAAAAACACTTCCACTGACTGCTCACCTGCCCCCACAACATGGCAGTTGGATCACCCCAGAGTAAGCAAGCTGTCTGAGAGACGGTACCATGGAAACTGCGGTGTTTTTTATTCCCTAGCCTTGAAAGTCCTACATTGTCACTTTCGTGACATCCCATTGGTAACACAAGTCAGCCCTGTGCCAAGGGGCTGGGATCATTGTGGACTGTCTTGGAGGCTGGCAGAAGGACGGATGATTTTTTTTAAATGACAGATTCCTTTGTCCTTCTAATGGTGAGTCAGATAACACAAACAGCTTCTCTAAGCTTAGACATGAAGTACAGTATATGGGAGACCAGTTCTTAGTTCAGGGGGAGAAACCATACACCTTAGACTAAGAATTTTGCTGTGGCTAATGGCAGAATTTTAGGTAATACAAAAGCATGTACTTATTAGCATGTTACTAGCCTGTTAAATGTCTAAGCCTAAGATTACTCTGCAGAGATGGACGATTGTTAGAGGTCCACCAATGGACAGTCTAATTGAGGATTAGAGGCACATTTACGGTTCATAGTGTGTTCATTATGTGGAAGGTTCTTGTGGAAATCTGGTTAGTTGCCTGCCTTCAGGTAGCTTAAATAAATTCTTACAGCATCCATTGTGAATTGATAGTTATTCTCTTGAGAGTTAGTTGGAGCTTTTGATTTTAGACTTCTAGCTTGGCATGGGGTCCTGTGGGAGAAAGTTTATTACCACATCTGACAAAGGACCCATGTTGGTGATGAGTCTCATTTCATGGATTTATTTTTGGGGTGCCTGCTACATGTTGGGAGAAGGCAGTGGCAACCCACTCCAGTACTCTTGCCTGGGAAATCCCATGGACAGAGGAGCCTGGTGGGCTTCCGTGTATGGGGTTGCACAGAGTTGGACACGACGGAAGCAACTTAGCAGCAGCAGCTACATGTTAGTGAAGTTTTCATTGAATTGTGCTCACTCATTTGATAAAGATCTTGAATTCACCCATTGTGCTCTAACTTTGGCAGTATCTTTATGGCTGACCTTGCACTTTTGAGAACCTTGCAGTTTCCTCTGGGCAGCCCGGACTCTGGTCATTTAATACCAATTAAAGACAAGGGCGGTTTCTCTCAATGGATTGTGATTAATTACAGTCCATATTCCAGTCATCTGAAACGGAGCTGCTTCCTCTAGTTTCACTGAAGACTATTTAGCTCCTTTTTTGGTGATTGTTGTTGGCTGATAAAACCTGAGAAAGAGGCAGATGCTCACTTGAGGAAAGGAAGAGTATCTTGATCTCAAGGAGAGGTGTCTGGGGATTAGGAGACAAGAGCTCTGTTCTTTCGTTACGGTGTCTTTGGGCTGAGTTGGACACATACAGGAGCACGGTAAGGTCAAATAGCTCTGAACGCGAGTCAGGGGCAGGGTTTTGGTTCCAGCCTCGACACTGACTGTGTGACTTGGAATGGATGATTTCATCTCTCTCTGCACAAGTTTTCAGATCCAGAAAATAAAGGATTTAAACTAAGTCACTGTTACTGCCCCCCCTGCCTATAAAATTCTGTGAAAAATTGGCTAAAATTTTATAAAACTAATCAAATCTAATTCTTCAACTTGAGGTTTTGAGACTCAGTCTTTTTAAAAAGAAGTTCTTTGGGCATTTATGGTGATGGAAGAAATCTGGTCCCTGATGACAGGTATAATTAGTGGGAGATTTTCTCCATAAACAGTTTGGGAGAGCTTGACCATATGCCAGAATGAGGATGGAAGGGTAGAACTGAGTTTGGCGTTTCTGAAGCACTTTAGTTCTGTGGAATTTTAAAGGAAATCCTTAGGTGGAGATGATTATTTTTATCCCAGAAATCTGGGATATGGGAGTCCCACCTAATTTACAAAGCAGGATTAATCCCTATAGTATATTTTTGTACTAAAAATCAGGGTAACATGATTGGATGAGGGTTTGAGAAGTAGTCTAGGAGATGTTCTTTGCATACAAGTTAGTGGAATTTCCTAGATGTTGTGATTAGCTATGTGGACAGTGGGAACAAATATTTGAAAAAATGGTTCATCTCTATGATTCTGTAGATAGGCTTTACTTCAAGGTACTTTCCCCTTTGGGGTGATGTGCAGGGTAGAAAACATCTCAATTATGGGAATGAATAGTTCTTGAATGAAAAGTCTTAGTAACTGGTTTAGCATTTAACGAGACAGGCTGCAAAGGGGAATCCTTCCTCCTAAACGCTGAAAACTGGGATGAAGGACTGACCTCTGAGGTTGGGCATTGTATTTTCCAAGTCCTCAAAGGGAGATTAACCATCCTGTTTGGCATATGCGTGAGGGTCTTGGTCATCAGGACCAGATAATATTTTTGCTACAAACATGTGTATTAAAATAATTTTTTTGGTCTTTAGTACTCTGACATTCTTGATGAGATAATACCTTGACAGTTCCAGAAAACGGAGTGCAGATCTTGTGTCAGTTGTAAAATAAGTGTTTAGAAGACAGTGTTGTATCAGTGGGTTACTTCAGTCAAGGTGTTTGCAAAACAGGTAGATAACTGGAATGAAAATGAGGTAGAAAACTACAAAGTCTTTCATGGCTTTACACATATTCAGGCCTAACTCAGAATGTTGGATCATGACAGACATAGACCAGGGGGGAGGGACTGTGAGCATATGCTTTCCAGTGATTTTCTGTAGGAACCCGTCACTGCCACTGGTGATTGGCTGTCACACCATCTTCTCATGGGCCTGTCATCCTGTGTGCTGATTGTTTTTCTTTGCCCCCAGATTCATTCTCCATCTGCTCTGTGCACCCCTCCCCTTACCAGCTTACCATTATAGACTATATCATAGGGCCCCTTGCTCTCATGACCAGGTGGGTTTAGTCAGTGAAGGTCAGAGAGCAAGAGTGAGTTGCCAGCATTTATTGTGCCTACTCCCTGCTGGGTTGTTTTGCTTTTAGGCCATGAGGTGGTCATACTCTTCACTGTTGGTAGAGAACTAGAGCCATAGATTTTCATTTCATTGGTTGATGTGAGATGTTATTACAGCTATATATAATATATATAATGTATATATGTGTGTGTGTATATATATATATGCATATATTTATATTGTTTTTCCAGTAAGTTAAGTCCCTGGAGGACCAAGTTTTATTACTTTCTAGTCCCTGGGTCAGGAAGATCCTCTGGAGAAGGCCATGGCAACCCACTCCAGTATTGCCATTCTTGCCTGGAGAATCCCATGGATAGAGAGCCTGGCAGGCTGCAGTTCATAGGGTCTCAAAGAATGGGACATGGTGGAAGTGACTTAGCACACTTGCATGCCCAAGAATACTGCTACTTATTTTTGTTATAGAACCTTTATATGGAGGAAGAGTTTTGAGATCTTAGCTGTTTGCAGTTAATGAAGAAGCAATATACTAGGTCTGGAGTACTGACAGATGTTGGAGGCCTGACCCTGTGGGTCCTGTCCACCCTTCACTGATGGTGAACAGTAGCTCCTCAGACTCTGAAGTAATGGGCAAAGGCCCTGGGGCAGGACCCCACATAACTCTAAATGCTCTTGCCTGAAGATCGGGGGTTATAAGGATTCAGTTATATAAGACAGTGTGTGCTTAGAATGGGACTTGGCACAGAGCAAGTCTTCAATGATGATGAACTGGTCCAGTCCATTCATATTATTTCAGGTGAAAAATGATATCTTGCAAATGTTGAGTGTAATTCAGACAAAGTTTTTCTGACACTCTTTTGGGAATTCTACTCTGTGGTGTTGTTCAGTTGTTAAAGTTGTGTCCAACTCTACGACCCCATGAACTGCAGTATGCCAAGCTTCCCTGTCCTCCACTATCTCCCAGAGTTTGCTCAGATTCATGTCTGTTGAGTTGGTGATGCCATCCAGCCATCTCACCCCTCTGTTGCCTCCTCCTCCTCTGCCCTCAGTGTTTCCCAGCATCAGGGTCTTTTCCAGTGAGTTGGCTCTTTGTATCAGTTGGCCAAAGTATTGGAGCTTCAGCTTCAGCATCAGTCCTTCCAATGAAAATTCAGGATTGATTTCCTTTAGGATGGACTGGTTTGCTCTCCTTGCAGTTCAAGGGACTCTCAAGAGGCTTCTCCAGCGCCACAATTCAAAAGCATCAGTTCTTAGGCACTCAGCCTTCTTCATGGCCTGACTCTCACATCCGTACATGACTACTAGAAAAAATCATAGCTTTGACTATATGGACCTTTGTCAGTCAAGTGCTGTCTCTTCTTTTTAATATGCTGTCTAGCTTTATTATCTAAATTCATGTATACCTAGGGCTTGATTTTCTTATCCATCAGCTGCAGATGATTTTGGCTCTTCTTTGACTTTTGCATCTTTCAGGTTTCAATGAAAGACAGTTTGAGAATTCTTAAGCTAAATTTAGGGGAGACTTCTTGAAAATATCATTTGATTTTCTCATTTTAATTGATAGTTTAAACTCAACTGGCCTGGGTTATATCCTACGTGGCTCCTGTCATTGCTTTAGTTATGTTATCTTAGGAGTTTGTCTTTTTAAAATAACTTTGATATAATCCATGTACCATAAAATTTACTCTTTTAAATTACAGAATTAAGTGGTATTTAGTATATTCAGAGTTGTGCAGCCATCACCAGTATTTGATGTTAGAACATTTTCATTACTCTGTTAAGAAATCCCTTACCAGCTGGCAGTCACTCCCTACTTCCCCCTCTTCCTAGAAGCTACTCTTCTACTTAGTCTTTTCAGCTTATTTTGGGTATTTCATATAAATGAAATCTCATAGTTTGTGGTCTTTTGCAACTTAGTGTGACATTTATAAGGTTCGTAAGTGTTGTAGCCTGTTATCAGTGATTCATTCACTTTTAATGGCTGAATAATATTCCGTTGTATCTCTATATCCCATTTTATTTATCCACTCATCAGTTGATGGACATTTGAGTTGTTTCTACTTTTTGGCTATTATGAATGATGCTGCTGTGAACATTCGTGGGTATGTTTTTGTGTGGACATGTGTTTTCTTGGGAGCTTTCTTGCTTTGTTTCTAGCTGAGGCTTCAAGGGCTGGAATGCTTTGAGCTCTGTATGTATCTCTGGTACTGTCAGAAGAGGGGAGAGCATTTCTCTGAAGTCACATCCTCCATTGGGAATTCTGCCTGGGGTCAGATAGGACTTGATGGAAAAAGCTTTGAGCCCAGATATCTGAGGAATGGAGAGTTCAGGTTCAGATGCATTGTGGCCTTGGGGGATCAACCTGCCAGCTGCCTGATCTGCAGAGGAAGAGTGATACTACTACTGGAAGCAGTGGCCTCCTGCAGACACTGGTGAGGATTAATGAGTAGATAGTGGCTGTGCTAAGCTCCTCCTCGACTGCTATACATCTCAGAGGCAGTGCTGGTGTAGAGCTAAAAGTTGTAAGATCTATAATAAGGATGGATGGATGCGACTTGTCTTTGCTTTCTTGGGAATAGGGGTTACCTTGTGCTTGGTTCGTTAGGACCCCAGTTAATGTCCAGTATTCTAGGTGGAGAATATCAGGTGTTGGAAGCTTTGGAGGCATGTAAGCAACCCTGGTGGCTCAGATGGTAAAAAATCTGCCCGTAATTCGGGAGACCCAGGTTTCACCCCTGGGTTGGGAAGATCCCCTGGAGAAGGGTATGGAAACCCACTCCAGTATTCTTGCCTGGAGAATTCCATGGACAGAGGAGCCTGGTGGACTACAGTCTATGCGGTCGCAAAGAATCAGACATGATTGAGTAACTAAGACTCATTGAATCAACCATTTCAGTGAAAGTCTGAGGGTCAGGGTGCTGATAGAGATCTTGAGAAGAAAACAGTATGGTGGTGTGGAAATAACATGCCGTTGGGAGTTGCATAGATCTGAGCTAGAGTCCTGCTTTTGACAATCTCTCTAGAGTTACTTGGGGTGGCGATGACTACTTGTTAGAATTGTGGCTAGGATGAAGTAAGACAGTGATTGTCAAGAACTGTCACATGGGTGGCACAGTAGATTATTTGAAAATATAAATTAATTTCTTTTTTCATCTGGTTCATGGCTGACCTTTTAGGCAAACTGTCTTCCTGAGAGAGATTAGGATGGAGGGTCAGCCTAGCTTGTAACTGTTAGAATTTTCTTGACCTTGGACAAGACTTTACCTCCTTTCTCTAAATCTTGAAGGTCTGTGTTAGTACTAAAATTCTTAGATAGGCATCTGGTACTATTTTTAGTTTTGCAGGAGTGAATTTTTAAAAAGTTCTTTTAAAAACTTTTTTAAAATTTCCTGTTGAAATTGAATGCATTTCTTTTTCATCTTTTGTACTGTTTTCTCCAAAAATGGTAGCCACCAGCACCACACGTGGCTGCTGCTGCTGCTAAGTTGCTTCAGTCGTGTCTGACTCTGCGCGACCCCATAGACGGCAGCCCACCCGGCTCCGCCATCCCTGGGGTTCTCCAGGCAAGAACACTGGAGTGGGTTGCCATTTCCTTCTCCAGTGCATGAAAGTGAAAAGTGAAAGTGAAGTCGTTCAGTCGTGTCCGACTCTTAGCGACCCCATGGACTGCAGCCTGCCAGGCTCCTCCGTCCATGGGATTTTCCAGGAAAGAGTACTGGAGTGAGGTGCCATTGCCTTCTCCCCACATGTGGCTATTTAAGTGTAAATTAAAGACAAAACTGAAAATTCAGTTTCTCAGCTACACTAGCCATATTTCAAGTACCTAGGAACCACATATGGCTAATAGCTACCATGTTGGACAGTGCAGATACAGAAGGCTTCCATCATCACAGAAAGTTCTTTGCTCAGGTCTGTTCTTACTCTTTGGAGTAAGAAGTGGGAATTTCAATAAAAGCTCATTCTTGCCTCATTTGTATCGACCTTTGACTAAAACTTCCTCATCCCCTCACTTTGGATTACTGAGAATGATTGATAGCTGTAGTAATGACCCACAGTACTGTGTTTCTTCAGACATGTTTCCCAAATCTCCTCAAAGTTTCAAACTTAAAGAAACAAGATACATTTAACCCATATTTACCCTATAAACAATCTCACCAACTCTCCAGACCTCCATAGAGCTTTTGGGTGAAAGTGTATATGCGAGTATCTTTTCAAATGATCACTAAAAAAGGATGTGTTTAAATTGGGTTTGCTATGAGTAGTAGTTAACTTTAGTGTATTTTTGCATTTGAGGAAACAACTAATATGATACACGATTTTCAGAATTTCAGCATCTTTCTTCGTTGTGGAGTAACTATATATCCATATCCTAATGTGAGCTTATAAATCTGTCAGGCTTGTCACCTTTGGATGTAAGTAGATATTTGTAACATGTATGTGAGTTTATGTTTAACTTGTTCTTATGTTTTTCTTTGTTATTTCCTTTTTAGCACCAGTTTAATAATGACAAAACCTCACGTTTGTTCTATTCCACCATCCCAAATCCCTCTCTTGCTTTCTTGTTTATTAAGCATTGTCTGTGTGAATTGCTGAGGTTGCAAAAATGATAGTGTGGTTTCTGTCCTGGAGGGGCGACCAGTCCCTTCGTGTGTGAAGTAGGGACAGTAATACATGGCCTGTCTGCCTTATTGTTTTGTCAGTGGATTTACTGAAAGCTTAAATGTGAGACACTGTAGACTGCTTATGGTTACACAAACATCATCTATTGTCAGTAGGATAGGTGGAAATGTGGGCTGTTAATGAGAGTCTTTCTTGGATTGGGTTTTCTGGAGAGATTTTTAAGAGTGAGAAGAAGTGTGTCTTGAAGCAGGTAGGAGAGAAGAACCTGTTCCAGGTGTTGTGAGAAATGTCTGGGGAAGGACAAAATGGAACTGCCATGAAACAAGCCTGCTGCTGCTGCTGCTAAGTCGCTTCCATCGTGTCCGACTCTGTGCAACCCCATAGACGGAAGCACACCAGGCTTCCCTGTCCCTGGAATTCTCCAGGCAACCACTGGAGTGGGTTGCCATTTCCTTCTCCAATGCATGAAAGTGAAAAGTGAAAGTGAAGTCGCTCAGTCGTGTCCGACTCTTAGCGACCCCATGGACTACAGCCTACCAGGCTTCTCCGTCCATGGGATTTTCCAGGCAAGAGTACTGGAGTGGGGTGCCATTGCCTTCTCCGGAAACAAGCCTATGCACAGCAAAGGCGGTGAAACCCAGCTGACTGTCCTGCAGTCTCTTTGTGTTTCCTTAGGCTCTCATGTAGAAGAAATGGAAACTGAGGGCAGCAGAGTGATGCGGAGCCCTGCTGATGAGGAAGGGAGATTTGTTTAGAGACTGAGGATGCTTTAAAGGCCCATGCAGTGTGTCCGTGTAGTAGGCATGAGCCCTTTAAGTCAGAAGCCAGGCTGATGCCTGTGGGCAGGTGCTGGTTGTGGGAGCCTGGATTTATCCACACACCATTATCAGTGCCACCAGATTAGTGACCTCTGATGGGACTGTCAGATAGTCTGTTTGTAATCACTTCATTTAAAAGTAAGAATGTGGGGAGGCCTATATATTTCCAAATTACTTGTTTTACAGGGCTCAGAGTTAGATACATGGGCCATCTTGAAGTACAGATCAGTGCCTTATTACATGAAATGTCATATCAGGATATGGTTAATATTCCCTTGTTTGTTTAGCTCTATATCCTTTAATTTTGCCTTTAAACTTGTGCTTAGTATTTTTATGGGTATTATTATGTCATTTTTACTGAGTTTAAAAAAAAAACACCAGTATTTTGACAACCTACTAAAGATGTAATGATACTGGAAGGGAATGCTTTGCATCAGGTTTAAGAAATAATATTTTGTTCCCAGGACCTGGTATGTGTGTGTGGGGTGTGTGTGTGTGAGGCGTGTGTGTGTGTGCGCACGTGCACGCGTGTGCGCATTGTTCTGAGCTTTGTGCTGGTAAATGGAATGCTAGGAACCCTTACTGAAAAGAGAAGTCAAATGTGAGGAGTGATACAGGACTGATATAAAGGCATTTGTTTGAAGGACTTAATCCTTTACCTGATCAAATTGATCATTTCTCTTAGATGTTGTGGTCATAGAAAAAAGTAATAAAGTGTATAAAAATAGGTGGATGAGAATTCAGTAGCTTTATGAAAGTGTTTGCATATATGTAAACTAGACATAAATGCAACCATATCAAAGATAAGCATAGATGTGGACAAAATGGGAATTAAAAAAATGTTTCTGCTGTTCCTATTTGAACATGGACCTAGTTAATTGGTACTAGTCACTCCGTATTTGCTATTTTTACAGCACTCATTGCCTTTTAATTATTGTGGCCATCTCCTCCCAGGCTTTGAGCAGCCAAGAATAAGGTCAGTTCATCTTTGTATCCCCAGGATCTATCACGGTGCCTGGCACCTAGAAGCCTTCAGTAACTATGGATTGAATGAATGAACCATTTGTACGTGCAAAATAAAATCCCTGTGTTGGAGCCAAAGGAGCCCATTGTCAACCTTGGCAGCACGCTGCTGGGAAAGCTTTTTGCTTGTGCAGCCATCTAGCAGCTCAGCTCTTTGGTAAAAAGTAAAAACACCTTCAAATGAGTTATCTCTTTCTGATCTTTATTAAGACAGCAGTATTGTACCCACACTCTCCTAATTGTATGTAGTGACCTCTCAGAAGTTTATGAGGTCCTTGTAACCTTACAAGGCTTCACAATCCTGGCATGGAGAAGTCGGAGCGAGGTTGAAGGAATGGTTCATTTTTCCTGCTGCAGCCTGGGCGCTCCCGCCTCTCTAGTATTCCTTCTTACCTGGAATGCCTGTCCTCTCCTGCCTTCCCTCTGGCTGTCTCCTTCCTAATGGATTGCTCTCCAGGTTATATCCATCCAAGGCTGAGTTCTTATCTAACTTGTATAAAAAGACTAGCTTTCCTTTTTTAATTTTTACTGAAGTATAGTTGATTTATAATATTGTGTTAGTTTTAAGTGTACAGCAAAGTGATTCAGTTACCCATATATATTTTTTCAGATTGTTTTTCATTATTGGTGATTCCAAGATAATGGATATAGTTCTTTGTGCTCTACAATAAATCCTTGTTTGTTTTATATATATTAGTGTGTATCTGTTCATCCCACACTCCTAATTTATCCCTCCCCCCTTTCCCTTTAGTAACCATAGTTTTTTTCTATGTCTGAGCCTGTTTTGTAAGTTAATTTTTATTATTTTTTAGATTCTGCATATAATTGATACCGTATGATATTTGTCTCTTTCTGACGTCATTTAGTATGGTCATTGCTAACTCAATCTATATTGGTGAAAATGGCATTATTTCATTCTTTTTTTATGGTTGAGTAATATTCCTGTGTGTGTGTGTGTGTGTGTGTGTATTTACCACATCTTCATCCATTCATCTTTTGATGGACATTTAGGTTGTGTCCATGTCTTGGCTGTTGTAAATACTGCTGCAGTGAAAATTGGTGTGCATCTATCTTTTTAATTTAGAGTTAGTTTTTTTTGGATATATGCCCAGGAGTGGGATTGCTGGGTCATATGGTAACTCTATTTTTAGTTTCTTAAGGAACCTCTATACTGTTTTTCATAGTGGTTGCACCAATTTACATTCCCACCAACAGTGTAGGAGAGTTCCTTTTTCCCCACACCCTCTCCAGTATTTATTATTTGTAGACTTTTTGATGATGGTCACGCTGGCATGCTGTGTAGTTCATGGGGTCACAAAGAGTTGGACACAAATTTGCTTCTGAAAAACAACAGTTTAGACAGGAGTGAGGTGATACCTCATGGTAGTTTTGATTAGCACTTCTCTAGTTAGTGATATTGAACATTTTTTCACGTGCTGTTAAGTTCAGTTCAGTCGCTCAGTTGTGTCCGACTCTTTGCGACCCCATGAATCGCAGCACACCAGGCCTCCCTGTCCATCACCAACTCCCAGAGTTCACCCAGACTCACGTCCATCGAGTCAGTGACGCCATCCAGACATCTCATCCTCTGTTGTCCCCTTTTCCTCCTGCCCCCAATCCCTCCCAGCATGAGAGTCTTCTCCAATGAGTCAGCTCTTCACATGAGGTGGCCAAAGTACTGGAGTTTCAGCTTTAGCATCATTCCTTCCAAAGAAATCCCAGGGCTGATGTCCTTCAGAATGGACTGGTTGGATCTCCTTGCAGTCCAAGGGACTCTCAAGAGTCTTCTCCAACACCACAGTTCAAAAGCATCAATTCTTCAGTGCTCAGCCTTCTTCACAGTCCAACTCTCACATCCATACATGACCACAGGAAAAACCATAGCCTTGACTAGCCGGACCTTTGTTGGCAAAGTAATGTCTCTGCTTTTGAATATGCTATCTAGGTTGGACATAACTTTCCTTCCAAGGAGTAAGCGTCTTTTAATTTCATGGCTGCAGTCACCATCTGCAGTGATTTTGGAGCCCAAAAAATAAAGTCTGACACTGTTTCCACTGTTTCCCCATCTATTTCCTATGAAGTGATGGGACTGGATGCCATGATCTTCGTTTTCTGAATGTTGAGCTTTAAGCCAACTTTTTCACTCTCCACTTTCACTTTCATCAAGAGGCTTTTGAGTTCCTCTTCACTTTCTGCCATAAGGGTGGTGTCATCTGCATATCTGAGGTTATTGATATTTCTCCTGGCAATCTTGATTCCAGCTTGTGTTTCTTCCAGTCCAGCGTTTCTCATGATGTACTCTGCATAGAAGTTAAATAAGCAGGATGACAATATACAGCCTTGATGAACTCCTTTTCCTATTTGGAACCAGCCTGTTGTTCCATGTCCAGTTCTAACTGTTGCTTCCTGACCTGCATACAGATTTCTCAAGAGGCAGGTCAGGTGGTCTGGTATTCCCATCTCTTCCAGAATTTTCTACAGTTTATTGTGATCCACACAGTCAAAGGCTTTGGCATAGTCAATAAAGCAGAAATAGATGTTTTTCTGGAACTCTCTTGCTTTTTCCATGATCCGGTGGATGTTGGCAAATCGATCTCTGGTTCCTCTGCCTTTTCTAAAACCAGCTTGAACATCAGTAAGTTCACGGTTCACGTATTGCTGAAGCCTGGCTTGGAGAATTTTGAGCATTACTTTACTAGTGTGTGAGATGAGTGCAATTGTGCAGTAGTTTGCTGTATGTCTGTATGTATATACAAACATCTGTATGTCTTTTTTGGAGAAGTATCTGTTTAGGTCTTTTGCCAACTTTTCAATTGTTCTTTTTTTTTTTTAATTCTGATCTGTATGACCTGTTCTTATATTTTGGAAGTTAAACCCTTTTTGGTCTCACCATTGGCAAATATTTTCTCCCAGAAAAGACTGTCTTTTAAATCATCGAGGGAAAAACTTTTCCTGCCTCTTGTTGGTTTGCAGATGAATGTGTAGGCCAGTTTACATGGGGTCTGTTGCACGATGGCTCGTTGGTAGTGTCTGTGGAAACACACGAATGTGAGAGCAGGAAGGGTAGCAACAGTGAGGTGACTTTGGCGTCATCAGTTACTAATGGTGTGGCTTAGGGTGTATTACTTACACCAAGCTTCAGTTTTCTCACAAGCAAAATGGGAACTAAGTGAGAGGATGTATCTAAGTGAGAGGATGTATCTGACACTTAACGGGTGGCTCTTAGTAGGTGCCTGATAAATAGAAGTTCCTCCCCTTGTTTCAAATGGTATAAAAGGAGCCTCGTTTTGAAATCAGGACTGCTAACCTCACCAAGTCTTATCAACGAATATTGATTGCTGTATACTTGTTGGGCTTCCCTGGTGGCTCAGCCATAAAGAATCTGCCTGCAATGTAGGAGGCTCAGGTTTGATTCCTGGGTCAGGAAGATCCTCTGGAGAAGGAAGTGACAACTCACTCTAGTATTCTTGCCTGGAAAATCCCATGGATAGAGGGGCCTGGCGGGCTACAGTCAGTGGGGTTGCAGGAATTGAACACGACTTAGCAACTAAACCATCACCACCATATATTTGTCACCTGGTTGTCAGTTTGGTAACCTGACTTGTTTTCTGAATTGTCTTGGATTGACGTTACTTCAGATTATAGTTCAGAAAAGACTGGTCATCTGGAAGCAGAAATGGTTATGAGAGCAGTCAGCTTTGCAGTCTCGGCCATGGCCTTTTTCCTAAATCTCAGGTCTGTCCAGGGCTCCGTGAAGGAGTTTCATGGTACATGAACTCTCATGCATCCTCTTCCAGAAGGGGAAGCCACATCTCCAGGGATGCTCACTACAGGGGCAGAACTGAGCTGAGCTTCTTGTTTGAATATCTTTGTTCACAGCGGAGATCTTATTTGAAGTTCTTCTCTTCTGCAAAAAGAGCAGAATGGAAAATGGTTTAATATTCCTACCCTTGGGGTTCCCACTCTGTGTGTGGCCACAAGAGTCATGGCCTTTATTCTGGATTGTGAAATAACAGTTGTTTTATTTTTGAAAATACATCTCAGGGTTTTGGGAAAGTGAGAAGTGTTTCTGTGAACTTCCCGGTGGCTGTATTCAACACAGTTGCTGTGTTGAGGAAAATTAAAATCTTGTTTTAAATGGCCCACTTCAAGAAGCCGCATAACTCCTGATGAGTTATCCTAACAAATAGCAAAATATATCTTTACATAGCAGTTTTAATGATTTTGTTCTGCTTTTTGAAACTCTTTACATAGCAGTTTTAATGATTTTGTTCTGCTTTTTGAAACACCTGGTAGAAGATATATATACTTGAAAATGACCTGCTTAATGGAAACCCCAGCACATGAATGCTTTCTAAAGAGCTGACTCACCCTGAGGATTGGCCTCCATTTGTGTTTGGAGGTTTGTGCCAGCCAACTGCGTTTACTGCTGCAGCCACGTGTCCTAGGATGTAGGCGTGTGGTGATGTGTTTAGTCACTCAGTCGTGTCCAACTCTTTGCGACCCTTTGGACTGTAGCCCACGAGGCTCCTCTGTCCATGGGATTTTTCAGGCAAGAATAATCGAGTGGGTTGTCATCTTCTGCCGTTCTCCAGGGGATTCTCCTGACTCGGGTTGAACCCATTTATGTCTCCTGCATTGGGCAGGCAGTTCTTTACCACTAGTGCCAACTTGGAAGCCTGGATATATGAATATGTATAGCTGATTCACTTTGCTGTACAGCAGAAACTAACACAACACTGTAAAGCAACTATACTCCAATAAAAATTAATAAAGAAAAATATAAATGTATCTTTAAAAATTCTATAATAAACCATAATGGAAAAAAAATATGAAAAAGAATATATACATTTGTATAACTGAATTGCTCTGCTGTACAGCAGATATTAATACAACATTGTAAATTAACTATACTTCAGTAAAATAAATGTTTAAAAAAAAAAAAAAGGAATGTAGTGAAGGAGGATCAAGGAGGCCAAGAAAGGGAAGTCTTTAATTTCTGAGAGGAGAGGATAGATACTGATGTTCAGTTTTCTTCTGTTAGGAACCCGTGCAAGGGGTAAGGCAAGCGGGCTTTAGAAATCTAGAGGAAACTTTTTAGGTGTAAACTTTGTAAGAGATAATATTTTCTTCCTGCCTTCCCTCCCTCTCCCTCCTTCTCTTCCTTCCACAGTTTGGGAACCAATATTGTTAGTTAGCTGCTCAGTTGTGTCCAGCTCTTTGCTAACCCATGGACTGTAGCCCACCAGGCTCCTCTGTTCATAGAATTCTTCAGGTAAGAATACTGGAGTGATAGCCATTCTCTTCTCCAGTGGATTGTCCTGACCCAGAGATCGAACCCAGGTGTCCTGCACTGCAGGAGGATTCTTTATCAACTGAGCCATCAGGGAAGCTCAGTATTGCGGTTTCTTTATAACATTTCCTTTTTTAAAATGCATTTTATTTTTCCTTTGAAATTTGTAGTGATGATCATTTATTTGCTCTTCATGTAAAGTGTACTCATATAAAACTCTGAATGTAGTACATACTTTATTAACAGTATAATTATAATGTTATTGTTATATTTCCTGAATGGTTATAGCAGACTCTGTGCTCTTTTCCTTCTGAAAATTACCATCACAGTTAACCTTTGAAATCAGAAATGGTCAATGAAGACCTCTGAGCCATCCCTAAACTTAGAAAAAGTAAATTAGGACTTCTACTTGATCTTTGAGGGTCTGGATTATTTAGTGAAAAAATAAGCAGAAGTTATCGTGCGATTTGATCATTAGCATCTGTTTTGTTAGATAATTTTGACATCATAAACTAGGAATTTGTAAAACTATTATGTGTGGGTTTTTTTTCCTGCATCAGGATAGCAACCATATGTTACACAGAATTTATCTTTTACTTTTCTAGAGTCATACTGTCAGAATGGTGTCAAGTAAAATCTCAGTCTTAACTGGTGTGCTTTTGGAATTGCCTTTTGATATAATAAAGAAATAACAATATTAATTACCACTTACTGAATGACTACTTCATATATATATATACACACACACACTTATTTAATTTTCAAAGCAGCTTGGCAAAGCAGTCATTTTAATCTTCTACAGATGAGGAAACTGAGATTGTGAGGAGTGACATAATTTACGTAAAGTCTTGTGACAGATTATTAACAGCACCCAGGTTGAAATCGAGGATCACAAAGCCCATTTTCTCTTTACTATAGTGGTTTAGCTTACACATTTCCTGTATTTCCTTTTATCATGCCCTGTCCTCACAGTAGACTCTGGGTTACCAGCCTTTGTGGAGTATAGTAGAAGTTGGAAACGTTGAGGTAGGGTTGGGGCAATGGGGTGAGGGCGTCCGTATTGCTGGCCAGGTCAGGGACTGATCATGGGCAGAAGTCAGCTCGTGGGGAGTATGGTCTGACAGAGGGCTGACATTAACAAGAGGGCAGCTGAGTCCTCTGGTCCATTGGCTGGTCCCCCCCAGTACAGAAGCGGAGCTTCCTTTCAGGCTTAACAAGTGGTTAGAGCATCCTTTAAGCATCATCACTTTGAAATAAGGCTACTTCTCTCCTTGGCTCAGAGAAGGCAGCCCTCCTGGGTCCCTCAGGTTCACTTTCAGCCAGGAGTGTCTCAGTTCTTAGGAGGCATGTATCTGCATTTTGGAAAGCGAAGACGTCTGGTGTGGGGACCATCTTCCCTGGCCCAGGGTCTTGCACGCTGCTCTAAAATCTTCTTTTAAGCCCCTGCTGCACCTACCCTGGGTTTATTTTCTTATTTTCTTCAGTGACATTTATCTTCTACTCCTAAAAATAGTAATCAGCTGACCTAATAAATGAATCCATTTTAGTAGGACTAATAAAAATGTGTTAGAAGAGGCATTCTTTTTTTTTAGCAGTAGACTCCAAAGGCCATACTCGAACTCCTTGCTGACTCTAGCAGTGAGAACTGTAATCCAGAGGCTCCAGAGAGACACCCCTCCCCTCAGAGCCTGTGTTCTGCTAATGCCTCTTTGCTGGGAGAGTTAACAGTGACCCCTGAACAATGAAGCATCTGGTTTTGGTGCTGAAAGCACACTAGTGCTCAAGACGCAGCATCTAAATCGGAAATGAAGTGCTTTGCCCTTGCTGTTGGTTGGCAGGTACATGTTCCCTTAGAGAGTAAAGATGAAATAGAATCTCAACCATAGAAGGCAGGAGGCGGGGAGGGAGGCTGGGGTTGGGAAAAGGAGCTTGGTGGGTTTGTGAAGTGCTTGCAGCTTTGAAGCTCAGGCTGAGGCCTTTTACTTCTTAGTGTTCTCACAACTATGCTTCCAATAAAAACAAACTGAAAGGCGAAATATAAAATTCTTCCATTTAGGAGCACCTTGCTGGGATCTAGGGTAGCTCTTTAAACGCTGCTGTGATTGGAACCATACTCCATGAATGTGTAAGATGTTGTCAGAACAGATGGTCGTATAATGTTCACTGTCCTGGTGTGTTTGACTTAGGGAGGGTCCCCCCTTCCCAGCCCCCATGGTAGGGGCACCTGGGCTGGCAAAAGACAGGGTAAGGCGAAACTGATCCGTCTGAGGGCCAAAGTTGAGTTCAGTGGATGTAATCTCGGCAAACGTTCACCAAAGCAGTTTGTTGGTATGGGTTACATTTTACTGTTGATTGGAGTTGTAGTCACGTGCTTTCTGGTTTATTCATAACGTTTTTATTTACATGACTTTGAGAACTATCCAAATGGTTGCTCTTAGGGCCTAAGTTATGCATTTTAACTGTGGATTTGCTTCAAATGAGCAACTTAAAACCATGTGAAATATGTATCAGCAGCCTGACTGCCGCAGCGTAAGAAAAGGCTGTCGGTAGTGTCTTATCTTGTCTTGCACCCTCCCGGACATACTGTCTTCTCACTCAGCCTAAGTGGCATCCACTCAGCACTGCAGGCAGCATCCTGTCAGTCTCTCAGAGGTGGGGGTCTCAGAAGGTGCCCTCCTTTTCTAGGGACGGATGGTGCTTGCTTGTTAATAGAGCAGAAGAAATTATGAGTGAGAGGATCAGGAAAGGTTCCATAGATAGTGACAGTAGAAGGCAGGACCATTTTTAGGGAAACAGCAAAATGAGGTGAACTTGCTGTTTATTATTTGTTATTTATTGTTACTAACACGATCGTAGGTGGTTAGCCTGGTATTTATTCACCAGTGGTCTCCACAAAAGGGAAGAAAGAATGCCTGGAGGTCTCCTTGTGCCCAGCGTGGCCCTGCTGGGTGCATTCCCCTTGCTCTGTAAGTGGGAGTGTGGCATGGGCGTCACTGGATGGAAGGCTCTTCTGAGGACCTTTGAATGCGATCTGCTTAGAACTAGCTTAGCTCACTTACATGATGCTTCCTTCTTCCAAGATCTCTGATGTTCCCACTTGTGACTTCACGTTCTCCCTGAGAAGGTTACACCTTGGCAGTTGATAAGCTTCGTGATTTTTAAATACTTCACCTAGGTAGGGTCTGGGTCTGTGGTAAGTAGTTTGATCCTCAGTTCATTAACTTATTCAACAAACTTTAGGTTTCACCTGATCACTTTTTAATTATCAGTCTCCTTTGCTAATTGTCTTACTTTGATTTTCATGCCCTTGACCTTAAATATGCCTGTTCTTCCCTGTAAGATTTTGATGATCATTTCTCTTTCTGCAGTTTGTCGTCTGATTTAATATTATTGCCTTGAGGCCTGGGGACTTCCTGCACAGAGGTGTTTTCCATTGACCTGGATAAACTCAGAAGCACATTACCATAAATCATTCACTTTTGATATTCCCCCATACCCCATTTCTGTATTATATATTCACCATGCACTCATTTGGAGAAGGCAATGGCACCCCACTCCAGTACCCTTGCCTGGAAAATCCCATGGACAGAGGAGCCTGGTAGGCTGCAGTCCATGGGGTCGCAAAGAGTCAGACACGACTGAGTGACTTCACTTTCACTTTTCACTTTTACGCACTGGAGAAGGAAATGGCAACCCACTCCAGTGTTCTTGCCTGGAGAATCCCAGGGACGGGGGAGCCTGGTGGGTTGCCGTCTATGGGGTCACACAGAGTTGGACACGACTGAAGCAACTTAGCAGCAGCAGCAACAGCAGCATGCACTCAGCATGCTAAGTCGCTTTAGTTGTGTCTGACTCTTTGTGATCCCATGGACTGTAGCCCACCAGGCTTCTCTGTCCATGGGATTCTCCAGCCAAAAATGCTGGAGTGGGTTACCATGCCTTCCTCCAGGGGATCTTCCCAACCCAGGGATTGAACCTGTGTCTCTTCTTAAATCTCCTGCATTGGCAAGTGGATTCTTACCACTAGCACCACATATTCACTATAGTCTAATTAAATACACTGAGTAGTAATGCAGAATGAAGTGGTTTCTGGTTTCAGAGTGTGTTTAACTCCTTTCAACAGTAGGTAGAGATACACTTTGTTGCTTCATGAGGCTGGGGGACTCACCTAGACAGAGTTTGCTGTTGTTTTTTCCTGAGTCATTTTCCCTCTGCACCATTTGTCCAAGAAGCTTGAAAGGATGATAAGTTATAACAAAAAGGGTCATGAGGGAAGGACCGTTTCCTAGATATTGAAAAAGTGTGGCTTGTCTTGGGGTTAAGCCCTTCCCAGGAAGTGGAATGGGGTCTTTGTTGCCTTGTAGGTAAACACACCACATAGATGCCTTCCAAAGTCTGGGTTAAATACTGAAGCCCAAGCAGTTATCTATAAAGTCTGTGCTATTGGCAAGCTCCCCCTAAAGTTGTAGTTGAACAGACCACACTGCAGTTGAAAATGATGCTTTTGTGTTATCCCTATTGGATGAGTTTCTACACAGATGCTTTTCTTAATAATGACAGGCACCAGACCGGGGCCTTGCTTTGTAGTGGGCCTTTGATAAATGTTTGTTAAATTTTAATTGTTTGGCAGTTTGTTGATTGCTGATGTGTGATTTGTTGTTGTTCAGTTGCTAAGGGGTGTCTGACTGTTTTGCAACCCTATGGACTGTAGCCCGCCAGGCTCCTCTGTCCATGGGATTTCCCAGGCAATTATACTGGGTGTGAACAGTTTAAGCCTAATTCGTTGTAACTAAGAACTGTCATTCAACCACAAAATAGAGAATTCTTTTATTCTAAAAATATGTGAAGTATAAAACAAGGCTATAAAATAAGCCTAGTGGAGGAAGATTGTGATTTATCAGAGGAAACCTGGGTGTCCTGTTGACACTGCATTCAGCAGTTGAGGTTGAGCTCATGATAATGTTTGAGTTTGAACCCCATGTTATAGGTGTTTTAGAGGATTCGTTAATGGACTCGTCCAGTGGAGGTCTGATGCATGGGGAGAGGTGCCATGTGAGGTGTTATTCTTTCGGACACAGTGCACAGAATAGAACATTGAGGAAAGCTTTGGAAAACTCCTCCTGGCCTTCCCACTTCCCCATGGGACGAGTGAGAACTGTCCTCTGAAAGCAGTTTTACTCTATGCTGGGTAGCTTTGCCTTTCATGAGCCGATATCCTGAGTTGGACCCATTGGAAGCTCAGCTGCTTTCCTGATGGCCGTGTTCCTCTGGACTCTTTCTGATCTTGTGATATGTGTGAAGAGCCCAGTCTCCTAAGAAGTTTGAAATTTGTGTCCTGGATGGGCTATGGACTGATTGCAACAATCACTCAATGAGATTAAACCAATTTAAGATCCCCTGGAGAAGCAAATGGCAACCCACCCCAGTAGTCTTGCCTGGGAAATCCCATGGACAGAGGAGCCTGGTGAGCTACAGTCCACAGGGCTGCAAAGAGTTGGACATGACTGAGTGACTAAACAGCAACCGTTAAATTATTGTTGTATTTAAGAGATGATTTAATTTTTAAGTAATCTTAAACAAAGAGCTTTCATTTATATTTGTTTCTCAAATCTGCTTGTTGAGCTAGGTACTCTTACTCTCATCTTGTTAAACCTAGAGATCCAGGATTTCCATAAGCTTTGTAAATATTACTATCTATAGAGCCAAGAGCTGTGTTAGGGTTCTAGAACTTCTATCATCCTGCCTTATTGAGGACACTCGGGAAGTGAAGTGAAGTGAGGTTGCTCAGTCGTGTCCGACTCTTTGCGACCCCATGGACTGTAGCCTACCAGGCTCCTCAGTCCATGGGATTTTCCAGGCAAGAGTACTGGAGTGGGTTGCCATTTCCTTTTCCAGGGGATCTTCCCGAGCCAGGGATCGAACCCGGATCTCGCACATTGTAGGCATACGCTTTACCGTTTGAGCTACCAGAGAAGCCTGTTTTTAAACTAAGACAGACATTCCTGACCTTATCTTCAAAGTTGTTCTGGGTTCCCCACCAAGGAATTCTTCCTCATATCTGCCTGGAATGCCTGTGACTTTGTACATTTTCTCAAAAAAAAAAAAAAAAAAAAAAGTTATTCTTGGGACTTCCCTGGTGGTTCAGTGGTTAAGAATCCGCCTTGTAATGCAGGAGATTCGAGTTCCATCCCTGGTCAGGGAGCTGAGATCCCATATGCCCCAGAGCAAATAAACCAGCATGCCTCAACATTGCCACAACTAGCGAGTCTGCATTGTGATGAAAGATCCTGCATGACGCCATGAAGATCCTGTGTGCCGCAGTTAAGACCCAGTGCTGCCAAATAAATGAATACTTAGAAAAATTTTTTGTTCTTCTGTATTAAAAAGCTTTATTGTCCTGCTGATAATTAGGCTACTATTTTAAGAATTGGGAAGCCTCTGGTTTATCATCTTTACTTAGATGTCAGAGATTCATAAAGATTCTAGTGGAGTTGATGTTGCTCTTCCTGGTACTGTTGTCTAGAGCTGGAAGGTCCTGGTTGAGGTTAGTGCAGGAGCACAAGAGAAAAATGCTGGCAGACCAGGGGTCAGTTTACATGTCACAAGATCACATTCCCTGAGTCACTTATCTTCACCCTGATTCTGCATGAATTAGAAGGCTATTGATAATAACAGCTGAATAATTCAAGTGCCATGGTCACTACAGCTTCTTTTTTTTTCTTTCATTTGTAAAAAGACTTTTATCTTTTTAGAGCAGTTTTAGGGTTATAACAACATTGAGAGGAAGGCAGAGATTTCCCATATACCCCCTGTCCCCACACATGCATAACTTCCCCCGTTATCAGTTTCAGTAGATTGCTGACTTTCTAATGCTATTGAAGGACCTTTTGAGTAATAGTTTGTGCACAGGTGTTCAAAATAAAGGAAGGTAGTGTCACTTTTTAAGAAAAGTTTAATGGCAACCCACTCCAGTACTCTTGACTAGAAAATTCCATGGATGGAGGAGCCTGGTGGGCTACCGTCCATGGGGTCGCAAAGAGTCAGACACGACTGAGCGACTTCACTTTACTTTATGAACTGAAAGTGAGGTCGCTCAGTCGTGTCTGACTCTTTGCGACCCCATGGACGGTAGCCTACCAGGCTCCGCCGTCCATGGGCCTTTCCAGGCAAGAGTACTGGAGTGGGCTGCCATTTCCTTCTCCAGGGGATCTTCCCAACCCAGGGATTGAACCCGGGTCTCCTGCATTATAGACAGGTGCTTTACCATCTGAGCCTGAAGTGCTATTAGAACAGTGGGATTTCCTTGGTGGCTCAGACGGTAAAGACTCTGACTGTGATGCAGGAGACCTGGGTTGCATCCTTGGGTCGGGAAGATCTCCTGGAGAAGGGAATGGCAACCCACTCCAGTATTCTTGCCTGGAGAAGCCCATGGACAGCGGAGCCTGGTGGACTACGGTTCATGAGGTCACAGAGAGTCAGACACAACTGAGGGACTTTCAATCAAAAAAATTAGAACAGTGAACCAGATACTGAAAATGACTGATGTTGTCACTTGGATGTCACTTTGTGGATGTCTGTTTTATATTTTAATGTATTTTTAAATGAAAAAAAAATCAGTCTTCACTTAAATCAGTGCTTGTTAAAAACATCAAAGTTAAGATGACCAGAAGTACAAGGCAATAAACACTAAGAAACTGAGTCATGAGTAAAGTAAAACTAAAAAGGTCATAGCATCATTGATTAGAGTCTAAGTGATATTTCCTAATTCAGACTGACCCGGAGGTGGTATCAGTGGGGTGTTTTTTTGCTTATTTTTTTTCCCGAAAATGGCTCAGTATACAGGAAATATTTCCCTTAAGACCCTCAGGTCTTTAACTCTGAATTTCTTACATACCTCTTGGAAATTATAACTGACTTATTTCTTCTTTTGTGATGCCAGATTATAACATGACTTGTAGGAGACAAAAGCAGATAGGATGTTGGCAGTTTTCACTCTAGTTTGAAAGGGTTGTTCCTTGCCTTTCTTGGCTGAGCTGAGGCATGAATAAATACTGTAGCAATGGTAACCACACTCTTATTGTGTTTTATTTCTTCAGTTACCATCTGTTCTTGCAGCTCTAGCTAAAGCACAGATTCCCGATTTTCCAGACTGATTTTAGCACTACGTCTTGGCAAATTTTTCCGGCAAGTGGACGTTAGTGTCTACATTTGATTCAGAGGCTTTTTCCTTTTGGGCCACTTGACCATGAATTCTCAAGATGGGTGTGACTTAGAGAATGTGAAATAAACACTCTGGAAACTGATAATGACATTCTGGGAGATTCTGATAGATTTGAGGGCTCACAACAAACACAGGCAAAGAATTGGGAGCATAACTGTGATGTGGTTTTTTTTTTTTTCTGTTCCCACATCTGCTCCTCACCCTCCTCTTGGGTGGACAGTGGTGCTGACTGTGTGTTCCAGGCTTTCGATTGCACAGGGCAGCTGGAGGACTCGGAAGGCTGAGGGTGGGAGGGGAGAGATACCAGGCATCACAACCCTGTGCCTTTGCTGTGGTTTGGGTGGTGGCTCTGTGCACCGTGGAAGCAGTCTGCCAGGTGGGCACCCCTCAGGGCTCAAGCAGCATGCTTTCCTCCCCTGGTGTTTTCAGGTCACTTTCTGCCCTAACATCCCCTGTTCCCTTCACCCTCTCCACATCTTTGTAAGTCAGTCCTTCAGCCATGTTTCTTCTTTAGAATCCATGAGTTGTCTCTCTATATTGATAATACTCAAGCATACATAAGACATCATTGATGAAAAGGCATCTCACCATTTTAATATCAGGAGATAAATAGTGCATTAAATTATATAAGATATATAAGATTTTAAGATATAGTCATTTCAGATATAATAAAATTTTAAATAGGCTCAGAATTGAGGGAAGCTTTTTTTACTTGTTTTTTATTGTATTAATGGTACTGTAATAAGTTATCTCTGATGAGATAATAAATATCTCTGTTGCAAAGAGCCTACTCATTGGAAAAGACCCTGATGCTGGGAAAGATTGAAGGCAAAGGGAGAAGAGGGCGACAGAGGGTGAGATGATTAGATAGCATCACTGACTCAAAGGACATGAACTTGAGCAAACTCTGGGAGATATATTAAAGGTATATAAAAGATATATTAAAATAAAAGGATAAAATAAAATTAAAAGAAATATAATAAAAAAAATCTCCTTCGCCTACTTATTTTACTGGGCCTCATTGTTTTCTTATGCGTAAGGTCTTTGTATAACAGATGAGACGTCAGCACACTTCTGCAGAGGGCCAGATAGTAGATACTTTGGACTTTGTGGGGCTTGTAGATTCAGTCCCAGCTGCTCAGCCCCACTGTTTCAGGGCAGATATAGCCTCAGACGCTGGGCGAAGCAGTAGTGTGGCTGTGCTCCAATATGGATGCTGAATGTGAATTTCATGTCGTTTTTACATGTCCTGAATTAATCTTGCTCTTGATTTTTTTCCCCACCATTTAAAAATGTGAAAACCATTCTTAGCTCATGGGCTGTGCAAAAAGAAGCTGCGGGCTGGATCTGGTCCTTGGGCTATAGCTTGCCAACGCTTGTAATAGATGGTAACGATTTGTTTTTGACTGTTTTTCTCACTTTCCTTTTAGATCAGCGTTTTAGAGCTACAGAAGTACAATGTTTTTACGTAATCAAAAATTTAAAAATTTCTGACCATTTTTTTGTCTTTATTTTGAATGTTAAAAGGTCTTTGCTAAAGATGGACCCCAAAATACACATGACTTGTTTTAGCTTTAGTGACTTCTTTTTTAAAGAATTAACTTTTATTCATCTGGAATTAATTTTGGTGTATAGTGGGATTCGGAGGTCTTGATTTAGTTTTTTTTTCCAAGTAGCAAACCAATTGTGGATTGTTTTTGAATACTCACAGTTAGTATTGGGTTCGCCAACTGTGCTTTGGGTACTTTTGATCTCAGCCTTGCACCGTGATGTCCCCACTTTTTACTTATGGGTTGAAAGTAATGGCAGCAATTTGTGACATAAGCTCCACTTAGTTCTTCTTGGCTTGTCTGTTTTCCATTTGAGTTGGCATTTATAGGATAGTCAGTTGGAACCCCTGTAGGCATAGTAGATACATGTGGAAATAGTTGGTCTCTTTTTTAGAAAGTTTGTTTTATATAGATATATATTCTTAATAAAGAATGACAGCTCCATCTCCCTCACTAAGAGAGAAATGTGCAGCTAATAGTTTATATTACAGAACATTATCTGTTGGGTTTTTTGCCTTTGGAACATACTGTACTTAAATTTGTAAGTAAAGTAATATATCACAGGCTGTCCTGTATGGTTTGATAGGAATCTTTTATTTAGTCTTTGTAGGTGTACTGAAATGATTCAAAATATAATTCGAGGACAAGCAAAAACTTCTTGTACTGAAACTTGTAAAACTGAATTTTCAGGAATGGCTTCTTATTCTCAAGTCTTTAAAAAAAAAAAAAGCACAAAAACTCGGCTGTTCTCAATTTACTTGACTATGAAGAATAGGTATAATACTTTTATTTTCTGAGAACATCAAGCTATTCCTGGTGAAGCACAATGTTGTTAGAGTATCCGTGATAGGTATGTGTTACTTTCCATCCCAACTTCCCATTCCCAAGTGTAGTTTTTTAAAATGCCTTTCTGATTCTTTGGTTCAGAGAAGAAAAACCCTGCTGCAGAAGCCCTCCTCTCATCAGCCTGTTTTAGCAGTTGGAGTGTTCTTTCAGACCCAGGCATGTCTGTATGTTCAAGCTGAGTTGCCATGGTGCTGGGCGGCGTGAGGTGGAAACCCCACATAAGACTTAAAAAGATGAGTAGTGCTGGGGATACAGCTGACAGGAAGTACCAATTGCCAGTGAGTTCTAGGTGGGAGGTTGAACTGAATATCTTAATCGAGAGGAGACACTCCACTCCAAGGTGCCTTGGGTTTAAAGGAGATTCATTGGTCGATTGGGCTCCAGATGTGCTGTTTGCATTACTTGGGAAACTAGTTTCAATTTTGTGTCTCCACAACGGTCTTCAACTACCATCTGGACTGATCTCTTAAAATGAAAATTAGATGTGATCTTTCGGTTTGAAATTTGAAACCTGTGTTTGTGTTTAGCTAGACTACAATGAAAAATGGAATTGTTGTTCAACATCCCCCACCCTAAACAAATTTGTAGAAAAGCAGGCATGAGAAACACAAGTCAACAGACTTGCATGAAATGAGAGGGCAGTGTGGAAATCTCCTTGAATTCCTGTTAGTAAGCCAAATTTATTTTTATAGCCCTTTAACGGAAGACAGCTTGTTCTTCTTCGGATAATTGGCCCAGGCTTTGTCCTCCTCTTTCAAATATGCTTCAACCAAAGACCCGACTGTGAGATGAATAGGAAAAATGAATTTGGGAATAAAAGAAAAAAAGTTTTATTTTTTTCTAATGTGAAAGCAGAGCAGTAATGTGAAATCTTTTTTTTTTTTTTTAAATAATTCTTATGAGCTGCTTTCAGAATCAGAAAGTCATTGCTTAAGCATATTTGTCACTACAGAGAGTAAATGGGATTCTAAAGTCTTTAATGTGGCTTCATAAATGTAAGCCTTGTTGTTTAATCATGGCGTTTCTGCAAAAATGAACTCCTACGCGTGCATATCACCCTCTCATTTCTTTTAGTGTCTGAGATCTAGACTAAGCATCTGAACAGCCATCACTAAGTATTTCCACATTGGAAAACAAGAACTTGGCTGAATACAGTTGTGATTTTTCGTGGGAAGGGATTGTTTTTCCCTTTTTCGCTTTAGAAGTCATATACTATATCCTTGCTATTTGGGCTGAACTGGCTTGAAAAGTCAAATAGGAATGAGTCTAGCTAGTCAGTTTAGGAAACTGATTCATAATTTCATGATCTTGTACAGTGGGTAGTGTTGTCATTGACTATTTCATTGTTTTCAATACTTACCAATTAAGAATAAAAGCCAAGTGTGCTGCTTAACCCTCTCTGGCTCTGAGAATTCATTTCTACATGTATCCTGTTCATCTCTGAAGATCAAGTGTAACCAAGCGTAACCCATAGGTCCTAGCATAGATAGCCCCTACTATGGGGGAATTTTGGTGCCTCTGCAAGTTATTTCAGCATTCAGACATTGGTTTTTTTCTTTTATTTCCCCAGTTAACAAGTATATTTTTATTTAAGTCAAGCTGTAACTCCTGTCTCATTGACATTTCCCAAACCCCCTTTCAAGTGAGATTTGTAGGAAACTTGTGGCCCTCTGTACCCACCACCAGTGCCTTTGTTTCTGAAGCTCTCAGTGCCTGTCTCACGAAATCCTAAGACCTTGGTGGTGCAGTGTACTTGACGTGTTCAGTAGTCCACGAAATTTCCAGACTAAATATATTATTTCTGTGGCTCATCCAGAAGATGCTGTCATCCTTTAAGACTGCAGTTAGCACTGTTCTGAAATTGGCTAATAGATGCTATACCAAGGTTAGATATGCTTTGGATTTAATATTGCTTTACTTAAGGATTTTTAGATTTGACTTAATCCTTCACCTGGGATATTCAGGATGGAAAATGCGACTATATATATATATATATCTATATCTATATATATATATATCTACACACACACACACACACACATATATATATTAATCCATAAATTACTAATGGAAGAACTTAGTGACTGGGTTTGGAGAATTAAAAAGAAAAATCACAAGCACAGATGGTTTGCCTGGATCGTTTGCATGGAAACCAGATGGGCAGAATAAAGGGGGAGACTTGGGGGAAATTATCTGAGTAATTCAGTTTTCCCTTTAACTCTCTGAACTGTGTAGAATACGTTGGGACTTGTGGTATTAGAATTACCTGCTGGAATTGCACAAGAGCTTTCCAGAAGAAACGTCAAAAGAGAGAAGTTTAACTTTCTAGTAAGATACAAGACAATGAATAGACTGACGTGCTGGGAAAAGTGATAGGTCAGTTCCAGGGTGTGAACCTCAGGTAACTTCCTGGCTAACACACGCAGCTGGTAATTTTCCTTCCTCTGTTTTCCCTCCCCTTTTCTCCCTCTCTTCCTTCTGTTAGTCCTTTCAGCCATCAAGGCAAGGTCTCTGGAGAGAAGTGGCCACAATGCAGCATCTGTACGCTTCTGATTCTCTCGTTCTTTCCCGAGAGCTGGCATTGGTAAAAAATCTTAGCCATAAAAAAAAGAAAATCTTGCCATTTGTGCCACAACAACATGGATGGGCCTTAAAGGCGTTATACCAAGTGAGATTTCAGAGAAAGACAGAATAGTAGGTGATTTCACTTAGAGGTGAAATTTAGAAAACAAAACAACGTAAAACTCTGCTAATCGGTACAGAGGACAGATTGGTTGTTGACAGAGGCAGGGGATGAGCAAGGTGGGTGAAGAGGGTCAAAAGGTACAGACTTCGAGTTACAAAAGAAGTTAAGTCTGGAATATATTGTGCAGCCTGGTGATTTTATTAATAGTTAATTCGGTATTGTATATTTGAAAGTTGTTAAGAGAATAGATGTTACGAGTTCTCACCATAAGAGAAACAGTTTTGCAACTGTGTGGTGATGGATATTAACTAGATTTATTCTGGTGAGGAAATCAGTCCTAGGTGTTCATTGAAAGGACTGATGTTGAAGCTGAAACTCCAATATTTTGGCCACCTAATGTGAATAGCTGACTCATTTGAAAACACCCTGATGTTGGGAAAGATTGAAGGCAGGAGGAAAAGGGGATGACAGAGGATGAGATGATTAGATGGCATCACCGACTCAATGGACATAAGTTTGGGTAAACTCCGGGAGTTTGGTGATGGACAGGGAGGCCTGGTGTGCTGCGGTTCATGGGGTCGCAAAGAGTCAGACACGACTGAGCGATTGAACTGAACTATTTTTGAAATACATTTAACCCTTGAATAGTGTGAGTTTGAATCGCCTGTGTCTACTTATTTTTTTTCACTAGTAATACAACAGTATTACACAATCCATAGTTGGTTGAGTCTATCAATGTGGAATTGTGGATTTGGAGGGCCAGCTATAAAGTATATACTGTGTTCAATTGTGCAGAGAGGGTCAGCTCCTCTAACCCCAGCATTGTTCAAGGGTCAACTGTGTATATGCATATCAAATCACTATGCTGTACACCTGAAACTAATGTTAAATGTCAAATTCTATTCCAATTAAAAAAGTGAAAATGACCAGGTGACTTAGAAGTGAAAGTAAAGTACAAGTGTTAGTTGCTCAGTCGTGTCCAACTCTTTGCGACCGCATGGACTGTAGCCCACCAGGCTCCTCTGTCCATGGTATTCTCCAGGGAAGAATACTGGAATGGGTAGCCATCTCCGTTCCCCTTCAGGGGATCTTCCCAACCCAGGGATTGAACCTGAGTCTCCTGCATTGCAGGCAGATTCTTTTCCACTGAGCCACCAGGGATGACTTAGAAGAGTAGGCAGTTCTGTCTGGATGGGAGAACTAGGAAAGGCTTCAGGGAGAATGTGTCCCTGGGCTGGACGTAGAAGGAATGAGTGTGCTGTGGAGAGGCAGAGATGGAGACAGAGAGAGAAGAATGTGATGGTCACAGTGATAGGCAAGCTTGGGTGGTACCTGGGAACAGCAGTCAGCTTAGCTGGCTTTATGAGGCAGTCTCTGGGCATTGGTGCTGGGACCCCAGACCTGAGATGGGGTTTGGGGGCAAGACTTCTCCTACCTAAGGCTGTGGTGTGGAAGTGGTAGAGACTGAATCAAATCAGAGGCCAGGTGGTGACATTAGAGAAAAATTGTAGACCTGACAGGTAGAACAATGGAAAGTGGCAGAACAGGACATGAGTGAGAATGTTAAAGTGGTGGTGGTAAGGGGAGCCTAGAGGATTCTCTGAGCCAAAGACAGCCTTGGCTGTGTCTTTTTCATAGATGCTGGGAATCTGGACATGGGTAAGAGTAATTTAGTCTTGACAACAAGTAGGAGACACAAGACAGGATAGGTAACTTGAGCTGCTGGTGCAGGAAACATGGAACCTGGACGTGGGTGTTGAGTTTAGACTGGGAGAGTCTGATGGGTGTTGACAGCTTTTGGGGGGAGATTGGGAGGGGGACGAGGTGACAAAGTAGGGCTTACACTTGAAGGAGATGGATTTGGCATTTATGTGGGGATGAATGACATTGTTTGGATTTTTCAGGCAGGCATTTGAGTTGCTGCTTTTATATCTGGAGGTGCAATTCACAGGGCTTTGCTGTTGATTTGAGGGTGGGAGATGAAGGATTAAAAACGTGACCTTTGTGTTTTTATTTTACTCCTGGGTTTATTCATTTAATGGATATTTGCACATGTTCTACATGACAGACAAAGTGTGTCAGTGCTACAGACAGCACTGGATATTCAGTGCTGAGCAAAACTGGGCCCTTGGGTTGGTGGAGAGGAGTAGAGTAAGAAATGTTGCTGAGGGTTGAACCTCTGTCATGGGGAAAGTGGTGACATATTTATTAAAAGAGTGCAGGAACTGAAGAGTTGGCTCAGAGGCCCTGGTGATGAAATTTTTGATGAGTTGTGTTTGAGGTCGGTCACAGCAAGTAATCAATTGTAGGATTAGGTACCATGGGCTGAGGTTGGAGATGGCAATCCATGAAAGTGGAGCAGAAAACCAGTTTTGTGGAGTTTCAAGGGGAGAGGACAGAACCTTGTGAGCAGGGGACAGAAGGAAGATGCTGCAGAGAGAGTTGGGGAGGAATCAGTGTAACTTACATTTTTATCCATAAATGTGTTCTTAGGCAGTTTTCAAGTTTATTCTCAGGCTTTGAAACGATTTCTTAACCTCAGCTCTAGTTGGGTGTTTGGGGTGGATGACTATTGTGTTGTGGAGGGCCATCCTGTGCTTTGTATGTAGAATGTTTTGCAGCATCCCTGGGTTCTACACACTAGGTAGATGCCGGTGGGTTGGGGCTTTCCTGATGGCCCAGCAGGTAAAGAATCCATCTGCAATGCAGCAGACATGGGTTCGATCACTGGGTGGGAAAGATCCCCTGGAGAAGTAAATGGCAAACCACTCCAATATCCTTGCCTGAAAAATCCCACGGACAGAGGAGCCTGGCAGGTTACAGTCCATGGGTGGTCACAAAGAGTCAGACATGACTGAGCAACCAAGCAAGCACTGGATAACACATTCTCCTTCTAGTTATGCTCATCAAAAATGTCTGCTGACATTGCCACCTGTGCTAGGGAAGGGGCAGAATCACCCATCATTGAAAGCTAGGACTCAGGATGTTTTTCTTTCTTTTTTTCATATATATTCTGCCCACACCACAGCCAGGGAGGAATGATTGGGCAGATGTGCCAACAAAAGGCGTGAACCGTTATTGGGCTTCAGATGTAATGTGACTCAGTTCCCAATACAGTCATTGGAAAACATTGGAACTTAAATAGTGAAGTGGTTTCCTGTACTAGAGTAGGCATGGGTTTGCAAGACGATTTCATTTCAGCTCTTAGCAGGCCTGGGCCTGTGATGTGACTGTATGTCTGGACTTTGGTGTCAGGGGGTGGAAGGGAGGAACTTCAGCTCTGGAAGTTTGGGGAATTTATCAGTTTTAAAAAGAGTATTATTTTACATGGACCCTGTGCAGTTCGTCAGTGTTTTTAGGAAGAACAATTCATTTAAATATGTCCTATCAAAGAAAACAGACATATGTCATAATAAGGCTCCCTAAAATTGCATGTTGAACATTCTGCTTCAGTAAGTGAATTGCCATGAGATCTCAGTGCATGGTTCCAAATGGTTTCTGTGTACCTGTAGATGAGTTATTAGAGTTGAGTTGACATCCTGACTGTCCTTTATGCTTGAGGAATTCCTCCTTTTTGATCTTAAAAGATGTAGTAGTAGTGCTGGGAGGCCAAGAGTGATAACTTAATCAATGCAAGGCATCAAAGGGCCAAGTTTGTGAGGATGTGGGGAGTGTCCACGTTTTCAAGTGACACCTGTATTGCCAGGTTCCCTGTGGATTTGGGGGTGCTTGTCGGGTCAGCAGAAGACGCTACCGATTGAGGTGGGGGCTTTCCTCCCCTGCCTGCAGGTCTGCAGGTGCTCCCCTCCTGCCTTTGAACCTCAGATGGATTTCTGACAGGTGTCTGATGAAGTGGTTACTGGGGTCTGACTGACCTGCTAAGCTGTACATGGGGCTCGAGAAACTGTCAGAAAAGAGAAACATTTGGGGGAAAAAAGAGAACTATTTCTAAGCAGTTTCAGTTGTTGTGTTTAAGCCTTTAAAAGCCCATGAATGCACAGAGTTGTTCCCGTTTATAAATAGTGGTGAAAACAAGGAAGGAGATGTGAGTCAGGGAATGGGGGTGGGGGTGAAGGTGAGCCCCAGCAGACCCGGTCTATTGCCCCATTCTAAGTGGGGTTCTGGGGAATAGGCTCCGGGGATCCTTTGTTTCTTAGAAAAGTTCAGGAAATGCCTGTTAACACCTCTGGCCACTGAAATAAAATCTGGACTTGCCTCGCAGTGTGGTCCAGCTCTTCCCAGAAGCTGCTTCAGACCCCTGCAGGGTTCCGCCTTCAAGGCTTTGATTGCTGTCTTCCAGTCCTCAAAGGCAGGAGAGAGCAGGCGGACAGGGTGAGGAGGGCAGTTGCTGCTGGAGTGAACTGGCCAGGCTGTCTGTTCTCCCTTGCACACCACTCTTTGTTTGTTTGTTTTTTTGCTTTTGAAATAAAATTCTTACCATAGAATAGTTTTAGATTTATAGAGGAACTAAGAAGACAGTACAGAGTTCCCTTGTATGGTGAACCTTTGTTGTTCAGTCACTGTGTCCAACTCCTTGGAACCCTATGGACTGCAGGACACCAGGCTCCTCTGTCCTTTACTGTCTCCTGGAGTTTGCTCAAATTCGTGTCTATTGAGTCGGTGATGCTATGTAACCATCTCATCCTCTGCCACCCTCCTCTCCTTTTGCCTTCACTCTTTCCCAGCATCAGGGTCTTAACCTTGGTGTGGTACATTTGTCACAATGAATGAGCTGATACTGATACATTCTTATTAATTAAAGTCCATCCTTTACTCCTTAGTTTTTACCTTATATATATATTTTTTCTGTTTCTGGATCCCATCCAGGACACCAGATGACAGTCATCATGTCGTCTTATGACTCTTTTTGGTTGTGACCGTTTCTCTGACTTTCCTTGTTTTTGATAACCTTGATGGTTTTGAGAAGTTCTCATTAGGTGTTTTGCAGAATGCCCCTTAGCTCTGATTTGTTTGGTGTTTCTCTCTGATGGTTAGACTAGGTGAAGTACCATTTTCACCATCTGTCAAGATTAATATGACTTAGCACTGATGATGTTGACCTTGATCACCTGGCAAAGGTAGCATTTGCCTGGTTTCTCCTCTGTAAACTGTAACATAGGCCCACCCGCCCCTTTCCATCCCTCCCTCTGCACACTTTGGAGGGAAGTCCCTGTGTGCAGTCCACACCTAAGGAACAGGGATTCGGGCTCCGGGGCCTCGAGGGTGGAGAATCAACATCAACTATTTGGATTTCTCCTGCATGGAGACGCATCTTGCTCGCCACCGCCCTGCCCCGCACTGCACTTCCCTTGTTTATTCAGTAGTTTGTATGTGTCAGTGCGGACTCGTGGATATTTATTTTATTCCTTGGGTTGTAATCCAGCATTATTTCGTTCAGATGGTTCCAGCTTTGGCCACTGGGAGCTTTGCTGTTGGCTCCTGTGTCCCTTTAGCACCCTCTCATGTTTCACTTGGAGGCCCTGTCTTAACTTCTGGCGCTCCAGGTTCCTTTCCAGCTTCTGGTGTGTGCTTGTCATCTTTTTGCCCCAAGTGGAGCAGGGACAGATCACATGCTCAGAGGTTTGGGCGCTCAGGATTGGCTTCGACTCAGTTGACCACACTCCTCACCTGTGTGACTCTTGTTTCAGGAATGAAATTTACCATAAATCTCTAGCTAACAGAGTTGTAAAAATCAAACGAATATAAGAGAGTTTTACCATGTTCATTTTCAGTAAATCCCTGCCTCCCCCCACCTTTTTTTTTGGCATTGGAGCACATCTTGGACTTCCATCTTGGATCTCCCCATGTCCCCGGTACGTGTTTGTTGAATGAACCAGAGCCTGTTCAATGAGTGCAACTCCTGCACTGCTTTTTTCAGTTGATCGATTTATTGGGTACTAATTGACAAGCTTTTCCTTTCCTACATAAAACATTTTATCTTCTGAGTTAATTATCTTGTACCTCCTCACTCCACATAGCATAACATTGGGTCGCGGGTTCTTATTTATCCGCTGACTGAGAGGAAAAAAATGGAGAAAGGAGATACCAAACTGAATTTAAGTAGAAAAAACAAAGAAAAAATTTAAGTAGAAAAAACGAAGCTTGAAGTAAGCTTTGGGGATGCTGTCATTTCCTCACTGCCTTTGTTACTACAACCCTTAAAATGATTTTCATTACTTTTTAAAAATTTGTTTTTCTTCTTTAAAAACTTTTGTTGACATTGGGGTGTGGTTGACATACAATGTTGTTAGTTTCAGATGTACTGCAGAGTGATTCAGTTATACATATACATCTATCCTTTTTCAAATTCGACATTGCTCATAATCAAGGGCTTGTATCATGAGATTGCCAGTGATGGGCGAATGAATGGGTGGATGTCTTTTGGGAACTACGTAGAATTCTGATTAAGGAAAGAAATTCAGAAGTATCTTTGGGGTATTTTATCTGTGAGTTCTTTTGGACCATCTGTGGCGACACACTGGTGGCATTAAACACAGCAAAGGCAGAACAGAAGCCCTGTCTATATTAAACCCAGTGAGGTGTTAGGGTGCAGTCACCTACTGTCCTAGAAGAGATGCAGGAATATATATGTATTTATAAACACATATAAATATATATTTTTTATAGACAAAAACTTTTTTTTTGAGAAGAGGATGAGAGGGTCAGAACATGTGCTCCAAAATCACATGAGGTGAAGGATGTTCCGTGGTGATGTTTCTTGAAGGGTTGAGTTTGGGATGAGAAGGTAAGCAGGGCTCTGTTTCTGCACGACAGGCCTGGAGCAGCCATTGCTCATCCTCTTCCTTCCCGTTTCTTAAAAGCCTGTCAGGGTTCTTATTGCTCTTTGTTCATTCCTGCCTCTGAAAAGAGTGCTTGGTAAAGGACGCATTTGTATCCTGACATGTTGGGGGAAAAGTGTAGGTGCTTGGAAACAGAGGGTAAGGAAGAAATCGCTGATGGTGTTTGGGAAGCTTCACTTTCCCTGGGACATCCTTGGTTGGAGCATCCCTGTTTACTCATGTGAACTCTGGTTCTAGAAGTAAATTCTTTTCACTCCTTTTGCCAAAAAGAGATTGAGCATTACCAGTAAGTCTCCCTGTATTACTATTACTGTTAAATAGAAGGCTGGATTAGGAAGGGCTTGGGAAGCAAAGATCCTCTGGCATTCAGAGCATCTCTTTGTTTTTTTCCGGAGCCAGTTTGTCTTCTGTCCTCTGTAGGAAGCCGTTCTGGTTCCTGTCCTCTCACTGACCAGCACCTAGAATGTCAACAGAATAACTCATGTCTCCAACATCCTGTCCTTGCTCTGGATAGAGGGAATTGTTTGCCTTTGGAAAACACAGTGCTTACCTCTGTGGAAAAACCCTAAAGCTTGCATAGCTTTGATACATATACATACTGTCCTTATATGATATCTGTGATCTTGTGTGTGTGTGTGTGTGTGTGCGCGCACTTGTAACTTAAAAAAAAAAAAAGTAACTTGGGTTTTCTGTATCTGCTGTGAGATTGGGAATCCAGGAGCTTTAGATAGGAGAAGGATCTTGGGGACAAGTTGGTTCAATTCCTTTTTATGGTTCTAGAAACAGAGGCCCAGTTGAAATAAAGTGATTTGAGATCTGAAGACTGGCCAGTGAGAACCAGGACTAACTCGTACCTGATCTCCTGATTCCTGGTTCTGTGGCCTTGACTTTGTGGTGTGTTTTTGTGGGATTTTTAAACAGTTCATTTGGCTACCTAATTAGAAGTTCTGGTAAATAGAATGCTGCTGATATTGGTATATATTTAAAACTACATATAGTCAAATCTTTTAAGAATATGTGGCATCATACATTAAGCTGTTCCTCGGAAACTAAGGGAATGGGGAAGGGTAAGAATTGTTCTGAGAATCAGGACATTCTGTCGCAATTTAGCCTCCAGACAGATGTTGGGCAAGTCAGTCTTACCTCTTGGGACTTTACTCAGAAGGGGCTGAATTAGACTGTTGCTTTTGCTGTTTTGAGCTCTGAAGTTTTGTGAATTTTTGTTTCTATGAAGGCATGTTACATATCTATCACATGATGATACAGAATATCTGCAATGTGGGTAAATCTTTCCCTTTAATTCCAGTCTTATAGAACATGAGCTTCTATTGTTGCCATGAATATTCTTTTTTATCAAAGAAGGGGTTACCTCAGTTGCAGAGCTGTCTGCTGTGTTTGGTAGTATCTGAGTGCGGAGATGGATACCTGAGTAAGCTCGCCACTGGGCAGTCATCAGAGCTCTGTTAGGTCAGAAGTGCTGTGATGAAGCCATGGGAACAGGAAGAAAGTGTGTGTGTGTGTGAGTTATGGACCCATCATTCCATTTCCCATTTCAGGTGTCTTAAATGCTGAGATTGAAGATACTTGGCAAGTTCTGTAACTGATACTTTGAATTCCTTCCACAGCCCACACTTTGTGCTTTTAGAGTCTGACTTTTATGATGGTAGTATAATTTTTGTCTAAGTGGTGTTAGAGATTGAATCACAGCTTTTGCCATTACTGCTTCTACTTGACAGATGCGAAATGCGAATCTTAGGGGGCTTAACTTGCCCCAGTTGTATGTTGAAGTGTTAGTTGTTCAGTCGTGTCTGACTTTTTGTGACCCCATGGACTGGGCTTGCCAGGCTTTTATGTCCATGGGATTCTCCAGGCAAGAATACTGGAGTGGGTTGCCATTTTGGTTCTCAAACCCAGGTCTTCCTGACTTCAGAGATCATGCTTTTTCTTTTTTTAAACCATAATACCTTCTAAGTGCCACATTCTGCTCCATTTTGAGTTGATGTTTCATTTACCTTACTTTCTTACTGATTTGAAGTTCATTGTTCTCCTTTTTACCCCTCCATGTTATTCTCCAGTGCCTGGCATAGAACCATAATAGTAACATTTTTATTAATGATTTAAAGGTAGTGACTGATGAACAGAAAGGGAAAAAGAAAGCCAGAGACTTCTGAGTGATTATACTTTGTCACCTTGTAACCTTGAACAACATAAGAAAAAATTCCCTATCAGTTTCTTCACTTGAAAAAGTAGGGAAACTATTATTTGTTGTACTGGGCTGTTGTGACTTTAGAAATAAAGTTCATTAAACTCATTGTATAGTGCTTAGCACATAATAGATAATTAATGAGTGGTCTCTGTTATAGTTATGTTGCTGTTAAATTAACAAAAACCTACAACATTGCTTTTACTTTCTCTTTTTTCTCCCTTAGGATAGAGCATGCCATTTCCCCTAGATGCCTGCTACCCTCAGGGAGTTCTCAGTAAAAGGATGAACATATCATCCATGGACTATGAGGACTTAATGTTATCAGATACCATTTCTTTTGATACCCTTTCCCCCAGTCATTCAGGGGAAACCCACGTAGCCTGAGGCACTGCTGGCTGTTAGCTCCAGCTCTGCCTGCTGACTCCTGGCAGGGGCCCTCTCCAGGGAGGTGGATGGAGCTTGGATGGTAATCAGCCTCTTGTCTTCATGCTTTCCTTCCCTGTCACCTGTCTCAGTTCACTGGGAAAGTCCCCAAAGTTTTTCTTCTGCTGAAGTGTGGCCCAGCAGCCAGAGAGTGGCCTGTGCAATAAGTGGAGAGGAAGCTGTGTTTCTTCCCTTGTTTGTCAGCATTTTGGCATGGGAATTTTTATCTGCCACATTGAGCCTATTGGCTCCTGCTGCTGTCACCAACATCTCTCTTCTGTGTTCAGAAACCACTCGGGCACACTTCTCAAGGTTTGGGTTAATTAACCTTTGTTGGTCCTGTCTTAGAAACAGGACTGTCTTAGAAACAAACTTCTTTATCATGCCTTCCCTTCAACTTCTGGGAGGAAGGAGTTTTCTAGGCAGAGGAAACTTATCACAGGGATGAGTTAACTGAACAGTCACCAGTGCAGTACCTGGCACTCAGCAGGTACTCACAGATGAAAGAAACTGTGGATGACTCTAGTCCCTGTTCAGTATTTGCGATTTACAAAAGATGAGCATTAGATTCAGTAACTTGGGTTGGAAAATTACCCTTTCATCTGCAGTGATGGCCTGATGATGGGAGAGTGGCAGGGAATAGGGAGGGGTTTGAAGAGTTTCTCGGGGTAAATGGATTAGTGTAGCTCTCAGTTCAAAATAAGGTACATATTTGAAAATTACTTAACAGAGAGCCTTGAATTAGCTTCTCCTTGTAGGGTAATTGACAGGTACTGACTAGTTGTGATAGGTTATAATACATACCACTTAGGTCTTTTTATCCTCAAAGAACTTAAAAAACAAAAACAACAAAACAGTGAATCTACCATGTATTCTTCATCATAGCTTAATGTTCTCTTCCCTGTCTTTGTTGTATTATGTTTCTTAGGGTGAGTGAGTGAACTTTGCCAATTGGTTTATAAAACACTTAGGGATTTAAAGTCTCTGGGGAGTGAGAATTGAAATGACAATTTGCAGCTTCACATTTGCTGGTTAACTCCTGGCTTAGTGTTCTTTTCCTATTTGTTTTTCCCAAGTTGTAGACCCTATCAATCAAATCAAATGAAATCTGGGAATTGTGAGTTGTTTTGTTTTGTTTTCCTTGAAGTAGTTAGCTCTGACTACCAGACCTGGGAGAAATGCTTGCTGTGTAGTGATTTCTAAAGTCAATCTTTACCAGATGCTGGGGGCGGGGGCCGGGAGTGGGGGCGGGGAATGAGAAGTTTGCTAGTTGAGAAATTCATAAAGTTCTTCTCAGGCTTTCAAGTCGTGTGTCAAGAAGAAGCTTTGATGGAACACTAGGAGGTACATCGTTTACTGCTTATCCCTTATTTCGTTTGTATAACGAGCTACTAAGGTGCTGCCTGGTGGCTCAGATGGTAAAGAATCCATCTGTCAATGCAAGAGACCCAGGTTGGATCCCTGGGTAGGGAAGATCCCTTGGAGAAGGGAATGTCAACCCACTTCATTTTTCTTCCCTGGAGAATTTCATGGACAGAGGAGCCTGGTGGGCTGTGGTCCATGAGGTCACAGAGAGTCGGACATGACTGAGCCACTAACACTTTCACTTTTCAAGGTGTTCTAAGGAAATAAAAATATTATTCCAAATGATTAGCTGTTTTCTGTCCAAACCCAGCTGTCTTGTACAAGGCCTTAAAACAAACAAACAAACAAAAAACCCCCACAAAATTACCCTCTGTGGAGGATTAGGAAAATGGTAACTGGGACAAGCAAATTCATAAAGGTAGTATAATATCACTTATTACTGTTTATATATAGCAATGGTATTTTGTTTGTGTGTTTTGTTTTTGAGTAAGGAGCTAGAGAAAGGAAGGAAAACTGCATTCCCTGCTCTGGATTAAACTGGTCTGAAAGCATTTTCTAGAAGACCAAGGACTGGAGCGATGTTTTCCTGTCTGTGGAGGAAGTTAAGGAAGGGACTAGATGGAGGTTGTGGGAAAGGCAGGTGTGGTGGAGGGTTTTACAGTTTGGGGTACAGGTGCTCGGTTTTACATGGGATATAACTGAGAGTGCTAACTGAGGTTGGCACCAGCGAGACTGCTAACAGTGGCGCTGGGTCATGTTGGTATGGTTCATTTAAATACAGATCAAGACCTGGTTTGTTATGATGCTGCTGGTATTGATGCTTTATTGAAGATTTAACACTTGCTGAGCACTTTACATGCTCATTCCTGTTTAATCCCGACAATGACCATTTTCAGGTGGTAGCTTAGAGGAGTGAAGAATTTGCCCAGGGTTATACGGTCAGCAGTGGAGAAGGCAATGGCACCCCCACTCCAGTACCCTTGCCAGGAGAATCCCATGGATGGAGGAGCCTGGTAGGCTGCAGTCTATGGGTTCTCTATGAGTTGGACACGACTGAGCGTCTTCACTTTCACTTTTCACTTTCATGCATTGGAGAAGAAAATGGCAACCCATTCCAGTGTTCTTGCCTAGAGAATTCCAGGGACGGCGGAGCCTGGTGGGCTGACGTCTTTGGGGTTGCACAGAGTCGGACACGACTGAAGCGACTTAGCAGCAGCAGTGGCAGCACATGGTCAGCAGTGGGCTTACCTGGTGGCTTGGTGGTAAAGAGTGCCTGTAATGCAGGAACCGCAGGAGAAGACGGTTCCTCCCTGGGTTGGGAAGGTCTCCTGGAAGAGGGAATGGCAACGCATTCCAGTGTTCTTGCCTAGAGAATCCCACGGATAGAGGAGCCTTGTGGGCTACAGTCCATGGGGTCTCAAAAGAGTTGGACACGACTGAAGCGACCATACCATACTGAACACACGCATACTGTAAGGGGTAGAGCTTGGATCTGAAACTACTGTACAATATTGAACCTGGAAGTAAAGACAAGGTTAAGTTAAAGGCAAGGTTATCAAAATAAAGAATTGAACCAGAGAACTATTTCAGGGACAGGAGCCACAATGTTTAGTAAGAGACAAAGTGTGTGAACTTGAGGCAAAATGAGGAGGAGGATTTTAAAATTACGATTTTGGAGAGAAAGCAAGATCATAGTGCTAGTGATGGGGTTGGGAAGACTAAGGCTCTATCCCAACCGTGTTTATGGACTCTTCATCCTAGAAACCACCCAGTAGCCCTTTATCCGTGTTAATTTCATCTTTGGCTTTCAGAGAACAGCTGTCACTCTATGTGCTTGCGGTCATGGGACATAGGGTGAGTGCAGTGCTTTTGCGCCAGACTCCTGTCACACATGGGTGTTGATTCTAGCATCAGACCAATCCCTCCTTCCCAGCAGAGCCCAGGTTCACACATCACACCACCACATGGTCCTCTGACATAGCTAACCTGGGCATCTCGCGGCAGTAGGACAGCCATTTTCACCGATTTACAAGACCCTCCTTAGGAAAAGTGAAAGTCGCCCAGTCAAGTCCGACTCTTTGCAACCCCATGGGCTATATATATAGTCCATGGGATTCTCCAGGTCAGAATACTGGATTGGGTAGCCTATCCCTTCTCCAGCGGATCTTCCCAACCCAGGAATCAAACTGGGGTCTCCTGCGATGCAGACAAATTCTCTACCAGCTGAGCTACCAGAGAAGCCAGGAGCCATTTTTTCTAACATCTTCAGACCAGCTTTTCAAGACCATGAGGACAGCCAGTTCTTGGGCAGAGTTCATACTGAGCGTATGTCGCATTCTGCAGGCATTGTTTTAAGGACCCAGGATTCTCAGGCCTGACTGAGCAACCTGTGGCAGATCATATTTCTCTTTCACTAGGGAAGAATGCTGGCTAAGTCTTGACTTCAGTACTGTGACTTCAGCAGTGGATCTGTCAAGGGCTCAAGCCTGGTTGACCACCATCCATGCTACCACATATGTCCGAGTGTGGCTCTGTGGATTCACTGTGAATCATTACATGTTTTTATTCCCTTTTTGCAAACTTTGTATTTTTCTGGGTGAATCTTTCCCAATGAAATATTTCCTTGATTAAAATAGGCCTCCCCTTAGGAGACAATACTAATGTTGTGTGCAGGATGGCCTTATGGGCAGCTGGCCAGCTGCCTAGAGATGTCCTTGAGCCCTTTGGTTTCCTCCACCTGCTTTCTAAAGCATCACCGAATATACTGGAAGCTATTTGGCAGAAAAACCCAAATGAATTTTTTTGGCTAACCCAATAATTGCCTCATTAAAGAAGAGTAGGCCACCTGCCCCCAGGCGGTCTCAATATTACTTAAAGCAACACCGTCTTTAAAGGAAACATTTTCTTTCTCTCCTCACCTGCATCAAATGTTTGCTATTAGGAGAAGACTCTTGAAGCCATTGATTAGTTTGCAAGTCCTTTCCTAAGGATAGTCAGCCAAATATGCTTTCCAGAGAGAATTAGATAAGCTGGGTAAGCTTTTGAAAAGAGTGGAGAAAAGGAGAGAAACTCTGGGAAGGGAAAGTGACATTGTGTTCCTTAATAAAAGCCTGAATAAATAGTGGACATAATGGATCGTGTGTGTGGTTGTATGCTTTAGAAAAGTGTGGTGAGTATTCTACATACCTGCCACCAGCGGGAAGAAGAGCATTGCAAGAGAGGTAGATGTTTGCTTGGGACAAGGAGTACACCCCTCTCTTAGGAATCTGTTCAATGCCCAGTTTCGCTCATGATACTCATTCATTTCATTGACAGCATTCTTCAGGAAAGAGAAATGAGGTGTGGAATCCACTCCTTCCACTCCCTAAGAGGCTCTCTTTAAAGTTAACCCACTTTGAGCTAGGTCAAGGGCCAGCCAACTCCTTTCCTCCATTTCCCTTAGGATTATGACTCAGTTCATTCACTGGAGCCTGGTGTTGTCCGTGCCTCCAGTTCCCCCTCCATCCGCGTAAGTGGAATCTCAGCCAGTTTCCAGCACTCTGAACAATCTCTCTAACCTGAATGACTCCACTGTGACCAAGCTTCTGGCTAGCTGGGCTCATGGTGGTACTCTTTTAATGTCACAAGATAACCTTTGTATCCTCTGGACTTTGAGCCTTCAATTATGCTTACAGCTATTCCTCGGTGGATATTGTACATGAGCAGGGGTGTGTGTTAGCCCTACTGTGTAGCTTTTGTGGTCGGAGGAGGTGACCCCATTATAGTGGCCCCACAGCCGAGGTCCCAGGTGTCACTGGGAAGCTAAACACTGGATTACATAGTCTTTTTGGCCGGTTAATCTCCTCCTAAGATTTTGTACACAGTGATTCTTTAGTAGTTTGAATGCTAAACTGTAAACTTCATTTCTTTTACCATGTTACCGTTCAGTAACTTCTTCCTTTTTTATCTCACCTCCATAGATGAGGCTGCTTCTTGCTCTTTTGTATTGTCTTTGAGCGCATGGCAGGTGGGATTGGGAGCCCTGTGAAGGCTACCCTTGTGTATTGTTTTCATGAGCTAAATAAAGCACAAAAAGAAAACCAAAAGACAGACTTTCTCTCCAGGCTACAAGGGAAAGGAAGGACAGTGTGTGGTTTACATATAAATGTTGTTTGATTGCCCTCCTGAAGAGAATATTTTCTAATTCTGTCTTGTCTTCTCTTTGGTCTTACATTTCTTCTTCTCTTCCTTTCCCCCATATATGTTTTTAATTGGGAGCAAAATTTAATCCACTCTACTGTTAAATTTCATTTTGTTTTAAACTTTTTCCTGGATCAACTTATTTTTAGAGCCTGTATTAAGAGACATATGTCTTTTTGTCTCAATAAAATTCATATAGGACAAGAGAAAGAAGGAAAGAATTTTCAGTTTTAGTCTTAATATGTATTCTGTGGCTAAATGATTAGGTATTCAAAGGTATTTGATCTCATGTCAAGAAGCAGCAGTTTTAAAACAGTCATTTCTAACAGAATCAGCCTTGACACACAGCAAAATAAAGACTTCCTTGGGAAGTTTTAAGCCTGTCCATTTCCTTCTGCACTCTTCCTTCTTTCAGATCCACTTCCTCTACCAGCCTGCCTTCTTTTCCTCATTTCAATAGCTTCTCCTTGCTCACTAAGGTATTGACGTGTTTCTGTTCTTCTTTTTTCCCCCCTTATTCTTTTTTGGTACTGACATTGAAGTGGTTTGCGTCTTCAGGGGTGGCGTGGGTAATAGTCTTCCTGGTATTTCTTCATCCACAGGTGAGGAGTCCCTTTGTACCTACCTAAGACAAAAACAAAATAAAGCCCCTACTGCCTCCCAACAAAAAACCTGAGAGGTCTTTTGGCAGTGAAAAGTGGAGAAATTTGGATTAACCAAAGTATAAAGTTACCAGAATTCTTCTAGCTAACAGCTGTATGTATTAAAGAAAATTTCATTTTTGAAAGGTGAAGAATTTCATCTCTAAAGCAGATGATCAGAGAGCCAAGCTGAAATAGAAACTTATTTCCATGTTCTATCTTAACCAAGTGAGCAAGTGTTTCCAATGCTATCTGTGTGAATCCTATAGGTAAAAAATGAGTTAAATAACATCAGTCTTAACATGGATCAGTCCTGTGAACCTGATGAAGAAATGGAGACCCAGGAAGGCTAATGGCTGATCCCTCATCCTGTCCCTTGACCCTTGGAGGCACTGAGATAAAGCTGTTTTATTGGACTCCTTATCCCTTTCTTCCTCCCAACCCTTTTCTTTTCTTCTGTTTCTCATTTTCTTCTATCAAGTTAACACGTATACAGGAATAAAAGCTATCTTTGTAGCTGAGGCCGACTGATATTTTGGGCGGAGAGCAGGCAGCAACACTACTGCTGGACACTAGGGAAGTAACTGTTACCCAGACTTGAAGAGAAACCTGCAGTAGGGCTGGACTGCACAGAGATGAGTGTATTTAGTTACCAGTCATTTTGTTTGACTTTGTGTGAGGCACATCGCCTTGTTGTTGAGCACATATTGTCCAGTTTTTCACTGCATTCCTGGCAAGCTTCAAAAAAGTCTGCTACCATCTACTGCTGTTGATTGATGCCAGGGAAGTTTGCTGTACCTAACAATAGCCCTGCTCCATGAAACACTGCATTGATGCTTTTAGAACTCATTACTGCTAACCAAACAGTAGTGGTTTTATTACTGCACTAATGGAGCCTGGTACTTGGAGGCTGGGGCTTGCGGGAGTTGGGGGGGAAAGTGGGGCAAGGAATGTGGGCAGAAAAAAAAATCCATTTCCATGATGATTGGTGACCCCAGAAGAGCTGTCCAATAAAGAGCAGTTTCCAATAAAACAATGTAATAATCTGTATACAATGCAGGGTTTAATATGCATATGGAAGGATGCACTAAATGAATTATTCCTAGCAGGGAGGAACAAGGGCTTTCTCAATAAAGAATCAGCAAGACAGCAGAGTTTTCTATGGCCTTTTCCAATGAAGCAATTTGCTTTCCTAACAGTGCATGGAAGCGAACAAATGAGTTGTGCAAGGTAGGGATGCTGATGCATGGAGGACTGTGCTGGAAAACTTGGCAGGCCCTCATCGTGGGCAGCGAGACAGACCGTGGTGACAGCATCTATTCTCTTTCATGGTTTTTGAAATGTACTTAGGTCCTTCTTTTCAGCTTTTGTTTTTGTACAATATTTTAATTGGGTAGCTTTCAGTTTACCGTTCATGTATGTAGTTACCAGTGTATTTGAAATTTTGTTTACCGTCTGACAAATTTGTTTTCCATCTGACCTATCTGTTCTATGGTTCTTCCCCCCTCCTTCTTGATTTCTTTTGGATTAAGCAAAAAGTTATTCCAGGTTCTCTATTTGTTGACTTGCTAATTCTTTTACTCTTCTTTTAGTGATTGTCCTGGAGATTATAGGGTTGCATCCTTGCCGTATTGCAGTCTAACACAGACTTTTCCTTTTGTCTCTCTGACTTGGTCCTCTCCTTTCATTTGGAAAAGTTCATGACTCTTAATAAATCCCACTGGCAGTGGAACAGTTTTGTCCTTATTTCCTGCTTGAATCCCTCCCATGGTAGCTTGTACTTTCTGAAATTGCGTATAACTGTCATCAGAGCTCTTGCCCAGAATCATCTGCCCTTGGAGACATGCCGCCGGCAGCCCCACTGCTGGTTTGTGGCTCTCAAGAAGAAGGATGCAAGCTTTCTAGTATCCCCATGAGGCCATCAGCTCTCCCGTAGCAGGCTTTTTCTATTCATTGTACCATGATATCTGGCCCGCGATAGCCTGTCACTGGAAATATGAATGACTAGGCTCCCCAGAATCAGATGTCAGGACCCATTTCAGAGTCAGGATGCAAGCTGGGGGCGGTTTAGCACAATTTAAGTGGGATCTGATTTTTAAAACTATCAGCTTCTACCAGTCTCTTCTGGTTGTTTATTTCAGTTGAATCAAGGTTGTTCTTTACTCGTTTTCTTGTCTCTGATGTCATTCCGGTTCATATACCACTAACTTTCACCATACTCACTGGTTGCGATGTGATAGTTGCTCAGTCATGTCTGACTTTGCGAGCCCATGGACTGTAGCCCTCCAGGCTCCTCTATCCATGAAATTCTCTAGGCAAGAATACTAGAGTGGGTAGTCATTCCCTTTTCCAGGCGATCTTCCTGACACAGGGATCAAACCCAGGTCTCTTGCACTGCATGTGAATTCTTTACCTTCTGAGCCACCAGGGAAGCTCAAGCAATTTCACCCACTCACTGGTGGCTACCCATAATAGTATTACAAAACTTTTTGATAACTTGATAGAGCTCCCTGAGTATCTAGTAACTACCATTAATTTTCAGGGGAATGTGAAACATATGCTTGGAAATATTGTGTGGAAACATCCTTGAGTTTCTCTTGGGTTTCTTGAGCTTTGTACCTAAAGCATATAAAATGTTATAGAATCTTAGCAGAAAGAGTCAGCTGTGCTGGAGTTCAGTAATATTTTGGTTATTTTAAGCTGTGATAAGGAAAGCTAGAGCAGAGGTGTGAATTTTGTCTCCCTGTGGCATTTTCCAGTCCTGTTATCGTTATTGGTTTTTAAAGTAACCCCAGAGATTTATCATGGTGGCGCAAACACCCACTTCTCAATGATGGAGGAGTTTTTGGATCGTGCAGCTTTTTGCTTAGGGACCACATAGTCGGTGCAGAAGCAGCTCAAAGTTGTCAAGACCTAAGTTTACGATCCAGGGTTGCCAGGTTTTGAGTACCTGTGGGCAAGTTACATCACCCCTGTCAGCTTTGCTTGTACAGTAGGGCTAATGAAACTCAGCTTATCTGACAGGCTTGAAGTTACATGTTGGTTCCTAAAAGTGTTTCTGAAAACTAAGTCCCTCTACATATGTGATTTGTGCATGCTATGTTCTCTCACTAGATGTTTTCCATTTGGGCAACTTCTTAGAATACAGGCACCCCTCAGGCAGAGCTTGCTAACCTTGATTTATGTGTTTTTGAGGTAGGTGGTGGAAGATTGAAACCACTGGCTCATCTATTGAGGTCAAGAGAATCTTTTTCCTACTCTTAACTATGCTATACTTGAAATCTACTCCAAAGGTATTATAGGTTGTTCCAAATGAGCCAGTTTTGGGCTCTGAGATACATAAAGTCAGAGGGGAGAGAGAGTTCTGCCTTAAACTTTCAGGGAAGAGTTTTCTCAAGATCAATTACCAATAAGTTGTTTCTTAAAACAAAGGCACCTGGCTGATGTGAATTGACAGTCCAGAGAAATATTTATCACTGCTGCTTCTGCCAAAGTGAATGTGGTCACCAGGGGCAACACTAGCAGCTGTCTTTATCTAGACAAGTGCTAGTCCTGAATTCAGATGCCCCTTCCTAGGACTGCCAGCTGGTCTGGAGTTGGGAGTGCAGAAAATGCATGTTCAGTGGTAGCTTCCATGGGTGTTGGAAAACCCCATTTTGGGAGCATCTGCTGAACATGCATGGAGAAGGGCTTTTCATGATTACAAAATGACTTCTTGAGGGACTGCTAAGTGGAAGGATAGTTGTATAGACATCCTGCTCGGGACTCAGAAGCACTATTGAAACCATTAGGTCACAAGGAGAGAAGAGGCAGAGCTGTTCTCTTACCAGGGTGCCCGTGAAAGTGGGAGAAGGAGGGGAAATCTAGGACACCTCCTGGGACAGGGTAGGGGGTTGGCATACTTCACGAGTCCTGGAATTGGCTTTGAAGAGTGATGTTCACCTCATTTTTCAAAGCAAGATTAGTAGATAGTGGCAGTAACTACAAACTAATATTCTGTCTTAAACTTTCATGACGCATGAACTCCTTTTCTTTTTAAAAGTATTTCTTTATTTGGCAGTACTGGATCTTCGTTGCGGCACACAAGATCTAGTTCCCCAACCAGGGATCGAACCCAGGCCCCCTGCATTGGAAGTGCAGAGTCTTAGCCACTGGGGCACCAGGGAAGTCCTTGAACTCATTTTCTAATTTCTGTGAGAGACTGCACCTGTTTAGCCCTCGTTGTAGAGGGCTGACTGGTTGGCAGAGCTTCCATGAAATCTCATTTTTTAAAGCATTTGAAGCAAGGGACTGATGCTCTAATAGAACATGTTGGGTGTGCGCTTCTCATCGCTCAGTTGCAGCCTTGACAGATGCATCGAGGTGGCAATGCCTGAATCCGTACTTGTCCATGCTGACTTCTAGTCAAATTCCCACAATGACACTTCTACGATTTGGAGGAGACTTTCCATGAGATGAGATTTTAGTTGCTATATTTAACTTTTAATTATACCCTGTTGGGATGACTTTTAATTTCCCAAGTGTTTAAACCAAAGCATGAAAATGTCACTCAAGTAACTAACAGAATTGGAAGAAAAAAAAAAAAAAACCACAACAATATAAGAAACCCTAAAATCTACCAGTGTATCTCAGGCAATTAATTAGAGCAACCAGTGGTTTGTAACCTGTGTGACTCTTTCATGAGCTTGGAAAAATAGACCCCATGTCTCCCAGATGGGCAGCCTGCTTTCAAGAGGACCTAGCATAATCGAATTTGACTTGACTCTGTAGATGTGGGTAGTCAAGCCTTAATGATTCAGGTATAGCTTGTTCTCTGTAGGTATCTGCAGGCAATTGCAATCCGGTGTTGGCTGCCACATCACCATTTATCATCCCAGTCTCATTAGGGAACTCAGAGTCACCTGAGCAAACACAAGATTGCATAGACACACAGATTTGACAGGTGTGAGGTTCCTTAACTTCGAGGAGAAAAATACGAGTTTGTGAACCTGGATAATTCCTGTCCCTCTTCTGCCCTTTGGAGGCCAGTGATTGAGAGGTGACTAAGATTTGTGTTGAACTTGTGCTTGAAGTCTGCTAATATAAAAGTTCAAGGTTCTGGCTGAATTGTAAGAGTTGGGGAGCTCTGTTTTTTTTTGAGGGGGTGGCCACACTGTGGCTTGTGAGATCTTAGTTCCCCGACCAGGGATTGAACTTGGGCCACGGCAGTGAAAGCACTGAGTCCTAACCGCTGGACCATCAAGGGAATTCCTTGGGAGGTCTTTGAATGACGCTGACACACACAGAAAATTCCTTGGCTCTCTGGTGGGTGAATCTGTCATCTGGGGAGACCACAGGGTCCTTGCTGTTGGGCAGTGCGGTGGGCTAGCAGTGAGGCCAGGAGGGTGTCAGGTAATGGTCCAGGGTGTGGGGCTGCCAGATGCGCAGACATGAAGTGTTCCCGTGGTCTGTGCACATTTATCCGAGAGAAACATGGCCTCGAGTCTTGGGGCTGAGAGGCTGGCTTTCAAGGCAAGAGATTAGAAGAAGGAAAACATGCCACACATGATCTATCTCTTGCCTTGCTTGACTCCCATCTTCGTCTGCTGCCCTCACATAAAACCTTCTCTTCCATGCATCTCAGTCAGCGCTAAAATCTTGCCGACCCGAACTGTTACTTTGACCTGCTCCATCTGTTTCCTTTGTGCACCAGTGAGTATGTGAACAAATGTACTGATTAAAAAAAAAAGGTGCTCTTGGAGCAGTTGAAACCTAGAAAAGTCACCCATTATTATTCCATTGCCTTTCACATGGTAATTTCCCTTTTCTCTTCATTTATGTTTATAGAATCTTTTGGCTGTTTTTTTTTGTGTGTGGCAAAATATATGCAAAACAAAATTTACCATTTAAATGACTTTTAGGTGTACAATTCAGTGGCATTTAGTGTATCCACACCATTTTGCAGCCAGCACCACTAGGCATCTCCAGAGCTGTCATCTTAAACGGAAAGTCTCTACCCATTAAGCAGTAACTCTCCATTCCACCCTTTCCCCAGCCCTGGGAATTAACCTCTACTCTACCTCTCAGCTTCTGTGAATTTGCCTGTTCTGGGCACCTCGTGAAAGTGGAATCGGCCTGTATTTGTCCGTTGTGTCTGGTGGATTTCCGTCAGCATCATGTCTTTAAGGTTCATCGGTGTTGTAGCACATGTCAGAATTTCATTCCTTTGTAGGGCTGAGTGATATTCCGTTGTATGTGTCGGCCACATTTTGTTTGTTCACTATTGAGAGACATTTGAGTTGGTTCTGTCTTTTGGCTATTGTGACTGCTGCTACTCTGAAAAGTGCTGTACACCTTTCTGTTTTTGCTTTCATTATTTTGGGATGTGTACCCAGAAGTGGAATTGCTGGATCACGTAATAATTCCAGGTTAAACCTTTTTTTTTTTTTGCTATCCAGACCCAACTTTAGTCCTGTCTCTCATCACCCCTCCAACTCTTGTTTTTTTTATTTTTAAATTGGAGGTTAATTACTGTACAATGTTGTGTTCGTTTCTGCCACACAACTATGTGAATCAGCCTAGGTTTAACTTTTTGAGGTAATTCTGTGTTTAATTTTCCACAGCGGTTGTACCATATTCCCATCAGAAATGTATGAGGGTTCCAATTTTCCACATTCTTGCCAACACTTTGCATTTTTTTGATAATAACCATCCTAATGGGTGTGAAGTGGTCTGTCAGACGGAATCTCGTGGTTTTGGTTTGCATGTGTGCATCATTTTTAAAAGTTTCAGCAGAGCATGTGTGTTGTTTTGCATCCCTGCTTATTAATTTTTTTTCTCATGTTTTGCCTTTAAATGACTTTTTCATTGCATTTTTCTGGGTCCACCTGGAAGTTACTTACCAGTTTTACCTAAAGAATTAGATTTTGAAGCAAGGACACAAACATGGCCTTCACTACAGAAAGGGAAAGGGAAGAGTTAAAAGAGTGTGTAGCCACCCCTGAGAACCCCCCAGGGGGAAACTGAAGGGCTTCCTATGCCTGGTTTGGGCCTCTGGGCAACTTCACTAGTAATCTGCATTCTGCCTGCTGCAGAATATGGGAGGAAGTCTCCTTGCAAGAAGCAAATTCTTGGTGAGACAAAAATGGATTAGACCAGGGTAATACCAAGCAACAGAGACAGAACAAAAATCATCTAATTTATCATCCTTCCCCCCAAGGCTGAGAGGCTTTTAAGTAGTTTGGGAAAACTTTGAAGGGGGAGGGAAAACTTGAGAGTAATTTAAAAACTTGTCCCCTACAGGCCAGTTTGTTAAAAGACTGAATTTTACCAGAAGGTTAAGGCTGTGATTAAGCAAAGCCTTTGAAAAAGAATCTTAAAACACCCCATTAAGAGCGATGACAGAGTACGGTTACTAAACGCCAGAGTATTTAAATGAAGAATAGTGAAGCAAAAATGAGTGCTTTGTGCGAAGAGTAATTTGGTCTCCAAAAATTATAGAAACTTTCAGAAAGATACAGAGAATGCTTGTGAGAGGGAAGTGGAACTCTTTGTAGAGCTGAGTTTTAAAGAAATGTTTACTTCATTTGCAAACATTTCTAAGACCAAAGAGAAATATTACTTAAAATGCCCTTAGGAAAACACCCATATCGTTTCTTACTACTTTTTAACCTGCAGTTGTGGGAAAGAAGCATCCATTTCTGAGTCGTATCTGAAAGAACCAGCTCTTAATCAGGTTCCTACGAGACACTGGATAATACTTGTCCTACAAAGCGGAGGTGACGAGGATCACACCTTACACTGGGCGGCCATTGAGCACTAGTGGCGAATTCATCTGTGTTTCAGGAAGTAGCTGACCATTCACCTCTGAGTCTGAAAATTGCCAGATAGTCAACTCTGAGCTTCAGAGTCATTCCAGTTGATTATGTGGAGATGTGCAGACTAGAGCAAATAGAAGAATGAATTGGATGTGCCCGAGCAACTTTATCCATGTCTGTGCAATCACCTTCATGGTGGGGGTTGCGGGGGGTTACTTCCATGGTAACAGTGCCTCTGTAGAGATACTTAGAAACCCACTGGTGGAAAGAACTTGGTCGGGGTCTTCTCTGTTTCTCAGTTGTAGAGGCAGCATGAGACTGAGCTCAAAACTAGGCATAGGAGACCTAGGTTCCTGACACATTTTACCTATTGTTGGCCGAGATGCCTGGTGTTGGTTGCTTAATCTTTCTGCAAGGTTGGCCGGCTACTGTGGGATGCATCATGGATGTGGATCATTTTGGAACTGTAGAAAATGATAAGCGTTGTTGTTAGTAAGTCAAACAGTAAAACTGAAATGAAAGAATAACTGCTCTGTTCCACCCTGCCCTCATCAACTCATTTCCTCTTTTGGCATCACTAAGGGTTCTCTTGTCAGCGGGTGCAAAGCTCCCATTAAAGTTTTTAGCTCTGAAGACATCAGAGCTGAATGAATGACTTTGGAGTTGGAAAAATAAATTGTTGGCTTATTATGGACCTTATTGTGGTTTACCTAATTTCAATGCCAATAACATTAGGTACCAGCCATGAATTAATTCTCTTCTCTTTTTTTTTGATGACGCTTTAAGCCCCACAGCCTTGTTATGCTGTTTCCAGACAATTAATACTGTGCAGCCACATTGGGGCAACAAGTCAGTGCTAATGTGTCTGGGAGAATTGGGTGCAACTATGAAATTTAAGAGTCTGGCAAAGGCCTGGCAAAAAGGGGCTGAAGAAGTGACCACTTACTTTGTGATATCTACACACATGACCAGGAGTGCATGATTGGTCCATTCAAACTCTCTCAACTCTTCCTCATAGAATTTCCCCCAGATGCTATTCACAGCACCATGGATTCACCTAAAACTTCTAGAAATGTGAAAGAACTCAATTCTGTTGTGAACATGTCTTTCTGCTACCAAATCTCAGCTACCATGGAGTTCATTACCTTTTGTACAGGGAGATTACTTGGGAATAATGTTATAGGAATAGTGTAAGTATAGGTAAGTGGAATGGTTCAGTTGCCTTATTTTGTGTGATGATATCATTGTACATTTTATTATGTTTGTGTATAATTATAGTGAATGCTATTACTGTGTTACTCCGAGTGCCTATCACATTTAGAGGAATAAGCTTGAATTCAGGGCAAGTACTTTCATGTTGAGGCATGTGTTCTTAGTCACCAGGTGCTTAAGTTATTTTTGTGCTTGTGTGAAGCATTCTTCCCAGAATTCAAAAGCTTCCTAGGGCATCGCTTGTTCCCATGTTTTGCCAGTTATTAAGTCATGGATAAAGGTGGAGGTCACACATGTTCGTGCTTTCCTGTGAAGAGGTACCAGGAACAGGGGTTTGCATCCTGCATTCAGATCCCAACTGGATTCAGAACTTTGATTTTCCATTAGTTTGACTAGATAGTTAACTTACATTGATTATTTAGTTGTCCCATTGCTTTTCTTTAAAAGACTGCTTGACTGAGGCCTAGTTTACATGTGATATGTTTTGATTTTAAAATGTGTTATGATTTTTAGTGGACTTGTCATATTATGCCACTGTCAGTTCAGTTCAGTTGCTCAGTTGTGTCTGACTCTTTGTGACCCCATGAACCGCAGCACGCCAGGCCTCCCTGTCCATCACCAACTCCCAGAGTTCACTCAAACTCACGTCCATCAAGTCGGTGATGCCATCCAAACATCTCATCCTCTGTCGTCCCCTTCTCCTCCTGCCCTCAATCTTTCCCAGGATCAGGGTCTTTTCAAATGAGTCAGCTCTTCACATCAGGTGCCCAAAGTTATGGGAGTTTCAGCTTCAACATCAGTCCTTCCAGTGAACACCCAGGACTGATCTCCTTTAGGATGCACTGGTTGGATCTCCTTGCAGTCCAAGGGATTCTCAAGAGTCTTCTCCAACACCACAGTTCAACAGCATCAATTCTTTGGCGCTCAGCTTTCTTCACAGTCCAACTTTGACATCCATACATGACCACTGGAAAAACCATAGCCTTGACTAGACGGACCTTTGTTGGCAAAGTAATGTCTCTGCTTTTGAATATGCTATCTAGTTTGGTCATAACATTCCTTCCAAGGAGTAAGCATCTTATAATTTCATGGCTGCAGTCACCATCTGCAGTGATTTTGGAGCCCCCCAAAATAAAGTCTGACACTGTTTCCACTGTTTCCCCATCTATTTCCCATGAAGTGATGGGACCAGATGCCATGATCTTCGTTTTCTGAATGTTGAGCTTTAAGCCAACGTTTTCACTCTCCTCTTTCACTTTCATCAAGAGGCTCTTTAGTTCTTCACTTTCTGCCATAAGGGTGGTGTCATCTGCATATCTGCGGTTATTGATATTTCTCCTGGCATCTTGATTCCAGCTTGTGTTTCTTCCAGCCTAGCATTTCTCATGATGTACTCTGCATATAAGTTAAATAAGCAGGGTGACAATATACAGCCTTGATGTATTCCTTTTCCTATTTGGAACCAGTCTGTTGTTCCATGTCCAGTTCTAACTGTTGCTTTCTGACTTGCGTACAGGTTTCTCAAGAAGCAGGTTGGGTGGTCTGGTATTCCCATCTCTTTCAGAATTTTCCACAGTTTATTGTGATCCACACAGTCAAAGGCTTTGGCATAGTCAATAAAGCAGAAGTAGATGTTTTTCTGGAACTCTCTTGCTTTTTCGATGATCCAGCGGATGTTGGCAATTTGATCTCTGGTTCTTCTGCCTTTTCTAAAACCAGCTTGAACATCTGGAAATTCACAGTTCATGTATTGCTGAAGCCTGGCTTGGAGAATTTTGAGCATTACTTTTTTAGCGTGTGAGATGAGTGCAATTGTGTGGTAGTTTGAGCATTCTTTGGCATTGCCTTTCTTTGGGATTGGAATGAAAACTGACCTTTTCCAGTCCTGTGGCCACTGCTGAGTTTTCCAAATTTGCTGACATTTTGAGTGCAGTACTTTAACAGCATCATCTTTTAGGATTTGAAATAGCTCAACTGGAATTCCATCACCTCCACTAGCTTTGTTCGTAGTGATGCTTTCTAAGGCCCACTTGACTTCACATTGCAGGATGTCTGGCTCTAGGTGAGTGATCACACCATCGTGATTAACTGGGTTGTGAAGATCTTTTTTGTATAGTTCTTCTGTGTATTCTTGCCACCTCTTCTTGATATCTTCTGCTTCTGTTAGGTCCATACCATTTCTGTCCTTTATTGAGCCCATCTTTGCATGACATATTCCCTTGGTATCTCTGATTTTCTTGAAGAGATCTCTAGTCTTTCCCATTCTATTGTTTTTCTCTATTTCTTTGCATTGATCACTGAAGAAGGCTTTCTTATCTCTCCTTGCTATTCTTTGGAACTCTGCATTCAGGTGGGTATATCTTTCCTTTTCTCCTTTGATTTTTGCTTTTCTTCTTTTCACAGCTATTTGTAAGGCCTCCCCAGACAGCCATTTTGCTTTTTTGCATTTCTTTTTCTTGGGGATGGTCTTGATCCCTGTCTCCTGTACAGTGTCATGAACCTCTGTCCATAGTTCATCAGGTACTCTCTCTCTCTGATCTAGTCCCTTAAATCTATTTCTTACTTCCACTGTATAATCATAAGGGGTTTGATTTAGGTCATACCTGAATGGTCTAGTGGTTTTCCCCACTTTCTTCAATTTAAGTCTGAATTTGGCAATAAGGAGTTCATGATCTGAGCCACAGTCAGCTCCCTGTCTTGTTTTTGCTGACTGTATAGAGCTTCTCCATCTTTGGCTGCAAAGAATATAATCAATCTGATTTTGGTGTTGACCATCTGGTGATGTCCATATGGAGAGTCTTGTCTTGTGTTGTTGGAAGGGGGTGTTTGCTATGACCAGTGCATTTTCTTGGCAAAACTCTATTAGCCTTTACCCTGCTTCATTCTGTACTCCAAGGCCAAGTTTGCCTGTTACTCCATGTGTTTCTTGATTCCTGCTTTTGCATTCCAGTCACATAATGAAAAGGACATCTTTTTTGGGTGTTAGTTATAAAATGTCTTGTAGGTCTTCATAGAACCGTTCAGCTTCTTCAGCGTTGCTGGTCAGGGCATAGGCTTAGATTACCATGATATTGAATGGTTTGCCTTGGAAACGAACAGAAATGCCACTGTCACCACCATCTAATTTTAAAGCATTTCCATTGTGCTGAAAATAAATTTTGCTCCCATTATCTCAATTTTTAACTTCTCTTTTGTGGGACTCCTGTCTGATTTGAGCGCTTACCTGGTGGCTCAGATAGTAAAGATTCTGGCTATAATGCAGGATACCTGGGTTTGATCCCTGGGTGGAGAAAATCCCCTGGAGAAGGGAATGGCTACCCACTCTAGTATTCTTGCCTAGAGAATTCCATGGACAGAGGAGCCTGGTGGGCTACAGTCCACGGGGTCGCAAAGAGTTGGACACAGCTGAGTGACTAACACACACACCTCTGATATGAAAACCTGATCTATCAGGTATTCTAAAACTGAAAGAGGAAGAAACCGTTTTTTGAAAAACGATCTTTCAGTTTTATTATACACTTAATACAGTGTTCTCTGTGTCAGGCACTGTTCTGAAGTGCCTTGTGAAAGTCAAATGCTTCGTGACGATCCACTTATTTATTCATTGATTCCTTATAACACTCTTATTATTTATATTTACTTATTATTTATATTTGTTATAATAACACTTGTATTATTTATATTTTACAGATGAGGAAACAGAAGTATAGAAAAGTTAAGTATCATCACAGTGCTAGTAATGGTGAAGTCAGGGATCAAAACATGTTGTTCTAAATATTTTGAAGCACCTGATGAGACCAGGAGTAGGAGGAGCAGGAGTCAGCCAGGATGCAGAGCATCAGAAAGAGTAAGCTAGTGCCCTCCAGGAAAGAGTCAAAACCTTTAGTAAACCCTGCTCTTTGATGCCTCAGTGTAAGGTATTGAAGAAGTCAGATAAATCCATCCCAGTGGTCTGTGCAGCACTGTTTATCACCTAGGATTCCTCACTTTATTCACTCTCCCTTTTACCTTGGTGTCATAGGGAGCAAAACCTGTTTTTATGGAGTTAACTTTGGCTTACAAACTGGACCCCAAAGAAGTAGGGCGTTGTGCTAGGGGTTCCTTACCCGAGAAGGGTGTTTGTTAGGTGATTGGAGGTAGGGTGTGTTCTGGTCAAAAGGTCCTTAGTGAGAATCTGAGGCACCTGGCTTGGTGTGATCTGGGGGAAGAACTGGGCCCAGTCCATTGCCCTGTGTCCTGCCCTTGGTCTGGTCTCATCACCCTTCTCTTGCATATGGTTTGTTGTGACCTTTAGGGGTCTGCCCATTGACTTTGCTTACTCTGAAGCCTGGGACCCCTTCTTTGTTTAGGGGGTGATCTCTTGATCTCTCAGGGTACTAGATTTCTGGGGAGGCAAGCCCATAATGATAGTAGAGGAATTGAGTTCAGCTGCCTATCAGAAACAAAATGTTTGGAAATGGGAGAATCTGAAAAATGCCAACCCTGAGAATAATTCCATTTTAGCCTCAAAGGGAAAACTGCCACTCTGGTTTTTACTTAGCATTCTCCTGTGTCTTCAGGGCACACAAAGGTTATGGAAGAATTGAGTAGTAGTATAAACAAGGAGAGCCCCCCTTCCTGGGTGTGTGTTCATATTTATGTTTAATAAATATTAATTGATTAGTGCATTCTGGTAGGAGAATTTGACCCTTTCTACTTAATCTGTAATGTACTTGGCATTCAATAGTTGCTTTTTGCTCATTTCAAATATACTGGCTTTGGGTTCTTTTTTTTTTTTTTTTTGGTTAGCTGGAGCTACCATCTTTTCACTCTGTCAGGTATAGCCCTCATCTTGCTGTTGGCAGATTTTCATTGGTTGAGGGCATCTTAACTTATCAAAGATCACAAGGACATGCTCAAGAGGGAATCAGACAGTATGTGGAATGCAGGGTTATCTGTCAGAACTGTTGGAATGTATTGAAACTTGGAAAGCTGCTAAACTTGAAACTCCACTGCTTTTTTTCTTCCTGCACCAGCTCCTGTAGGTTTTTTGGGTTACATACTTGAAAAGCAAAATATGGATTTAGGACTCTACATTGATGAGAACATAGGTAAGTAATTTCTGCCCATTAGTTTTATAAATTCAACAACAGGAACAACATTTGAACCCGTGTTGAGTCCTGGGTGCTGAGAATACCTGAAATGTAATAAAAATCCTTTTTCCCTGATCAGTGATTTATTAGTCTGACTTTTCTGTTCTTGTGTTGATCAGCTTCTTTCTTTCAAACTCATGAGCTAGGCATCAAACTTAGCCACATTTTGTAGAGATAAGTAACACTGATGATAACATGATTTAGAAGAGAGGCCTTTTTTCTTGTGGTTATGCAACCTCTGTCCTAAGACCATAGGAATCCATGGTATTGGCTCAGTGGCAGAGTCAGAACCGTCAAGCATTCTGAGCCTTTCTTATCTGAAAAAAAAAAAAAAAAAAAAAAGAAGATAATTGGCCCTGTACTCTCCTTGTAGCTCTCAGAGGGTTTGTGTCTGTTCAAATCATATTTTGGTCCTACGTTTACTAGAACCTTCGAGTCCTAGGTGTTGAGTCTTGGCCTGACCTGTGGAGCAGCAGAGCTGAGCTTTGGGAACCAGAAGAGGGACAATTCCGGAGTGTGATAGACACCTCTTTTTAGGGGATGGTGTGGTTTGGGTGATGATGGGAAGCTTTGTGGGAACTGTGGGCTGAAGTTTTAGCATTTGTTTGTCCCTCTGAGTTTGCATATGTATGAAATAGTTATTTCAGGGTTTGTGCCTTAGTTATTTAGAGGGACATTCTCTGATAAGTGGGCTTCCCTGATGGCTTAGACAGTAAAGAATCCATTGGCAATGTAGGAGACCTGTGTTCCATCCCTGGGTTGGGAAGATCCCTTGGAGAAGGGAATGACTACCCACTCCAGTATTCTTGCCTGGAGAATCCCATGGACAGAGGAGCCTGGTGGGTTACAGCCCATGAGATTGCAAAGAGTCAAACATGACTGAGTGACTAACACTCACTTTTCTCTGGTAGGTAGAATGGGTCAGGTGCCTGGCTGAAGATACTTTCTTGGTCTCTGCCCCTACACAGATGCAGTTTCGAGTAACACCAAAGGCCAATGCAGCATATGGGATTAAGTTTAACTCCCCCCTCCTTGAAGTGGGCTTTCTTTATCAGCTCTGAGATGCCTCCTAGATCATGCTGTTTAACCTGAAGAGCTATTACAGTGTCTTACTGTGCAGTTGCGCTGCTGCTGCTGCTGCTAAGTCACTTCAGTCGCGTCCGACTCTGTGCGACCCCATAGATGGCAGCCCACCAGGCTCCCTTGTCCCTGGGATTCTCCAGGCAAAAACACTGGAGTGGGTTGCCATTTCCTTCTCCAATGCATGAAAGTGAAAAGTGAAAGTGAAGTCGCTCAGTCGTGTCCGACTCTTAGCGACCCCATGGACTGCAGCCCACCAGGCTCCTCTGTCCTAGCCGCCTCTATATTGCCCTGTGGTTTAAATGGGATGAAACTAAAGCACGGAGTATAGTTTCTGGTGCTTGGTAGTTCTGTAGATAAGTCCTCCTGCCACATTTCAACCCCAGATGGCCCTGTTTCTTGCTTCCTTTTGGTCTGTACAACTCAACTGCCTTCCTAAATGTGTTTAAAAACTTACATTTGTAAATTGTTTGCCCACATTTGTAGAGGTAAGGAAGCTCCCCATTTCTTTCTGTTTTCCATCCTGTCTGGTATAACATGCATGTCTCAGACAGGGAACGTTGATCAAAGACTGCATTGGTGGTAGTGCCAAGTCTGTGATGTGTGTTCACTTTTAACCTCTCAGGCATCCTTTTTCTTTTTTTTCCCCCCTAGCTGTGATTTAGGAGAAAATTTTGAAGCTGAAAAGAACTTCAGTATATCTTTAAGCACAGTGTGCTTATTTTATATATGTAGCCTAGTATGTTTAAGTTCGGAGAAGGCAATGGCACCCCACTCCAGTACTCTTGCCTGGAAAATCCCATGGACAGAGGAGCCTGGTGGGCTGCAGTCCATGGGGTTGCTAGAGTCGGACATGACTGAGCGACTTCACTTTCACTTTTCACTTTCATGCACTGGAGAAGGAAATGGCAACCCACTCCAGTGTTCTTGCCTGGAGAATCCCAGGGACTGGGGAGCCTGGTGGGCTGCCGTCTATGGGGTCGCACAGAGTCAGACACGACTGAAGCGACTTAGCAGCAGCAGCAGCATGTTTAAGTTAGTTTTCCAAAGTACTGTGAGGAGTTCGTTGAAAGAAGCAATACAGTTTTCTGACTAAATTTTCTGGTGTTTCTTCATCCAAAAAAGTATAATATAGAGCTTTATTAAAAAGCTAGGGACACAGACCTGCGAGAGATGACTTTCTAGGTCAGAGCACCCTATGCTACTCCAGTGAACGGGGGTGGAGATAGAGCTGTTTGATATCAAGTAACTGCAAAGAGCTTTACAGTTTGATCTCATTCTGTGCTGTTGAGTAGTGCTGAGTCAGACTTAATAAGGATTTCCAGTGTATGTATCAGAAATGTTGGTAAAATCCCCATAAATGATAGTTATGGAACATGTTACTTTATTATACAACATTTTCCCCCAAATTCTTGAATTCTTCCTTGGTTTAATTTCCAAACAGAAGCCAAAAGTAAAAATGATCCTACTTATGATTGTACTGATTATCCTGTTTATTTATAATGGAAATAAAATATTATATCCTATTATGCTAAAATCAATTAAGAGTTTAAGAGTCACATTTTCACCAGGGTTTTTGTGTGTGTGTGTGTGAAATTGTGCCCCCCTCCCTTGACATCTTGAATGGGGTTCTAGTTAGGGCATGTCTGGAACATTGGTAAGAGATACGAACCATTCCTTAGGTTAACATAAGTCAAGGTAGTGCCTTTTGTGGTTTTCCGTATGTTTCCAATGAATATTTCTTGACAGTTTCTAAATGACCCCCCACCCCCCTCTCCTTGAAATGAATGTTCCAAGAAACAAACTGTATAATCTTTGACTAGAACACATGGAGAGAGTTGTAAGGCTTTTTAACAGTTTTTGATTGGGGGAGTGTGACTTCACAGGTTGAGCGTAACTTCTGTTGGCTTTGGTTACATGTTGTGGCAGGTTTATGTTAGTGGTGCATCATTTCAAGGATGATGAGGTTTTTTTTTCACCCGCCTCACTGCTGACGTGTAAAATGATTAAATGTCATGGCATCTTAGTATATGGAGTTGGGAGATGAGGAAGAGAAGTTCAGTCTTTGAGGCCACAAGTGGTCCGTGAGCTGTGAGTTAAAGACTGTTTATTTTTGTAGTTGTCTGTGCAGAAACACCAGAATAGCTTTTGGCATTGGGAGCTGTAGTCTGTCAAGGTGCTTCTGTATTTAGAAGGCATTTCTAAGCATCACTAGCAGCACAGACAAGCAGGTAGTGGGAAGAAACCTAAAAAGGTAACACCCAATGGTGGTTGCTGTAGCATCTTAGTATCTTGTATTGCTTGTTTTATTCCTTTCTTCATTAGCTTTTAGCCCCAAAGACAAAGGCCATGTTCCTGGACCCTCTAAGTGCCCAAGAATCGTTTGTATAATTCTTGGAAATTTATCCCTCACTTCATCAGGTAATGGGATGATTACCTACTCAGCTTTAATGTGAAATATGTTATTTGATCATCAGTTGAGACACCATGGTTCTGATTTCATTGGTCTGAAGTGTGGGACTCAGGTATGGGGATTTTTAAAAAGCTCCCAAGATGATTCTTCTGGGCAGCTGAAGTCGAGGTGTATTTTTCTTAGAAAACACAAAGAGGTGTATAAAGTAGTGATCTATTTTACGTATGCTCACTATTGGATCATTTTAGAAAAGCTGTTTATAGCTTATTCCTATTGTTAGTCTGAACTACCATAAGGAAATCTACTTTAATGGTTAAGTTCATTACCTGTTCACATTTAGGGAAATATCTCTAAGATACCTAAAATTTTAAGCACAACTGACCCATCTGAAGAAACAAAAAATCAAGCACTTGCTTCTCCCCAGGCACACTCTTCATGCCTGGCCTCCAGGCCTCCGCCCTGCAGGGTCAGGTGCCTTAGGTAAGGCAGGCTTGTTGTTTACATCATGGAACCCCTCAGCGGGCCTTTCCTTACCCCTGGTCGCGGAGGATTGTGTCAGCCCGGTTTGTTTCTCCCGCTCCAGTGTTGGCATGATTGGAAATGTGTTAAATGATTCTGTTTAGGTTCCAAATAGCGTAAAATGAAAGCCAGTGCTCTAACCACTGACTCTGAAAATATGTGGATGGGGGGACTCGGCGCAGTGGGGGGCGGGGAGGGGTTTGGGGGAGACGGGGATATGATTTAAAATCATTTGTTTTACTTTCTAAAATTACCTTTCTTTCTCTCTTCTAATATAACATCTCTTAAAAAGGAGCTTAAAACTTCAATATGGGAAGGGAAGACACTTCAAAAGCATAGATAATGAAAAAGAAGACTTTTCCTCATTTGTGATGGCAGTTTCATTCCCCAGTATTTCCATTCCAGGTAGCCTGTGTGAAACTTTTTTGTAAATCCTGCCAGAATTGGGTATGTATTCAGGCAGGGGCCTAGGATTAGATACGTGGATTACATTTAGGTTACACTATGAATGACTCCTACCCCCGGCCCCCCACTCTGCTCTTTATGCAGAATAAGTATACACTGCCTTTAAAACACAACAAAATAGGTTCACACTCAATGTGTTGTGCTATCCTCTGTCTTTTCCATTTAACAGTATGGCAACTTTGCCAATTGTTTTTAAATGGTGAAGTGTGTTGCCATATTGCCAAATCACCCTTTAAATGGTGGTATGCTGGGACCTCTCTGGTAGTCCCGTGGTTAAGAGTCCGCCTTCCAGTGCAAGGGATGTGAGTTCAATCCCTGGTTCGGGGCAAGCCCACAAAACTAGAGAGAAGCCCGTGCCTCAGTGAAAAATCCTGCATGCTGTAACTAGGACCCATCATAGCCAAAAATAAAAATAAATAAATACGTTTTAAAAAGTGGTACTGATTTACGTTACCAACGGTGTAAATTTCTTTGTTTCCTTCCCCCTATTCTTTCCAACTTTGCATATTATCAAATGTTTGGCAATTGTTTGATAAAATTCTCCTTCCAAAAATGTTTTAAGTAATTATTCTACAGTTAAATAGATTTTTCATAACATTAAAAAAAATGTTTTAAGTGACTACTGTGACTACTACTGTGTATTCTCTGCTGGAAAAGAACAGTAAATCAGAAACATATTTCCTGCTGTTATAGAAGCCTATGGTTTATTGAGAGGGAGGGACAGAAAAGTAAGCAAATCACAATTCACAATTACTTTATGCATAACTTTATCTTGGAAACAAAGGAGCAACTGTAGCAATCTGTGTAGTTTAATTTAAAGCTTAAAATGCTACATCAGTAGGCCTTATTGCTGCTTATGTTGCTGCGGTGTTTTTCTTACCTGTAGTATGTTTTCCATTTGATTTCTTCTTGCATCTTTTACGTAACCTCATCTCCAAATTTAAGAGCCTTTCCTTTCCCTCCAGATACACTGAATAAATAGCAGATATCCTGTCTTTAGAGACTCTTCTCAAAAGTTTTCTGAAATGATACCATTTTTATTCTTTTATTTTAGGAGGGGGACTACTATACAGTGTGTTGGAAATGTGAGAAATGTCTACTAATTTGAAGCAAAAGTTTATAGAGGAACTTCTTGGTGGTCCAGTGGCTAAGATACTCTATGTTCCCAATATAGAGGGTCCAGGTTAGATCCCTGGTCAGGGAACTAAATCTTACATGGTGCAACTAAAAAAAAAAAGAAAAAAAAAAAGATACCACATGCTGCAACTGAGACCTGACACAGCCAAATAAAAAATAAGTAAATATTTAAAAAATTTTGTAGAAAGCCTGTGTTTTAACTAAATTGCATTTTGTAATTTTGTAACATGGCTGTTGATCTTTAATCATTGTGACTCTGGATGGAGGTCAAGATGTGGGGTAGAAAATGTTCCTAGTTATTACAGTATGTCACATCTTAATGTCTGATGCTATTTTTCTGATCTGTCAACTTACCTAACCCTGTCGTATGAAACTGCTTAAAGTCTCAGGCAGTGTGCAGTGTCTGTCCAGTTGTGATCACATGAAGTTGTCCCCTCCTGGCCAACACCCCTGCCTTCTTTTGCATTTAAACTCTGGCTCCCTTTCTAGAATCTGGTTAAGGGGCTGATTGTGAAAACTGGAGGATGAATTGGTAAAAACGTCCTGCCTCTGGTGATTAATTTTTCTTTTCTACACCCTTTCAGAGATAGAGAATATTGAAACTTAAAGGAAAGAAAAGGATGGTGGTGGTGGTTTAGTTGCTAAGTTGTGTCCGAATCTTATGACCCCATGGACTGTAGCCTGCCAGGATCCTCTGTCCATGGGATTCTCCAGGTGAGGATACTGGAGTGGGTTGCCATTTCCTACTCCTGAAGAAAAGGATAAAAGCGTAGTATTTGAATTTGCCAGCTTTTCCAGATCTGCAGTGAAGAACCATGGCCAAATCAATGTGGTTGGTATTTACTGTTAGTTCCCTTAGGTGAGCCACTTCTCTTCTTTCTTTCCCTTCTAAGGCTTTTTTTTTTTTTTTTTGCAGCATCTGTTTTCAACCTGTCTTTAGTTTTGGTTAAATTCTTTTTCATTTCTAACTCAAAAGTATTTAGGAAATTGATTCTTTAAGATTTGTCTCTGAACTAACACTGTAGGATAGGAATCCAGGACTGGAGTTTGCTCCCCAGGGCCATGAATGTTATGTTCGGGTTGAAATGTCTATGTTTTCCTCTCTGTAGTCTTCTTCCACCTTCTGAAATGAAGGGACTAGACTCAACGAGCTCCATCTTTTTCATTCAACTCAGCAGTTCCGTGCATGTATCGCATCTGTGTGTCTGTCTTGAATCTTCAAAAAGCAGTATGTGGCAGCAGGTATGCACTCTGAACAGCTGATAACTTGAGGATTTTTGTACAACTGGTTTTTATCAAACACTGATTAAGTATCGTCTCACTGGCAAGTGCAGGGGTGTTCATTTTCCATGTGGAGGTGGAGAGATTGTCATCTGCCTGAGTGTAGGAAATGTTCTCATATTAGCCCTCTTTGGAACTTGGGGCTATGCGATTCTTGGTCTGTTCCTTGGCAAAAGGCACCCCTTCACCAGCATGAATTTAAATGTGGGCTCACCCCTTTACTTCCATTTATTAATGTTCTGTTTCGGCTAAACCAGCTTCGTGCTGCATGTGTTTTACTCACGTCATTTAGTTGAGATGAAAGTGGACTATTATTTCCTATGGCCCCATGATAGCATAGATGAGCCCAGGCGTAGGGGCCCAGTTGAAGATGCGAACACTGTGGGGCAAGTTAATGTTCATATACCTGCTTTCAGCTCCATTAATCCGTCATCTTTCTTTAAAAGTTTGATTCAGGATTTATTTCAGCAAATCCTCACATTATAAAACTCTGGCTCTTATTTTGCTCATTGATGGTTAAAAATGGACCTTGCCTTGCATCTGTTTTGAATGATTGGGTTTTGTGTTTTGCTTTACAAAGGCAAAGTGATTTTGAGGGCTGAAAGCTGATCTTTTTTTTTCTTGGTTTCTGCAGATTTGGAAAATAATGATTTTTTTTTTAAGGTCAATTATTATTTTCTTTATCACAGCAAGGAAAAGAGATCACTTTTAGGAACTGCTGGTTTAAATCATCTTCCTTGAAAGTTAGTTTTGTCTTGTTTCATCCAAAAATGGAGGAAATGAATCCACACCCTCATAGGTTGATTATAAAGTTGAGATAATGATGTGAAGACTGAAAATTAGAGTTAAGAGAAATTGAGTTAATCTAGGATTACTTATCAGTTTTTCAGTAACCTAAAGTTTAAAAAGTATCTTGTCTACCAGCTTGCTGCCTGTGCTCAGTTAATCCAAGAGGCTCTGCTTTTCAGCAAAGGGAGAAAGATTCATTTTCTTTTTTTTTTTTTGGTGGAAATGAAACATTCTCTCTTCTAGCTTCTACAGTAGATGAGTAACATGTTTTTGAAACTACTGTGATTTTGAATTAGTCATTTAAACATCAGATATATTCTTTTTAGGTTGAGTAGCATACTTTGTATTATGATGATTTGTAACCAGTTTGTAAAACTTGAAGTACAGGACAAAATAAGAGGTATTAATATGCCATGTGCCTGTGCCTGTTTTAAAGATTAAATCTGAGAAGTGTTTTGAATATTTTTGAGACGTTTCCCCCTCCCCGTCTGTATGTGTGTGAAGTTTTATGAAATGGGCTTTGTGCTGTCACTTGTTATCTGTATTTGGCTAATACCTATGTAAAAGGAAGTGGGGACCTCATATGCTGAATATGTGTTTTCTTCTCATAAATAGGGATCAGTGGTTGCATTCTTTAGAGAGTCTGCAATGATTCAGTTTTTATGGCCACTTTACTTTCATTCTGGTATTGCCTCTGTTGAATGAGCATGTGAAAGCTTGACATCGTGATTCATCTTCTGATTTTGCAGTAATTCAAAGTGGAGCAGAAGCATCATGAGAATCATGCCAGTTTTCTTAAGGTTTGACACATCTATCTTAATTCACAGTATTGTTCTAAAGATTCACCAGGAAACACACACACACGCACAGAGCCAGTAGGACATCTGAAGGGACTTGGCTGCCTTCTGTTCTTTTCCCGTCTCCTCCCTTTGTTTTCCAGATGCATCAGCAGATGGCTGTCCAAAGCTCTAAATTTGTACCTTGTATGACCTTTAGCCTGGAGAAAGGCAGATCTCTTCTGAGAGGAAACTTCCAGGCCGTCGCCAGGAGGTGTTTTGTTGTCATAAATAAATTCAGGTCTTTGGCTGTTCTTTCTCAGGTTTATGCAGCGTAGGCTTTCCTGCGACTGTCACGAATTTAAAGATGAGATGAAACTGGAGAACATTCTATGGTATTTCCTGAGTCCGGCAGTGTGAGAGAATATAGAAGCTTCAGTATGCTTCTCCTGAGGGCTGGCTTTGAAAGAAGCTTTGAGGCTGCCCAGGAGACAAGGCATTGTCTTTGGAGTCAGGCAGACTTGGGTTTGGGTTCTGCCTCTGCTGTGCGCTGGCAGATCTTACCTCATAGAGCTGTTAGCATTGAATGAGGCCTTAGGTATAGTAGCAGCCCAGAACGGATCAGATGTAATGGGTGCTCAGTAAGTGGTTCATGTTTCCTCCTAAGAGCTCATTCTTAAATCTCTGCATTTAAGAACAGGAGGCTCAGGACGAACCAAGGGAAGGAACCTTGTGTGCTACTAAGCAGAGAATCAGAAAAAGAATCATGTGAATAATTTTATTAGCTCCTTCATCATCCATTGTGTAATCCATTGCCTTAGGCCCTTTTCAACTATTGTAATCCAGCCACGGGAAGATGTAGATTGTTTTAAATTAGTGGCTTGCCCTTGTTGGTGAGAACTCATTTTATGGGGAGAAATCATATAGGTTACATATGTCCATAGACAAAAGACCTAAAGGTGAAGGAAATTGATGTGTTTATCCCGGAGGAGAGAAAATAAACCCAACCTCTTCCCTTCCTGCCTCCAGGCCGCAGGGTTGACCGTCAATGGGAAGTCTTGTCTCGCGTGGGTGTTGACTCTTAATGAAGTGTGGTAAGGGTATCGGTGTTAGGTTTCCCAGGTGGCTCACTAGTAAAGAATTCGCCTGCCAAGCAGAAGATGCAGGTTCGATCCCTGGGTGGGGAAGATCCCTTGGAGAAGGAAATGTCAACCAGTCTTCTTTCTTGGAGAATCCCATGGACAGAGGAGCCTCGTGGGCTACAGTCCATGGGGTAGCAAAACAGTCGGACACGACTTAGCCACTAAATAGCAACAACAAGGGTATCAAGGTTGATCTGATCATAAAGTTAAATTGCTTCTGAGTATGATGTTTCATTGTGAGATGATAGGAAAAGTTGGAAAAAGTAAGTGGGTTGTTCAGGATGCCTAGGAGTCCTTGAGGAAAATGTGTCACCATGTCGCCGCCTCTGTCTGCCTGATGGAGCCTGTGTTCCAAGCATGGTGGATAAAGCAGGGTGAGCATTTTCCTTCCTCACTACTGTATTCTGGTCCCTCCCCACTGTTGGCCCCACCCTTCTAAAGAAAGCTCTGTAGATGGCAGTGGGAGAAAATTAGTCTGATGTAGTCTGGAGAAAATTTGTGTCCTGCCCTGCTTTCCCCAGCTTTGAAAAATCTCAAATGCAAGGCCAAACAATGAATTATTACTAGAGGAAACTGGTACTATTAATGTCATGTAAGGAGAAAGCCCATTTTGAGTAGAAACAGAAGGACGTTTATGAGGGGAAAGTTGGCTGGTGATGGCAAAACTGAGCAGTAAGAAACTTAACTATAATTATTCCACTGAATTTTTTAGAAGGAATCTTCCAACTGTTGGAAGTTGTCTAGTAATTAGCTTAGTAGCCATTAACAAAATTCTGCTCTGACCTAGAGCAGCAGGGGAGGGATGGGGTTACGTATGTAAATTTTATGCAGACCAGGTTGTATAGCAGGAAAGTAACGCTCAGTGAGTTTCCATGTTAGATCAGCCCTTTTAGAATGTACAGATGCCAGGGGCTGTAGGTGGATGGAGGTGTTAGGGTTGTGTATGATCTGGCAGCACTTTGAAAACTGCATGTTTGGGGTTCGTATTTCTAGTTGCAGCTGAATCTGATTTTGAGAGTTTAATCTCTTTGAATCAAACTAGGTATAAGAATTAGACATTTGATCTCATGCATCTTATGCAATATGCAGAAAACCAAGTGCTTCCTCAGCTTCGATGTGATCTGGATCCCTGCTGGTCTTTGATTCTAGTTTGTGTGCAGTGATGAGCTGGTACCTTCGTGATGATGGGGTCTTCCTGTATAGCTGAGGGGCTCCTGCAGAACACAGCAGTGGGTTTATGAATCAGCCCGAGTCCTGCTTTCCCTAGTAGGCTGGCAGTTGGCTTTAGGTGGCCGATGGGTTTGTTACTGGCTGTAGTTAGGCAGGTAGGCTTAGCTCCTTTAATTATTCATGCCACTTTGGGAAAGCATAAGCTGACTATTCAGAGCTCTGGGGCCTGGATTTGGGTAGGAATTCTTTGGCTAGGCCAGCTGCAGGATTAGCATGAATGTGATACTAATCCCTGGGCCGGTCCCTCCGAGCAGCACACTCACATGCTTGTTTTTCCCATCAGAGTTCACAGGCACATGCTCAGGAGTGCTGAGTGGGCTCTGGCACTTACTATCTAGGCTGTGCGGTTGTGGCCAAGGAGGTTTGGAGCATTTGTCAGTCTCCAAGATAGATCACAGATGCTGCCTAGAAGGTGTTCTTACATTGCATGTCTCTGGAGGCACTGGAATTGTATGGCTTTGATTTATTTACTCAGAAAAAGACAAACATCACATGATTGTAATCAATTTATGAAACAGATTCACAGACACAGAAAGCAGACTTATGGTTACTGAAGGGGAAAGGGTTGAGGGAAGAATAAATTAGGAGTTTGGGATTAACAAACTATTGTGTATAACATAAACAACAAGGTCCTACTGTATAGCATAGGGAACTCTATTCAATATCCTGTAATAAACCTTAGTGGAAAAGAATATGAAAAAGAACATATATACACATATAATCGAATCACTTTGCTAAACTAATCACTTTTCTGGGAACTAACACAACACTGTAAATCAGCCATGTTGTTGTTTAGTCGCTAAGTCGTATCCGACTCTTGCGGCCTCGTGGACTGTTGCCTGCCAGGCTCCTCTGTCCATGGGATTTCCTAGGCAAGAATACCAGAGTGAGTTGCCATGACCCAGGGATTGAACCCACATCTCCTGCTTGGCAGGTGGATTCTTAACCACTGATCCACCAGGGACGCTCCAAATCAACCATACTTAAAAAAAATAAAAAAGCCATAACTAGTGATGGTGCATTGTGTAAAGGTGATTAAAAAGAGATGTGTGGGATAAGTGGGCTGTTTTAGACTATCTCTCTTGAATATAGATTTTCCAGCATTTTAATTTTGTTCATTGTGGGATCGAGAGGTATAGCTTGTTGGGACTGAGAGAAATGAAAGATAATTTAACAAACAAATTAAACAACAAATTGTTAACAACAAATTGCTGACCTCAGCAAGTCCCTGTGATACTCTAGGATTTTATTGTGCTACTTGATTGGAGTTAGAGGGAGCGTGACTATTTCCTGTCTAGAAATAAGCCCGGGTGCCGAGACTTGACGAGGCCGCAACCACCACGTACGTCTTCCACCCACTGGAGTCCCAAGATTGCTCCCTCCACATTCCCTTCCCTCCACTCTTGCAGTATTCCAGTGTGTACGAAAAGTGTCCCTACCACCAGAAGACCTGTTTGGGTTTTTTTTTCCCCTCTCATCTTTTTCAGTGAAGATGTCTCAAGCAGAAAGTGCCGTGCAGTACTGCAGTCCCATACTTGATAAATTCTGATCTTTCCCTGCTTCCTGACCCCGTTACAAACCTAGTGTAAAAGTTAGGAACTGAACTCCACCTGCTGTACCCTGTCTCGGAATTTCACTGGCTTATTGTTCATCTGTTCAAGTTACAGTTTAGTATAGATACTCTTGTTAGGTGAGTGGGTGGCCAGACTTCTTTCTTTTTCTGCCTTACTGTCCCTTCAGCTTTGGACTCTTGAGTTTAGCTAGCCAAAGGGAACGAGAGGGTGAAGGGACTCCACTTCTTTGCCAGTTTAGCGCAGAAGTGATGTATATTACTTCCCCTTGTTGTCTCTGGTGCTGAGAAATATGAGATGCAAAGAGCCTAGGAAATAGTGCCATGGTTAGAAACCCATTTCCCAGTGACAAGTTGACAGTATGAAGAGGAAGTAAGCATCCTGGTGGACAGGTCATCCCCCGTGGCCACCTTTATACATTCCAAGAATCTAGACTAGATTCCAGAAATCTAGTGTTTGGATATTTCGGGACTAGGCATTAGATATGCCACTGTGTATCTCAGATGGGATCCAATTGTAAACGTCTAGGGATCCATTTTCCTACCTGCCATGCCTGTTTGCACAGGTCTTTGTAAAGATCAAATGAAAGAGGATGAGGGTACCCTGGCAAGAGGAAACAGACTCTAGCTGCCAAGCAGTGGAATGATGACAGTGAGTGAGCCCTCTTTGTGGTGAAAAAGATGCTCTGGCCCAGCAGAAATAACACGAACTTCATGAAACCTTCCCTAATTTGCAGCAGGTCACTGGATTGATTTAATGCTGCTTTTTTGAAAACAGATAAATCTTTATTATGCCTTTTTATAGTCTGTTGGTTTGGCTGAAATTCTTTGTAATTCTAGTGGCAATAAGAACAGCTAAGACATTAGGGTCCATTAGTAAAAATCCCAGATTCAAGCAATTGAAACAAAAAGTGATCCAGTAGTCCCCTTTGTCCATTCTTCATCACATCTATGAGAATCATATGGTGGTCCTCAAATATCATTATCTTTTGGCTGTTTCTTGGGTGTGTCTATTGAAAGAGGGCAATTTGAGACCATTTACTCAGTTCTGAACCTCTCATGTGTTCTAAAAGACACTAAAATATGTGAGGGAGGAAAAATCCAGAGTCTTTATGAAATGTATACTTGAAACAAGAGAGATGTCCTCCTTCAATTTGGCCATGACAAATGAAAGAGAATTACATGGACACGTTGGGAGGTGTTTTCAGTGAAATTTGCCCTTGAGGTTTGTCTTCTCTCTTCTTAGTGCCAAAATGAGAAGGCAGGATGCCCAAATGCTAGCATTTGACACATTAAAAGGGAAGTTTGGCTAGAAAATGGGAAATGTGTTCAAATGAGACCACACAGACATTAGGGAGAGTGCGACCGCCTGTTCAGCATTAGGTTTCAATAGAATAAATAGAAAATGGTGTCATGATGTTGACTCATCTTCCTTCTGGACACAGTCATTGAGAAATCAGAAGTAGTTGGCCAGCTTCCTCTTGTTATCTAGAAGCAGAAGGGACAAACTCAGGGGTGCAGGAGCCATACAGTTACTTAAGTGGGTGATGCAGGCTTGGAGGAGAGGGTAGGGGAGAGATCAAGTCTTTGGAGGAAGGGAGAGAAAGTAGGCTTTAGACAGAAACGCAGCACAGTGTTGTCAGATCCTTAGATTTTTTTGGAGAGAGACGCATACTGTGTAGGTTAGTGAAGTTGATATGCATGTCTTATTTGTCCTGGGTGCTGCTGGACTGTGGCTTCCATTTTAGTGGCAGGAAACACCATCTTTGCTTCTGGGCACAGGATGGACAGGGAGGCTCCCTGCTTTAGCAGCATATTGTCCAAGTAAAAGGCTCAGTGTTTGCAGTCGTGGTCTCAGGGTGCTAATGTTATTTTGCATGTATAAATTTATAGGGCTATATGGAGAATCTGCTATTATTTGATACTCCTTCATAAACTGAAATTTTATTTACTTTATAGGAATGTCATAATCATCAGTTTCCTACATATGAGTTTCTAGTACTTGAGATTGGGAAATCAGTAATAAAGAAGGTTTATTTGGGATTTAGAAAAGGCAGAGGAACCAGAGATCAAATTGCCAACATCCGCTGGATCATCAAAAAAGCAAGAGAGCTCCGGAAAAACATCTATTTCTGCTTTATTGACTATGCCAAAGCTTTTGACTGTGGATCCCAACAGACTGGAAAATTCTTCAAGCGATGGGAATACCAGACCACCTGACCTGCCTCCTGAGAAATCTGTATGCAGGTCAAGAAGCAACAGTTAGAATTGGACATGGAACAACAGACTGGTTCCAAATAGGAAAAGGAGTATGTCAAGGCTGTATATTGTCACCCTGCTTATTTAAGTTACATGCAGAGTACATCATGACAAATGCCGGGCTGGATGAAGCACAAGCTTGGAATCAAGATTGCTGGGAGAAATATCAATAACCTCAGATATGCAGATGACACTACGCTTATGGCAGAAAGCAAACTAAAGAGCCTCTTGTTGAAAGTGAAAGAGGAGAGTGAAAAAGTTGGCTTAAAGCTCAACATGCAGAAAACTAAGATCATGGCATCCAGTCCCATCACTTCATGACAAATAGGTGGGGAAACGATGGAAACAGTGAGAAGACTTTATTTTCTTGGGCTCCAATATCACTGCAGATGGTAACTGCAGCCATGAAATTAAAAGACGCTTACTCCTTGGAAGAAAAGCTATGACCAACCTAGACAACATATTAAAAAGCAGAGACGTTACTTTGCCAACAAAGGGCTGTCTAGTCAAAGCTGTGGTTTTTCTAGTAGTCATGTTATGGATCTGCATGCAAATGTGGATCTGAGAGTTGGACTATAAAGAAAGCTGAGCACCAAAGAATTGATGCTTTTGAACTGTGGTGTTGGAGAAGACTCTTGAGAGTCCCTTGGACTGCAGGAGCTCCAACCAGTCCATCCTAAAAGAAATCAGTCCTGAATATTCATTGGAAGGACTGATGCTGAAGCTGAAACTCCAATAATTTGGCCACCTGATGCAGAGAACTGACTCGTTTGAAAAGACCCTGATACTGGGAAAGATTGAAGGTGGGAGGAGGAGGGGACGACAGAGGATGAGATGGTTGGATGGCATCACCGACTCAATGGACATGAATTTGCGCAAGCTCTGGGGTTTGGTGATACACAGGAAAGTCTGGTGTGCTGCAGTCTACGGTGTTGCAGAGTTGAACACGACTGAGTAACTGATTTGGGATTGAAAGTGTAACCAGTTTATAATTTATTCAGTTATTGAAAAGAAAGTAAAATTAAAAACAAATTCTTGACTGGTCTATCAAATAGATTGAATTCAGTGTAATTCTTTGTGTGAGGTGCCGTATCTAATTTAAGTGTTCTAGGGCTAATATCCATATCTTTTTAGGAGATTTGGCATTTAGAAGGAAAAAGTTCCTTGGTGTAGAAAAAGAAATGACCATGTAACATGTGGAAATTGACAAAAATGGAATATAATTAGAAACTAGGAGTGTTGTGTGTCTATTTAAAAATCGCTAATTTGAGGATTGAAAAATCTAAAAAACTACTCCAAAAAAAAAAAAAAAAAAAAATCCTGAACTCTTACATCAGGAACTGAATGCAAGTTATGTTAGGTTCAAGATTTATTTTCCTTAAGAGAAGAAAAATCTTTTGGGGTGTGCTTTGTTTTTCAGTCTAACCCAAATTTTATCTTATTTTACATAATGGGTATTGAAATTAAATAAGAAAACAGGTTTTAAAACATGCATTTTTACTAAAAGGTGTTTTGTTCTAGGTGTGAAAGTGACTTTTGTACACAATAGTCTCTCTGTGGGAACCTTCATCTGTAGATTGGGAATGCTGCTGCTGCTGCTGCTAAATCGCTTGAGTCGTGTCAGTTTCCTGTATTTTGCAGATTACAAGTTGTATTCTTTCCCCAGCTAGGATCAGTAGGGTAACCTCCTTAGAAGTCAGTGCCCTGATATGTTTGACTCTGCTGCTGCTGCTAAGCTGCTAAATCACTTCAGTCGTGTCCGACTCTGTGCAACCCCATAGACGGCAGCCCACCAGGCTCCCCCGTCCCTGGGATTCTCCAGGCAAGAACACTGGAGTGGGTTGCCATTTCCTTCTCCAATGCACGAAAGTGAAAAGTGAAAGGCAAGTCGCTCAGTTGTGTCCAACTCTTAGCGACCCCAGGGACTGCAGCCTACCAGGCTCCTCCGTCCATGGGATTTTCCAGGCAAGAGTACTGGAGTGGGGTGCCATTGCCTTCTCTGATCTTTGACCCTAAAGACACTGAAAAAAGGAACAAGTCCTTATTATGTGCCAGGTATTGCAAAAGTGAATTATATAGTTACTCCTTTAATGCTAAAGAACAGTCTGCAAGATCAGTTCAGTCGCTCAGTCGTGTCCAACTCTGAACTGAACTGGGTAGATTGGTTTTACCATAAATAAATTTTGATCATATACTTTGTAGAATTGAACAAAAGAGTTGGCATCTTAACCACTAGTAGCAAGCAGATAATGAAGTTGCAATGCAGTACTGCCAAGTGGATCCTCTACTGAGAATATCTAAGGAAGTGCCACAAAGTGAGGACTGAGCTTATAAGAACTTTGGGTCAACCTGCTTTCCCACATGAAAGAGTTAGGACTTTGTTATTGTTAAGTTGCTAAGTTGTGTCCTGCTCTTTTTACAACCGCATGGACTGTAGCCTGCCAGGCTCCCCTGTCTTTGGGATTTCCCAGGCAAGAATACTGGAATGGGTTGCCATTTCCTTCTTCAGGGGATCTTCCCGACCCAGGGATTGAACCCACGTCTCCTTCATTAGCAGGTGGATTCCTTACCACCGAGCCACCAGGGAGGCCCTGTGATGGCTTTATTGGGCCATTACTATGGCATTTAGTACCAAACTCAGCTATGAAGTTGCTTGCTTGTTGAAAGACATGGAAAAGAGAAAAATTTAATAAATGTGCATGCTGTGACTTTATGCTTGCAAAGAACCAAAATCTTCTGCTTGTTAGTCTGGCTGTGAAAACTGACATGTCCTTCTGCCTCTTAACAAGCACACTGCTGATAAGGACAAGGGAAATGGCATCACTGACTGTTTGGGCTCAGGAATTCTTCCATTTGCCTTAGAGTAAGAACAGTGTTTTCTTGGAAGGTCAAGTTGAAACTGTCTTCATAGGATTCAATTCTTGTGACATCAGTTTCAGAAGTCCTCCTTGATACATATCTGTAGTTCACAGCAGTGACTAAACTTGTGGTTAAAAAACAAACAAAAAGAATAATTTGTTACAGATAGAGCCATGTGGAAAATACTTTCTTTTTCAAGCTGTGAGTCCTTAGGGGAGAATCTGCTTGTAGAAGATGCTGACAAGTTTTCATTCTTTCCCTTTGAAGTGTTTCTTTAGTCTTTCCCCGCCAGAGATGGGAGACTACTTTTATGGGAGTGATAAGAACGCTATTATGGAAAGGTTATTAAGTTCTTGTTTACTTAAATATGAAATATGGCTAAATCTTACTAGCCTACAAGATGGTTGAAATGTAAACCTCTGAAAGGGTGGAAATCAAAGAAAAACTGCCTTTACCTTGATTTTTTCAAAGAGGGAAATAATTGGGAAGGCAAGTTCTCTGTGACTTTTTATTTTTTATTTTTTTTGATGCTTTTGTTTTTTTTTAATTTTTTTAAATTTTATTTTATTTTTAAACTTTACATAATTGTATTAGTTTTGCCAAATATCTCTGTGACTTTTTAGAAGTGTGATTTCTGGAGCCTTAATCAGCACCATTTATGGACTGTTTAAAATATGCAGAGCACTAAATGTGATTATAGGTAATGAAATTTTAGAGTTGGAATTGATCTTAGTTGTCATTTTATTCTTCCTGCTTATTTTGAAAACAAGGCAACTGAGAAGAGACAGTTTTGCCCTTGAGGAAGTCGAACTGTTGAATAGGTAGATACAAGTGTCTTATAAATAGTCTTGAGTTTGATGGTGCAGCAAGTGATATTTATACAGACACACATACACACCTCCTTTAAATACTGAGGATCTATGGAGTGATAAGAGTTTGCCTGATTATAGTGATATTTCCTGAGAGGAGGTGGGATTTGAAGCAATTTTAGCAGAAGGTGAGGGACCTGGGGTAGTAGAGTTAAAGAAGATACGGGACTGTGATGGGAAATGAGTAATTGGTGAGAACCCAGAAGGCCAATTTGAGGTGTGTGTTTAATTTATAGGACCAAATATTGAGAGAATAAGTTCTTACCACTTAGGAGTTTTAAGCAGGAAATAGTGGCTAAGGAGTTCTGTATAGTAAATCTGTTGTGGCCGGTTTTTTGGTTGGTGAAGGGGGACAGGATGAATGGATGAAGAACAGGTATTATTTTGACACCTGAGAAAGGAAGAAAGTATTATTTTCCATTACGTGTTTAGATAGTTTATCTTCTTGGTCTCATTTCTTGATCATTCTAGGTGTGAACCAATTTCCTCAGCGTGCCATAATTCTCTTTCTTCATTTTCCAAATGCTATTGCTTTCGCCAGTAATACCTTCCTCATAGTCTTACCCCTAGACATTTTTTGTCTGTTTAGTTCCTATTCAACCATCATTTCTCATATTGGGGATGATGGTTTCTACAATAAATGATATTGAAGAACTTGATCTTTGTTGTAGGGACAGTGACAAGCCACTGAAGGCTTTCAATCAGGAGAGTGATGTGAGCAGATTGATATTTTAAAGCAGTGGTTCTCACACTGCATCACAGTTACCTGGTTTTGTTCTGTGCTTAGTCTCTCAGTCATGTCTGACTCTTTGTGACCCTATGGACTGTAGCCCTCCAGGCTCCACTGTCCTTGGGATTCTCCAGGCAAGAATACTGGAGTGGGTTGCCATGCCCTCCTCCAGGAATCTTCCCAACCCAGGGATTGAACCCATGTCTCCTGCATTACAGGCGGACTCTTTACCAGCTGAGCTACCAGGAAAGCCAAGAATACTGCAGTGGGTAGCCTATCCCTTCGCCAGGGGATCTTCCAGACCGAGGAATCAAACCGGGGTCTCCTGCATTGTAGGATGATTCTTTACCAGCTGAGCCACCCACAATGACCTGAAGGGCTTGTTAAAACATGTTACTGGGCCCCACCCCCAGAGTTTCTGATTAAGTAGGTCTGGGGAGGAGCCTGAAAATTTGCATTTTAACAAGTTCTCAGGTGTTGCAGCTGATCTGAGGACCCCACTTTCAGAATTACCCGTTGAGAAGGGCCACTGAAACTGAAGTGGAGATGAATGGGGATGGATGGGTGGGTGGGCAAGACTGGAGGCAGGGAAAACAATCTGGAAGCCATATCACTATGTCAGATGGCAATGAAGAGAAGATGTAGGTCTATCAGGAGATGCTTAAGAGAGAGAGTGATTGGTTAGAGATGAGAAATCAAGGAAAAAACCCTGGCTTCTTACATGGGGAGCCAGGTGGGTGGTGGTGCTATTCACTAGAAAGCACACAGAGATCAGATTTTTTTTGTGAGTGATCAAGGGGCAGGATGGTGATGAGATTGTGTGCCTTTGAGACATCTAAGTCATTTGTTGAGACATTGACCGTAAGTTCAGAGGTGAGAGAAGCTGCTGGTAACAGCTTTGGGAGTTATCAGCATGGAATTGGGAGCTGACCTTTGGGAGTAGATGAGATGGGTAGGAAAATGTGTAAGGCGAAGACAGCCAGGGACAGAACCCTGAGGATCACAGGTCAGTTCAGTCGCTCAGTCATGTCCAACTCTCTGCGACCCCATGAACCACAGCATGCCAGGCCTCCCTGTCCATCACCAAGTCCCGGAGTTTATCCAAACTCATGTCCATTGAGTTGGTGATGCCATCCAGCCATCTTATCCTCTGTCGTCCCCTTCTCCTCCTGCCTTCAATCTTTTCCAGCATCAGGGTCTTTTCAAATGAGTTAGCTCTTCTCATCAGGTGGCCAAAGTACTGGAGTTTCAGCTTCAACATCAGTCCTTCCAATGAACACCCAGGGCTGATCTCCTTTAGGATGGACTGGTTGGATCTCCTTGCAGTCCAAGGGACTCTCAATAGTCTTCTCCAACACCACAGTTCAAAAGCATTAATTCTTCTGTGCTCAGCTTTCTTTATAGTCGAACTCTCACATAATCATGTATGGATATGAGGGTCACAGGAATCAAGGAAAGCTGGAGGAGGAAGATTAGGAGCAGCTTGAGAAGTGGATTAAAAAAAACAAACAGGGATGTGCACTGTTTCAGGAGGGAGGTGCTGCTGGGAATGTAGGGAAGTAAGCACTGTCTGATCTAAGAGCACAGAAATTCCCCATGCACTCAGTGTTGACCGAGCCTGTGTGGGGCCAGGCTCTGTGCTAGACACTGTGGCTTTAACCATGACCTAGATTTTTCAGTGGCTGGGAAGAGGCAGAAGCCAGACATCACTGGCTTTAGGGAGGATCAGGGTAGAGACAGACTGTTTAAACAGTGTATTCTAGAAGGTCGGCTGGAAGAGAGAGGAGGCAGAGCAGAGGGGAGAGTGGGTGACATGAGGTCTGGGGGAAGATTTTTTTTTCTCATTGTGATGGAAGAGACTTGAGCATGTTTAGATGTAATAGGAAGACTCAGAGAGGTTTAGAAGGATGGGAAATGTTGATAGAGGAAAGTTCTGTGAGGATATGGGATGGGAAGGAAGGAGACCACGGCACAGACCACAGCATGGGCTGGTCTGCCTGCCTGTCCCACAGTGGCTAGCTTTATACTTGGACCAAGTGGGGTCTCTCAGTTATAGGTCACAAAGGCCTGAGTTTCCAGCAGTAAGGATTTCTTTCTTTCTTTTTTTAACGTATGTTTTTTGGTTGTACTGGGTCTTTGTTGCTGCAGGAGGGCTTTTCACTAGTTGCCATGAGCAGGCTTCTCATTGCGGTAGCTTTTCTTATGTGGAGCACAGGTTCTGTGCTCAAAGGCTTCAGTACTTGTGGCACACAGGCTCAGTACTTGTGGCTCTCAGACCCTAGACAGGCTCAGTAGTTGAGGCACACAGGCTTGAGTCGACCCATGGCATGTGGACTCTTCCTGGACCAGGGATTGAACCCGTGTCCCTTGCCTTGGCAGGTGGATTCTTATCCACTGTACCATCAGGGAAGCCCAAAGATTCATTCCTTTGGGCTGTTTTCCATAATTACTATTAAAGCTATTCCTCAGAGCAATAACGCATTACAAAACTAGACTCCATTGAGCAAGTGAGTTCTCTGCTTTCCACTCATCCTGGTGGGAGGTACTGAGATGGTGGGTGGTGAGGGGGGGAGGTGCACAGAGATGTGAGGATCCTTTCTCAACTTGCCTCCTTTAACTTTCAGTTCAGTGCAGATAAATGGCCCTGTGTCATATTAGCAGAGTTTTTAAGCTATTTCCTTGAGATCAGTTTGAAGATGATATTAAGATAGGATAGAATGCAGTGAATGTTCAGCACACGGGCAGTCCCCCGCCCCACTACCCTGTGGGAGCGTGCACACGAGCTGGTATCAGCTGCTGCTGCTGCTGCTGCTAAGTCGCTTTAGTCGTGTCCGACTCAGTGACCCCATGGACTGCAGCCTACCAGGCTCCTCCGCCCATGGGATTTTCCAGGCAAGAGTACTGGAGTGGGGTGCCATTGCCTTCTCTGGCTGGTATCAGCACTCATACTGAAATGGCACCAGTGCCTTAGGCCCTCCTGGGTGGGAGGCAGCCCCTCAGTCCTCTTCTTGACTGCTCTGGCTTATCTTGGTGTGTGTTAGTTGCTCAGTTGTGTCCAACTCTTTGCAACCCTATGTAGCCTGCCAGGCTCCTCTGTCCATGGGATTCTCCAGGCAAGAATACTGGAGTGGGTTGCCAATTCCCTTCTCCAGGGGATCTTCCTGACCCAGAGATTGAACCTGGATCTCCTGCATTGCAGATTCTTTACTGTCTGATTATCTCTGAGGATATCACACATGGTTCACGGTCGTGCCGCGTTCTCCTCAGGCAGAGCCATCGGCGGGACGTGTCTCATCTCTGTTGCGACTTTGGGGGCCTTCCTGGAGGATGGGGTAACCCCCAGGAGTCTCAGTGAATCTCAGTCTGCAGAGCTTTGACAGCTGATTTAATCAGATCCCTTTGATCTTGGTGCATCGGTCTCATCTCTGTAATGAAACAAAGAGCTTTACTTATATCTGTTTTACAAAGTGCCTGGTGAAAACAGTAGCTTCAGCGGCTACCTGTAGCCACATTTATTTTCCATGGACCCAGACCTGGCCTATGTGGCCAAGTTGGGTAACAGTCACCATGGTTTCTTCTTTACCCCAATTCTCTTGATGTTTCCCACTGTGGAATCCAATCATACAATAGATACCTGGAGGCTACAGGCTCTTGAGATCCAGCAATAATCAGAATTTCACCTTTGGGTGCCCCAGAATTAGAGAAGCATTGCATTCTGTGGATGGTAAATTGAAGTTCATTTTAAATGCTCTAGACCATTGCTGCCCATAGGCACTTTCTGTGATGGTACAAATGTTCTGTAATCTGTGTTGACTGATACGGTAGCCACAGCTAACTGAGTTTGAAATTTTATTTAATTGTAATTACTTTTAGTTTAGACGTGGGTTTGATCCCTGGGTTGGGAAGATCCCCTGAAGAAGGGCATGGCACCCCACCCCAGTACTCTTGCTGGGCAAATCTCACAGACAGAGGATTCTGGCGGGCTTCGAGGTTGTCCATGGTGTTGCAGAGTCAGACATTACTGAAGCGACTGAGCACACATGAGCACTTTAAATTTAAAGTGAGATAGTGACATGTGGTTAGTCACTATCACATGTAGATGGTATTAGGCCAGCAGTTCTGAAATTTTTGGTATATGGCAGAATCACTGAAGAGGACTTGCTAAAGCATAGGTTTCTAGGCCCTGAAAGTTTCTGATTCAGTAGGTCTGGGTTAGGGGTTGAAATGTTGCTTTTCTGATAGGTTCCCAGGCACTGGTGCTGGTCTGGGGAAGATCTCACTTGGAGAACTACCACTGTAGACCTGTTTTTAGCATTCAGTTTTCAACTAATTAATACAGATGGAAATGCAATCAGCCCCTCAGGGCCCCTGGTCAGCTACTGGACAAGAGCCTAGTACCTCTTCCCTCACCCCACTCCTCAACCCCATACTAGATCCTTTTTTCCAAATCAGCACAGTTCATCTTTAAAGCTGACTCATGACACTTTCTGAGCAGCCGCAGTAGCTGAATCAATGGCCTTTTGGGGAAGTTCCAGCCCTGAACAGGCTTTGGTTTTCATTACAGCTTTATTAATTCATTTTCTAACTTTGTAAGAAATTGACCATGTGTGTGGTATACGTAGAGTATGAGTAATTTTGTTTTTGCCAAGTTTATACTTGGCACTATAGTGAGTGATTTCTGCGTTCATTCTGGATGGCTGGACTGGGCTCAGATGGACTGTCCCTAGAATCTAGTTTTAATCAGTAGCCTTTATTTTTAAGCAAAGAGATAAAGTCATTTTTCAGTACCCAGAAATGCCATTAAAAAAAAACAAAACAGTTTCTATAATTACTAAGCATTCTCTCGTGGGTGATTGCTTACAGAAAAAATCCTTCTCAGAATGCAAGTTGAAGTGTTTACAGATGAAATGACATGCTGTCTGAAATTCTATTTTTGAATATTGGGGAAGGAAGGGTAGATGAAACAAGACTGAAAACAATTGATTGTAGAAGGTCCACATGAGGTGTATTACACTAGTCTACTTTTGTGATTGTTTGAAATTTTATAGAATAAGAAAAAATCCTCTTATAGAAACTAAATATAGCATTTTTACAAAGTGATTTATGAAGAAAGATTGAGGGCATGAGGATAAGGGGGCTACAGAGGATGAGATGGTTAGATGGCATTGTCAACTCAATGGACATGGGTTTGAGCAAACCCCGGAAGATCGTAAAGGATGGGGAAGCCTGGAGTGCTGCAGTCCATGGGGTTGCCAAGAGTTGGACGCTTCTGAACAACAGCTACAATCAAGTGCCAGGTGAATAGTCGAAGCTGCAAATGGAAAGTAGTTTGTTGGTTTTACTCTAGGGAATTTAACTGGCATTAAATTTTAATTTAAAGGATGCTCTGAAGTAATAGAAGAGAATAGCAATTTTTTTAGTCTAGGGGATTACGGAGAGTCATTCATGAAGAAGCTGCAAATAAGTGAGGTACTTTGTATGTGTGTGTGGTATTTAAGGAGGGGGAAATATACCCTTGCTAATTTTTCTGCACATGGCTACAGATAACTCTTCGTACAAACATACATCCCCAGCACAATGGTGCTCACTTTGATGTGTCAAAATTGTCCTTAATTTGGACAAAGAAGAGTTTTAAAAAGAAGTGTGGGAGAAGGGGCGATGGTGGGGAATCATATACCACCATCTGTAGGCAGCTTAACCTTCCTGGATGCTTGAGGTTACATTTTTCCAGGAGAGTGATGATATTCATCTGAAGGAGGAGAGAGGAGTGTTTTATTTTTAAAAAAGACTTTTCTTAATGTTCAAAAGGCTGTATGAATACATTCAGCTTATTTTTGGTTTAGGAAATTGTTTTAGATTTTCTTTAACTAGATAGTAGGAGTTGAGTATTTAAAATTTTCTTGATAATTACAAGAAGTGGTTTATTAAACAGCCACATATGTCATGCCAACTTATAGTATATAACCTAGGCCTACTCTTTCCCTTTGTATTTGTTTTTTTTTTTTTTTTTTTTTGTGGCACCACGAGATGGGTGGGATCCTAGTTCCCGGATCAAGGATCGAACCCTTGCCCCCTGAATTGGCAGCATGGAATCCCAACCACTGGATCACCAGGGAAGTCCTGCTCTTTCCCTTTGATATAGCCCATTTGTCACCCGTTGTTCCCCACTTTTGCAACGTCCCTTTAATGTATTTCCACGCCATTTCCATACCCCATCACCTTCACCCGCTAGTTCAATCCAAATCCCCCCTACCTAGTTTACTGCCTGTAAGTAGTGCCCTGTACCTTCTCCTCCCCTTCCTTCAAGTGATTTCCCTCTTCTTTGTCTTCTGTGCTTGGGCCACGTGACTCAGGATTCGTTTTTTTATGACATGTATGCCTCCTTTTTTTGCCAATCACGCAGATAGTATAACAGCATCTAACAGTTGGTTATTCTCTTAAAGTACCTGACACTGCTGGCATTCCGTTGAAAATGTCTGTGAAATCTAACAAGTCTTTCAGGCGCTACTTGCTTTTATTTTTCATCTGTAATTCTATAGAGGAAAAGTTTTTCACTGGCATCTTTGTCAGTATAAGACATTGCAGGTTATACTAATGGTTACAAATGCATCTCTGGACTTTCTCCTACACCTGTAGAATTCGTTGAACCTGGTTGCATCTTTAAGGGAGTTGCTTAAAATGAATATTTTGCAGCAGAGATTTTTGCACCGAGCTTTTGGGGCTTGGGGAAAAAACCAAAAAGACTGTTCTGTATTTGATTGTTTCAAATCAATCCTTGGTGTTTAAGTATTCATTGCTTGATTTCGTGGTTTTGGATACTACTACTGGTTTGTATTATCCTTTTTTTTTTTTTTTAAATTTTATTTTATTTTTAAACTTTACATAATTGTATTAGTTTTGCCAAATATCAAAATGAATCCGCCACAGGTATACGTGTGTTCCCCATCCTGAACCCTCCTCCCTTCTCCCTCCCCATACCATCCCTCTGGGTCTTCCCAGTGCACTAGCCCCAAGCATCCAGTATCGTGCATCGAACCTGGATTGGCATCTCGTTTCATACATGATATTTTACATGTTTCAATGCCATTCTCCTAAATCTTCCCACCCTCTCCCTCTCCCATAGAGTCCATAAGACTGTTCTATACATCAGTGTCTCTTTTGCTGTCTCGTACAAGAGGGTTATTGGTTCGTACTATCCTTTTATGGAGCTGCTTCTAGGGCATGTGCAAAGCATTAGTCAAGCAAGTGTTTATACCTGCTTGGGCCTGGTATGTGTGTATGTGTTTTAAAGGATGTGGCATCTTTGTCTCGTGTGGAGTTTTAGTAATGTTCAAACAAGAGTAACATAAAAGAATCCTCCAGGGACATGGAATGTGAATTGTCAGGACAAGCCTAGACTGACCCTCAGTCAAAACAACAAGCTTGCTCAGGAACCTCTCCTTTTTTGACTAATCTTGGAAGGACAGGTGAAACGTGGGGTACAGTTCTTGGGGGTTTTCTCTTTTGGGGTTTTTTACAATGTAAAAGGAAACCTATTATAACTTGAGCATGCTCTCCAAGCCTGGATGCATTCACCAAAGCATTTGTCAAACACCTTTGCAATTCTCTTGAAGTCTTGCACTTTTCTCAGTGATGGATTTAAAAGTAGGTCTGCTGCTGCTAAGTCACTTCAGTTGTATCCGACTCTGTGCGACCCCATAGATGGCAGCCCACCAGGCTCCTCCGTCCCTGGGATTCTCCAGGCAAGAACACTGGAGTGGGTTGCCATTTCCTTCTCCAGTGCATGAAAGTGAAAAGTGAAAGTGAAGTCCCTCAGTCGTGTCCGACCCTCAGTGACCCCATGGACTGCAGCCTTCCAGGCTCCTCCGTCCATGGGATTCTCCAGGCAAGAGTACTGGAGTGGGGTGCCATTGCCTTCTCCAAAAGTAGGTCAGTGACCACTTATGTTAAAAAAAAAAAAAAAAATTGAAAAAGATCCTTGGGGAGTGCTGCTTTGGTAAGATCTATATAAACTTGCACCCAGATAACTGATTCAGTGTGTGTGTCTCGATTTTTTCTCTGTCTCATACACTTGTCCCTTTAAGAGTCTCCAAAATACAGAATTGTTTAGTGCTTTTAAGCCTTGCACTTTGGCTTGGTGAGAAAAATAGAAAGACCTGTGCCTGACAGGGCATGTTTGAAGCCTCAGTGTCGCTGGGTCAGATGTCACTCAGTCAGGTTCAACACTGAAGGCACCAGAGGGGGGCTGTCAAATGTGTCCCTCGTTGTGAATACATCATGCCTCTTAGTTGCTAGAAAGGACTAGATGCCATCTCTTTATGGATACACTTCTTCCCTCCCTTTTTCTTTGATTCTTTGGCTTCTCTTTCCCAGGTGACCAAGTGTTTATTGCAGGAGGCCTCTTGGATGTGTAACCTTTAAGCTTATGCAGCTTTAAGCTTATGCAGGGAGCAGACTGTCTGGGCCTACTTTCTTCTTTTTTTCCTCCACTCATAGGCACTGGGATATAAGATCCCTTTTCAGGATTTCCCTGCCATCTTAAAGATTTCTGCAAAATTAGTTAACAAGCGTAGGATTTCTTTGTTCTTTTCTTGACCCTCCCCCGCCCCAAACCCCTCCGAGTAATCTGTACTTTTATGGCAGAACCTTGGGGCTCCCAACCCTGTAGGGAAGAACCAATCAAGGCTTTCATGGTAAATGCCTCTTTCAGGTGTTTGAAATGACCTGCTGTTAGCCTTTAGAGCAGATGGAAAACCTTCCAGTGAGGTTCAACCATTTGAGCAGAACTTTGGGGTTGCGCAGATTAAGTGTTCCTACTTAGGTCTTGTTTTCATTGCCTGGTCACCTAGTGCAAATAGGTTTATATAAGAGTTGTGGCTTTTTAGGATAGAGACAGTCATTTAAAAAGTCCAAAGGTTTTGAAAATGAAATTTGATCTTAGAAGAAGCTTCTCTGATAAGGTGTCAAATCTATTTGGCTGAAGCATGTAGTTGATAGACCACATAAAATCCCTGTGATTTCCTGCAGTGGTCTGAAGAATTATTACCACCCAGATGTAAACTCTCCCTCACTCAAACAGATTTCAAAGCTGAGTAATACCTTCTTCTAAGTCTACCCCTAGCCACTTCTGTGTGCTTTCCTCTAATTTTAAGGCCTCTGTAGCTATAGCACTTTCTCAGTTACCCATGTGGAAATAATCTATTTCTTGAAAAACTCCCCATGAGGCTTTTCGATAACCAAATGCTCAGGGAGTAAAAAACTAATTTTAATATTTGCCTTAGCAAAACAATTAGACAAATATACTGCAGATGATTATCTACATTTCAAATCCAAATACATAAAACCTGTATTAATCAGAACTTCTAGTTAACATCACATTTATTTTTGCTTTACATTGATAGGAAAGAGAAGATATACGAGAATATAAAAGGAAGGATTTAGAACACAGGATTACCTTTGAGTAAACTCATGAGGTCGTGAAGACACGACCAACTTATATTTTTTACTTCTGTGGTATTCTACAGTGAGAATTCACTGGATAGAACCTTAAAGTATTATATGCTCTCCATACATCATAATTACAATAACTGGAGACTTTATACAGGTTGGTGTTATATTTAAGGATGAAAACCCCAAATCTTTTATGCTTTTAGCTAGATTATTTTTACAAAGCCTTTTCCCTAAATTTTTCCTGTTAAAAAGTAATTGGTCAGCCCTCATCCATAACACACACATACATAGAGTTAGGCCAGAAAGCAGTCATATTCAGCTCCCCACTTCTGAATAAGTCAGCCCTGAGTCTCCTCTTCCTGATCTCACTGTCTCCTGCCTGAGTGCTCACAGAAATCTCAGAGCCAGCCTCTGTCTTCACCCTCTTACCTCTTTGCTCCACTCTTCAAAACCACTGAATGTTGTCATGTCACAGCACGGGATGAGATCATGAGATCGAGTCCCTGCTCTGTGTGTCCATTGGCTTGCGGTGAAGGTTTTCAAAGGTGTGTCTCAGATGTGTCTGGGCCACTGGGTCCCCAGGTTTTCGTTCCCCCCACTCCCATCCTTACAGCTTCAGTTGGAGTATCTCCACTTTTGTTCTGTCTTTTGAACTTGGAATAGGATTTTGTTGAACATAATGTTCCAGGACTTAAAAAAATTTGCAAGCCATGGAATCAGGTAACTATGAAAATGCTATGTATTCCCTCATATTCTGCTGGAGGTGCTAACTTTGAACTTTTGGCATTCTGGTTTTATAAGCTTTTATATTGTTCCAAAATACATTGAATGTATGTTTATGTTCCAATCGCTTGCTGTTCTGCAGTTCATGGGCTCATGTTTATGGAGTGTTTATTGTGATTCACACTTTCATGCATATTAATTTATTCGAGTTGTACTTGATTGATGTCTGTGCTATTAGTTAGCACCATCTTACAGATTAGAGACTGGAGCATGCAGGTGAACTCTCCTATCCGAGGTGTTGTAGTGAGTAAGTGTAGAGCCAGGAGCCTGAGCTCCAAGACTTGCGGAGTCCACGAACACTCGGTGCATTAACACAATGAGGTGGCTTTGGGAGCTTGATGGGGAGAAGCACAGCCATCCGACACTTCTGTATACACTTCTGGCTGAACTTTCAGTTTGGGGCTTAATGTGTCCCTGCATTACTCTTGAGCCCAGGCCTGTATGGGGCATGTCAGGCATGGGCAGAGGGAGAAGAACTGGAGCAGGAGGGACTGGACCACAAAGTTGGGAAAACCAAGGCCACCAGCCATCGTCCCCAAACCCAGAAGAACTCTGGCCAAGTGTGCTCCCTGGCCTTGATCTGAAGTCTCTGGACCACTGATTTCCGATGTCAGGATACTGCCCATGATCACCTGGCCCAGAGTAGGGCTTCCCTGTCCCCTTCACTCATTCACTCCTTAGTGGGGAAGTTTGCTGCTTTGGTTACTCCAAGTGTTAGGATCTTCTTTCCTCTCCACATCTTGAGAGATGGTTAAGGGGCTTGTAGATGCTGAAGGAAGGTCACTGATCTTTGAAATCAGTTTCTCAGGAGCGGGGTTCATTGAACCACCAGAAATGCTTGCAGAAGGCAGTCTCTGTGCCTAATGTCCCACCTGTCTTTGGTCACATTTCAGAATGGTCAGTCTTATCTGTCTGCCTTTCACATGCACATTTTACTTCCGGGGGTCACCATTGGAGGATGGGGCCGGGCTGCCACTTTATTTTTGTGGGCAGAAACCACTACGCAGTAGGTTGATGGAGCAAAAACATCTTTACAAAGACACTTGTGGGTTGGTAGGAATTTGTGCAAAAAAAAAAAAAGGTCTTTTAAAAAGCACTTTTGTAATGGGACAGATGTGACTGCTCAGATCATTCCCACATGGGCACTTTAGAATATCTTTTCTCTCTCCCCTCTCTGTCTCTCTCTCTCTCTCACACACACACTCTCTCACTCTCTCTCAGGTGAGGGACCTGTTTGAGGATGTAGGGGAAGTAACTGAGCAACTGTCCTAACTGCAGAGGAGGGCCTGCCTCTGGCCCAGGGCTGCCTTTGCGCTTTTGTCGGGACCAGATGGGAGGGGTGTTGTGCCAGGTGAGCTGCAATTAGTGGTTGAATTAGGCGATGGAGGGGGTGGGTGTGGAAGCCACAGGGCTGGGTTCTCAGCTGCTCAGTCCAAGGGTAAACCTTGGAGTTTAACCTCACTGTGGGCCAGGATTAGAAAGAAAACACGGAGGTATGAAAGGTCAGGATTGGATTCCGGGGCGGGGCTGACGCTGTGTGTTTATGAACAGACTCCTTAATTAGGAGCGGTCTGCTAAGAAATACCCCTTATGTATATATTTAAAAAAGAGCTTTCTGCATCTGGCTTGAAAGGTGAATTTCTGGACGTTAACACTTGGTGTGAAGGGGCAGGTGTCTACAATCATCAGCCCTTGGTCCCAGAGAGGAGTGGACAGTTCAGTTTGGGGATTGCAGGAGGCCTGTTTTGTTCTCTGCCTCCCCTGTGGCCCAGCCTTCTGGCGTTTTACTGCTTATTAGCCTCTTTGTTAGAGGAGGAAACAAACAAAAGGAGTTAAAATTCAGCTTCTGGTTTCCCTTCTGGTTTAGCAGCTTGCGTTGAAGGTTAGCTGGGTGGGTCAGGAGGGTAGAAGGTGAAGATCTGTATGATCCTTTTGGGTTATTGATGACTTTATTTATTTTTTTTTTGAGTAAGAATTTATTACATTTACTTAAAGGATTAGAGCTGATATATGAGAGAACATTTAGTTATGTCAACATAAAAACAATAGCTGTGGTTACGATTTGCACATGCAATTCATTCTGCAAAAGTAAAAATACACACTACTCTTTCTAGACAAGCCTTCTATATGAAATTAGAGTAGGTCAAGGTAAAAGAGCAAGTGAACTTGAAAGGATTGCACTTATAATTAAATGGGACATAGCCAGGTATAAAGAGGAGACATACCTAATGCTAACCACTGTATTGCAGTACTAGCAAATTGCACACTTATTTTTAGAGTATACTATTCAACATATATATATATATATACTAAGACTAAAGAAATGTCAAATATCCACCTTTAAATTATCCCTTTATTTCTGACATGTCACATTTTGATATTCATGTAATAGCATTTGAAATATGTAGTTATCATTGTCAAAGCTTATGTTTAAGGGATAAAAGGTCTGTAACATCTACCACTATTGGCCTCAAATGCACTTTCATCATGATCTATGAAGTGTAAAGAACTGGGTAATTAAGTTAAACTAACCTGCTTTAACTACAAAAAGCCTTTAAAAATTTAGGAACAAATATGTAACAAATGGGCTCATCCAGAGCCACCTTTTCATTTTTAATGCAATGTATATTAGAATATCATGTGAATACACATACAAGTAGAATATACAGTATTGATGACTTTAGACTGGTCTCTCTTCTGTCCCTCGCCTGCTCGCTCTTTGCGGGTAGAACCTTTAGGAACAGAAAGCGAAAGGGAGATTCTTTGTAACAAAAAGACAAGGCTTTAGAGCCTAATTAAACAATATGCATGTTCAAAACGGGTTCTCCTGTGGCCAAGAAAATATTTTCAAAAACTTGAATAATAGGACAATGCGATGGAAAATATAAGATTTGTTTAAATGGCTCAGATATTATACAGCAGGAAATGAACAACTTAATAATATTAGTCTTTTTTTTTTTTTTTCTTTCTTTGTAGTTGGGGAGAGGATGTGCAGTCAACTGATAATGAGGGCTTGCTTTCAGGATTTTCTTAATCTTTTTTGGCCTTGTATTAAATTTAAGACTGTAGACTTATCACCAGTACTTGGAGGCACCTAGGTGAAAATCCTCACACATCAAGTGGAAAATCTCTCTCTGTGTGGGTGTCATGTTTCACTTGAAAAAGAACTGTTAAAATCCCGCAGGATGCAGTTAACAGATAGAGTGCAAAAGGCACAGAAAAAGCTCCCTTTTGACTGTGGATGCTTTCTGAATCTTGTCAGATGACCAGCTTTGTCTTACTTCTGCTGCCATCCGCCCCGATTTGCTCACTGCTGGCGTGCTGTGAAAAGAATGTGGGCATTAAGGAGATCCCAGTAGCTTTTCATTAAGCTCAGGCTCCCTGTCTTCAAGGGCCACTGCATGATTGGAAGTTTAATCAGCGAGCCCATGGAAGGGGCCTAAGGTGGCTGTTAATGCCATTAATGCCATTGAATTAACCAGAGAAAGGACTGACCCTGGGGGAAGCACTCCCCACCTGTAGCTGTTTGTACTTGGATGTAAAAAGCAGTGTGCCTGGAGGAGCCCCATGCTGCTGCAGGGCCAGGAAACCCTATCCCGGTTTCTCCCTTTGAAGCAGAGAGATGATGAAGGGTCTCCAAGCTTTTGTGGGGATACTAGATATCTAGAGCCCCTAGATACTTGGGGCTCCCCTGGTGGCTCAGCAGTGAAGAATACACCTGCAGTACAAGAAACATGGGCCCGATCCCTGGGTCTGGAAGATCCCCTGGGGAAAGAAATGGCAACCCACTGCAGTATTTTTGGCTGGAGAATGTCATAGACAGAGTCTGGAGGGCTACAGTCCACAGGGTCGCAAAAGAGTCGGACACGACTTAGTGACTAAACACCACCACCTAGATATGGGAGTAGAAGGTTTTGCGTACAGAAGGCCTGGTATTATTCAAAGCCCACCTCAAGGGTTTTCTCTTCTGATCAGATCCCTTGGAGGGGACCCCTGGAGTGGGGAGGTAACCCTCCTTTTATATGACCAGCCAGAAGGGAGGCCTGGGAGGAAGGGCACAGGATGACACTGCCAGAAGGTGAACAGAAAAGGAAAGAACAAGCAGATAGGAAAGTGCACTTAAAATGGGTGGGCGTGGGGATTTGCTCCCTTTTAAAGGCAAGAGGAGCAAGGCCTTAGGGAGAGAAAACAAATAAGGAAATGGAATCAAATCAGATGAAGTCCTTTAAAAGAAAGGATGGTGTTAACAAATCTATAGACAGAAAATGAGGACAGGCACACTGATGAAAGTGTCAGAGGAGAGTTTCAGCTGGTGTAGGGCACAGGGGAAGTTTATGTTCACACATTGAGGCTGGTGCTCTAAAAGATTGAACCTTGGAGGGTTGGGACATCATTGCAATGGGGACCACCAGTGTATTTCATGTCATAGTTTCCTCATTGGATAATGTCCAGTGAGTTCAAAGCATTTTGGTGCATCATAGGTATTGATTGATGCATTTGAATGCAAAGGCAGAACATCAGAAACATGCAGGAATGTTTTGAGATGAACGTGTCAAGCTAGGAGCTTTGTTCTAAGCTCCCTGTAGATCTGTTGCTTTGGTAAATTCCTATGTTAAATTTTCTTTCCAACTATCCTATGAATGGAAAGAGGAAGATTTCATTAGCTTCATTTCTTAGAATCATGGATTTGGTAAATGAGGTTTAAAGAAGTCTAATAAATGAGTGTCTCCATCTTTAATTTACCCTTCAGTTAGTCAGAAGTAAGAATCTCAGAATATTGTATTTAATACGTTGTCTGAAAACTAGATTCTAGAGAATGTGCTGTTTGAGTCAATACCTCTTTGTACCTAGTATACCCTTCAGCCTTCCCTTGCTTACAAAGAATTCAGAGAGAAGTGGTGATTTTCAAAGCACTAGCCAGTAGGGAATGCCATTTTGATGGAGGTTTCATTAAAATATTTTTGAGTAACACTGTTTACTTACTACCATATTTTGGTTTTGATTATGGATAATTTTTTAGTGCCTAAAAAGTGGAATTAGTTATTAAGCAGAGTCTGGTCAATGTCTGAAATAAATTAGAAGAGTTGTGGGCAAGAAACGAAGATGCTGTCAGAGTTGGACAGGGTAGGAGGTAACTTTGAGAACTTGGGACTTGTCTCTTCACTAATTAAGCAAACACTATAGGCTAGGTACTGTGCTAGGATCTAAAAAAATAAAGGTAAATACAGCACAGTTCTTCGTGGAGCTCATGATAAAATGGGGTGACAAACATGAACAGATGCTTGCTTATTTACCTTTAAATTGAAGGATAGTTGATTTATAATATGTTTAAGGTATACAGCTGAGTGATTCAACTATATACTTTTTCATTACATTATTACAAGATACTGAATACAGTTCCTTTGTATTGCTTATCTTTTTTTTATATAGCATTGTATATCTCTTAATGCCAAAGGTGTAATTCATCCCTTCCTGCTGCTTTCCCCTCTGGTAATCATTAGTTTGTCTTCTGTGTCCTTGAGTCTGTTTTGTAAATAAAGTCATTTGTGTCATTTTTTTAAACTAAAAATGCCACATGTAAATGATATATGTGATATTTGTCTTTCTCAGACTTGACTTAGTAAGATAATTTCTGGGTCCATCCATATTGCTACAGATGGCATTATTTCATTCTTTTTTACGACAGAGTACCATTCCACTGTGTATATGGTACATTTCCTCTTTATCCATTTAACACAGATACTTTTAAACATTACCATGATTGTAGTGGTGTAGATTGCTCCAAGATTCCCCACTGTTTTCGGGAGAAGTGATACAAGGAAGAAGTCTTAATGTTGATGTTAGTGATAGGTACACTACCTAGAGCGGTTCCTAACTCCCCCTTACTCACACCTGTGACTTTAAGTCTCTGAAAGTAGTGACAGTTACACACAGTTGGGAGTTTGTATTCAACTCAAGAGATCTCTCCACAGCTCTTTGTGGTGGGTGGATATAGGTCTGAGAGGATAGTATATAGTAAAGGTCTTGGTAAGAAAAAAACGGTCGAAAGATGCTCTAGTTTTCTATTGCTGCTATAACAAATTGCCACAGACTTACTGCCTTAAAACAACACAACTTTATTATCTTACACTTACGGAGGTCAGAAGTTGGACATGGGTGTCCCTGGGCTGAAGTCAAGATGTTGGTGTTCCTTATGGAGGCTCTAGAGGAGAACTTGTTTCCTTGCCTCCTCCAGCTGCCACATTTCTTGGTTTTTGGCCTTGTTTCTCCATATTCAAAGCAAGTGACGTCAGGACGAGTCCTTCTCATGCTGTCATTTCTCTGGCCATGGTCTTGAAATGATGTCTAACTCTGGGCACTCATGTTGTAGATTGGGCACACGCAGATAAGCTGAGATAGTCTCCCCATGTCAGGGTCCTTAACTGTAATCGTAACTTCAAAATCCCTTTCATCATGTAAGGTAACATAGTCACAGGTTCATGGGGATTAGAATGTAGACATCTTTGTCTATCAGAAAAGGAGGCCTGGGTTCCTTCTCCTGGGCTTATGGTTCTTAACCTGGGTGAATGGGCCTCCAGATTAATTTTCCTTCAAGTTTTTGTATCACTGCCATCATTGCTCAACCGTTGTCTTTGACAGGTCATTTCTTGGCTCACAATACTGCTTGGCCAGGCACTCGGGTCACTGCACAGGAGGTCCTTCATCACCCTTTCCCATCCTGGTCTTGATCGAGAACTCTGTGTTCTGGTTGGATGTGTTCCTCTACCATGGCCTCTGTCCCCTGTTCTTTCTGCGTATTCCTTTGCCTGCATTGTCCCTGCCAGACCAAGACATCCTCTTTTATTTTTGTCCATCCTTATAAAATCCTGCAACATTGGTCATCTTCATAATTACTATTATTTAATGTTTTTAAAATTTATTTCTTAATTTTAAAATTTATTTTGACTGTGCTGGGTCTTCGTTGCTGCACAAGCTTTTCTCTAGTTGCAGCAAGTGGAGGCCACTCTATAACTGGCGGGTACAGGCTTCTCATTGTGGTGGCTTCTCTTGTGGAGTGCAGGCTCCAGTAGTTGTGGCACAGGGCTCCCCGGCTCTAGATATTGTTATTTAGTCACTAAGTCATGTCTGACTCTTTCAACCCAATGGACTGTAGTCCGCCAGGCTCCTCTGTCCATGGGATTTTCCAGGCAAGGATACTTCTCCAGGGGACCTTCCCAACCCAGGGATTGAACCTTCATCTTCTACATTGGCAGGCAGATTCTTTTCTGCTCAGCCACCAGAGAAGCCCTATTATTTAACTTTTGTGTGAGTGTGTTTATCTTCCCATCTACACTAGGGTGCTTCTCATCTAGACTAGGGTGCTTGTTAGAAAGGCAGTGTCCTGGGACTCACCCTCAGAGAGACTGACTGAATGGCCTGGGATGCAGCCCAGGAGTTTGGCTTTTAAAGACCCTGTGGGTGATGCTGATAGAGGCAGCCCACACACAACTTGTGCTGGGAACTCGTTGAGAGCAGAGGTGAATGACCATCCTGTAGTGATGAACATCATGTTGTTCTTGTAGAGGAGATCATGATATTTTTTGGGGGGGGGGGGGAATGAATCCTGTTTTTTTGCAGGACAGTTTGAACCTAAAGAGAAAGAGGATCTTATGGGAAGTGTATAATAGAGTTCAAGGCACCAAACGGTGCACCATCATTTTTGAAAGTTCAGTGAGGGACAGAGCCAGTCTGTGCACTCTGGTGGAAGTGGGTAAGATCAACAGTGATTTGGAAATAACCTGTGAAGATGGCAAAGTGGCCAAGCCTCTAGATTTACTATATTTAACTTTTCTGTGTTTCAGGGACCTAAAGTGACGTATCAAAAGCAGAAATTCTGTTGTGGAAAAGATTTGAAAAATGGAAGATGGCTAATTCTTGGGAACTTGCAGAGGGAACTCTGTGCTTTTAGTGCCCTTTTCCATCACTAGTTCTTCTAGATGACTGGAATGCAAAGAATACCCCCAAATCTGAATTCCCACTGAACCAAGCATTTTTGGAATGAGGCCCTTCATGAATATGCCATGATTTTAATTTCTGCTTTTGTTAAGATTGAAATAGAGTCTTTGTTGTTTTACATTATTTCCTAGACCTCCTGGAGAGTTTAAGTCTGAGGGAGTGGATTTATTTTATGAGATTGATTTTTGCCTTTTCCCATTTTGGGGGATCTTATAGCAGGAACTGAAACTATTAATAAGCTTATGAAGCAGAAATATTTTTTTGTTTATTTTAGTGTTCTACTTTTCATTAATTTTCTATCAACTTTGTGGCTAAAAAGGAAGACATCAATTTTTATTGAGAGTAGAGCTTTAAATAGCTAGTTAATTTAGAGTTCCTCTTATAATAGGAGTCTTCCTATTATAAATAATTAAATGAATTTAATCTGGACCAGAGGAGACAGTATTAAAAATAACAGATGTTTCTGTGAGCTCTAAGCTGCCACAGCAGCGATACACTTGAATTGGAAATTACCAAAATTTCCTTCTGCTTCGCTGGTCACCAAACAAAACAGACGCATTATATTACTAGCTTTCATTTGAAGATTTGAAGAAGAAGAGCTTTAGTATAAGATGAATTGTGTTAGGCACTTTAATAACCATCTTTGATTCAATTTAAGCCAGTTTTGTATGTGCTATCTAAATTTTAAAAATATTCCATAAATTGAGGCGTGAGAATTCCTTCTTTTTCCAGTGGGCTTATTTGCATATGTGATGACCATGTTCTCTTCAGTTGGTTCTGTGATGGTGATTTCTGATTCTGATAGCGCTGATAACCGTGTGGGACCAACGGGGGTGAGGAGTAGCGCATGTGCTGTGCATCCAGAGCTAAATTAGAATATGGATAATTAATGTAATTATTTGCTTTCAAATGCTTTTTTTTTTAAAGTCGCAATTATGTGTGCAGTGTCCTTCCAGGTGAAATAAAATGAAAGAATGAAGGAAGTTACTACTATATTGTTCGTGCATACATTATTTTTTCTGGATGGAAATCTGCATTTTTAACACACAGCTCGCAGTTAAAATTCACTCCTGTGTAAGCAAACCTAGGAATGATCAAGGTATTTTGGCTATGTATTGAAATAGAGTCAGTATTTATGTAGTATCTTGATAATTTAGAGGAGAGCCATATATAGTAATACTGTGTGAATCACATAACTTTAAATTTCTCAGTAGCTACTATAAAGGATAAAAGACAGTTGAAATTAATTTTAAATGATGTTAAAAGTCCAGATTTTTGTTCTTTTAATTGTTTATTAATATAAATAATGCCAATATAAAAATATTATTTCAACATGTGCTCAGTATACAAATTACAAATGAAGTTTTACATTAAAAAAAAGTACTAACTTTTCAAAATCTGTTGTTTGATTTACTCTTAAAGCACATTTCAATTTGGATGTTAAATTTTCACTGAAAACACTGGATCTTTAGACTAGAAAATGCAGAGTTGGAAAAGTAGTCACATACTAAAGTTGCCCAGTAACTGAAGTGAACGTCTGTTTTAAATTTGAATTAAAAAGTAACATTAAAAATTCAGTTCACCAGTCCCTCTAACCACATTTCAAGCGCCAGTAGCCCCATGTGACTAGTGGCTACTGTATTGAACAGCGCAGATTTAGATGTTGAGACAAGACTTTATGCACCTTCAGTATTTAAAAAATTGAAGATGGTATGTTGGAATTCTCTAGGTAAGGATACTGGAATGGGTAGCCATTCCCTTCTCCAGGGGATCCTCCCGATCTGGGGATCGAACCTGGGTCTCCTACATTGCAGGCAGATTCTTTACTGTCTGAGCCACTAGGGAAGCCCAGTAATTATAAAAATGAATGCCTGTGTATTTGTAATGGACAATTAAGAGAAGTGCGGGCTAGAGCAGTGCTTGTCCAATAGAGCTTTCCATGATGAAAATGCTCTATATTGGCACAGCTCGGTAAGCGAGCCATTAGCCCTGTGCAGCTTTCGAACAGTTGAAATGTGGCAGTGCAACTATATTTTCGTTTTAATTAGTTCGAAACTAGATAGCCACATAGATGGAGCTGGTGGCTGCCATATTGGCTAGCACTGCAGGAAGTTTCATAAAGGAGCATGTATTAACAGAGACAGTGAGAAAAGAACAAGACATTACTGAGTGGGGACTAGCATAGACCAGTGCTTCTCAGACATGAGTGCACATTGCAATTATAGGAGGATCTTGGAAAAAACAAACCACCTATATTCAGGCTTCCCATGTGACAATGATAAAGAATCCACCTGCCAATGTAAGAAGTGCAAGAGACACAGGTTTGATCCCTGGGTCAGAAAGATCCCCTGGAGTAGGAAGTGGCAACTCACTCCAGTATTCTTGCTTGGAGAGCTATTCCATGGACTGAAGAGCCTGGCGGGCTACAGCCTATGGGGTTGCAAAGAGTCGGACACAACTGAGCATATATTCAGCTACCACATCCAGACATGCTCATTTAATTGGTGTAGGTGACCTAGTTATTAGAATTTTCCAAAGCTCCTCAGGAGCAGATCTGTGCTTGCTTTTTGTAAATTTGTTTTCTCTTCATATAGTACAGAAATTTGTTAGACACAAGCACAAATAAAGAAAAAAACCAAATCAGTACCTGCTGTTTTCTAGGTTCTTAAGACTACTGAATACCTGCTCCTTTTGGATCATACAGAACCCTGGGCATTAGACAGAAGAGAAGTGATTCCCATTTGGCTAATAAGAAGAGACTCAAAGGTCAGCTCACTTGCTGAGAGCCACACAGCTGGGGGGCCGAATGTCGTGGCTTCAACCTGGATCTCGTGTTTCTGCCACCACATAAGCAGAGCAATATAGAGTATCCAGCTTCCTCCAGTTTGTGGCTTGTTTTCTCTCTCTTCATAATAGAGCCCTTGTGCTTGGATTTATAAAGAATGTTTCTTTTGATATTCAGGAAAAAAAATCTCATTAACAATTGGATGTTTGTAGTCCCTACAGATTCATGATCCTCTAAAGAGCACTGTGCTGGGTGTTGGGAGATCTCTGCTCTTTTCCTGTTACAACATATGAGCTTGGTGACCTTGAGCCAACCAGCTAGTTAGTTGGTGCATCTGATTTCTAGTTGCCAGAACAGGAATGATCAAACCTGCCTGTTTTATATCTTGTAGAATTGTAGTGAAAAAAGTCATCGCCCTGAATAAAAGACTATACTTCTGGAAATTATACTTGAAATACTTATGAGAGTAAGATATTTTTTCCTTGACTCTTTTACAATAACTAAGAGCATTTTTCATAGGGCAGATGGGAATTAACCCTCACACCACCTTGGGAACAGCACTTATTACCCCATCTTACTATTGAATAAATTGATGTTCAGTGACTTGCCCATGGTCACGCATTTTAGGAGAGGCAGAGCTGGGATCTGAACCAATGGGCTCTTGCTCCAAAGTTTGCAGTAACATCTGCTCCAAAGTCATATCCTTGTGGCCTGAGTGCCGTTTGCCTCCTGTGTTCTGTATCAGTGGTACCAAGAGGTGGCAAGATTCATTAGTGACTTTGAAGTTATTTTGCTTAGGCTTGAAAGAGACAGTGACTGTTTCCTCAGTCTCAAGTAAACTGTGAGTAAAAACGGCTTTGGAAAATATTGCTGTTCATGTGTCTCTCACTTGAAGAGCAGTGAGCTTGCTGTGCAAAGGCAGCTTTGAGACTGTCTTCTTCTATTAGGGAGATACCAGTACCATTCATCCAGAGTTTAGTTTGAGTTGAATTAGTTAACAAATAATTGAATATTATTTTCCATTCTCTCTGGCTCCTTCTTCCTTGAAGAAGAGTATTTTAAATCTAAAATGAGGTATTTGATTTCTATGATGGTTAAAGTTCAAATATGTATTTTCTTTCCCCTCTCTTGCGTTAAGCAGATTTATTTGAAATTTTTTTTTTTTTTTTTTTTTACTGATTGCTGAGTCCTTTTGTTATCTTCTTCTTTGGCTAGCTTTAAACATGTTCTTCTTTTAGCCTTATAATTTTTCTAAAAACTTGAGGCAAACATTTCTTATTTGGCTCCCATTTGCTGAGTATTATCATTTTCAAGGTTTCTGTCACTCCTTGGGAATGCATCTTTATGAACTGAACTTTGTCCACTTCAGTGAAATTGTTTGGGGGAAAAGGGAAAACCTTCTGGAAGGTTTCTCCTGGCATTTGCCTGTTGATGAGCTTTTAGTATTTCCATGTCACTGTCCTGTCCCTAGAGGATAACCCTGGATCTTAGCGCACACTTGATTGAGTGTAAAATGAGTTAGCACAAATGAAGTGGAAACAGATCGGTCCACAAGGAGGAGGTTCAGATGCTAAGTCCTCTAGTTCAGTGAGGTTGAGAGCATTTCCCTAAGAGCTGCTCTGAGTATTGCCTGTCCTATTTCATAGAGAAATAAGCTACTGTGTGCATGCAGTTGCTGTTTATGCCCTTGACATTTGTGCTGTTTTGTGGGGGGGAGTGCAAAAAAAAAAAAGTACCCTTATCTCTGGCCTTAGGAAGCTTATAGAATTAGGAAAATGACTTTATTTTCTAGACACTCACCTACCTCCTCACTGCTAGGCACAAGATGTACAGAGATTTAAAAAGAACCACAAGCGCTACCCTCTTTGAGTAAGCAGCTTAGTAGAGAAGTCCTCCATGACTTGTGTCACAGTGTGATGAGTACAACCATAGAAGTGTGAACAAGAACCAGCAAGGGCTCATAGCACAGAGCCAGAGATCAGCCATCGAGGAAGTTGGGGAGACATCACAATGGAGGAGCTGGGCAGACTTGTGGGACAGGGCGTTTTGGGGAGATGAGTACCATGTGCAAAGGCACTGAGGTATGAGACAGTCTGATGTGTTGGAGAACGGACTGCAGGAGAAGGGAAAACTGTAAGTATTACTCTGTATCTGCTGGGCAGTACGGAGGACTCCAAAGCAGAACTAGCTAGGTTTGGCAGTACACAGCTGGGATGTTCCAGGTCAGCAGGCTACAAGGACTAAGTGGTTCAAGTTGGATAAAGGCATAATATAGGAAGGAATCCAGGGGGGTGAGGGGAGACATGTGACCCTTTTAGTATCCTGAATGAGACTTTCAGATATGAGCCCAAATATGGTGTTATGAGAAGGGGGCGACAGAAAATGAGATGGTTGGATGGCACCACTGATTGAATGGACATGAGTTTGAGCAAACTCTGGGAGACAGTGAAGGAGAGAGAGAAGCCTGGCATGCTGCAGCCCATGGGGTTGCAAAGAGTTGGACATGACTGAGTGACTGAACAACAAATGGTGCTATGTTTTGATTGTTTTTGCTCCTCTTTGAGGACATATTTTACTTTAACCCCAGTAATTATGCCAGATTGTGACAATGGATCTGTTCTCCCCTTGCCCAAATTAAACAGTTTGCATAGCGAATAGGAGGCTCAGCATTGTCAGCTGGAAGTACTTGCTTCTCTTAAGAAAGGTCATAATTCCTCCATGGAAGAACAATGTCAACACACTTGTCTTAATGTACAGGCACCAGGACACTGGTGGCCTTATATCCACAGCAAAAGTAAGGGGTTCCCTGGAATTTCCTTTCCATTCTGGGAACATGGAGATATGATTAGAAGACTGTCCTTCATGAAAGCATCAGTGAATGATGGAGATGAGGGTTTGCGACAGGGACCAAATGATTACTGGGAAAGTTGCTAGATAGAGTATTATGGTTTGTTGTTTCAAGAAGCAGCTTGATGTTGTAGAAAAAAGCACTGGACAAGGATTGGAAACCTTGGGATTTAATCCTCATTTTATTCTATCTAGTCCCATGACCTGGGTCTTTCTGAACCTTAATTTCCTAGTGGGCTTCCCTGTTGGCTTAGTGATAAAGAATCCGCCTGCCAGTGCAGAAGACCCAGGTTTGATCCCTGGGTTGGAAAGATCCCCTGGAGTAGGAAATGGCAAGCCATTCCAGTATTCTTGCCTGAAAAATCCCCTGGACAGAGGAGTCTGGCAGGCTATAGTCCATGGGGTCACAAAAGGTCAGACACGACTAAGAAGGCACAATGACGACGAATTTTCTAGTAGACAAATGAGGAAAATGGAGTTGGAAGAACTGAAAAGATTCTGGAAGGCTGAAAAATGACACAGTACTTGACAGTCCATGAGCCCTGACTGCCTCCTGTCATTTAGCACCTCCATCTGGCTGCCCTTTACATCCTCCGCCCGGTGATGAGGGAGGGGCTGTACTTCTCAGTGGGCCAGGGCTGGGCCAGCCCGAGGGGACTCCCTGTCATTCTGCAAACCACCTTTAGAGAAAACATTTCACTATCAGCAAAACTTCATTTCTTTAGTTTATTTTCTCTTAAGGATTTTCTTGAAGTGAGTCGCTCATTTGTTTCTGACACTTTGTGACCCCATGGACTATACAGTCCATGGAATTCTCTAGGCCAGAATGCTGGAATGGGTAGCCTTTCCCTTCTCCAGGGGATCTTCCCAACCCAGAGATTGAACCCAGGTCTCCCACATAGCAGGTGGATTCTTTACCAGCTGAGCCGCAAGGGAGATGGAGATAATTTACAAGAAGAGTTTGGAATTCTCTTTTCTACCTTAACCCTTTATAGCCTCTCTGTTGCCAGTTACCACTTCAGCTCTTAAGTAATGCTAGATACAGTCTTGGACCACTTTGGATTGAGTCATCAAGCCGGGAGTCTGGATTTGAAGTGTGGACCTCAAGTCACCTGATGAAATGAAAATGGCATCAGGCCATACTGATAACACTTGGCCCCCTTTCGCCTTCTCCCTCCTAAGACGTCTCAAGTTTTCCTGAGCGTTGAGGGGCAGTTGGGAAAGAAGATGGTGATGTAGACAGCCCAATGACTGTGGTATTCTGGAACTCTAAGCATGATAAATTCTTAGAGTTCCTTCTTTGTATTTGACCGAAGAGATCTTCTGTTCTCAGCTTGACCCAAAGAAGCATAGCAACATCTGCTGTTCACTCCAGGTGCTGTAAAGCCAGAGGCCAGGAGGACTGGTCACATCTTTTTGTAGAGTTGGGTTGGTGCTGGTGATTCTGTGGCTTCTCTTTTTGAGTATCATCAGGCTGCTCGGATTTTGTGTCTGAAGTTTCTGGTGCTGCTGAAGATCATTGCTTTTTCCTTTGTCCAGCTGCCTCCAGCCTGGGAAGCCTCACATAGAGCCAGTGGGGGCTGCTTCTGCCATGAGAGAAGTCATAGTGTTCTTATGCTTAGCCTCTCCCTGTGTTTACTTCTTCCCCAGACTGATATCACCTTAGCTTAACCCCCGAGGAAGCCTGGTGTCTGGGCAAAAATCTCACTTCTCGTTTTTTCCTGGTAACTTGGCTCTTTTTTTTTTTTTCCCCTAAGCAGAGCTGGGATCATGGACTTTGCCCATCCACCCCACCATCCTGCTCTTTTTTTCCTGGAAGTGCCAAAACATTTCTCTCTGTGCTGAACCTGCTCATCAGTAATTCTTGATGGATTGTCGTTCCTTTTGGCAAACTGAAATTATAAAAACACAAAAGTCTCAAAATAGATGTAACCAGACTCCTCAGACTTAATAAAGACCACATGTGCTCACACTTGGGATTGAGTTTGTTCTGTTTGGTAAGCGGTACTTCTCCCACTCTCTGGCCCTTCCCTGCCTCCTTTTCTGCACATGGAGACTGACAGAGCTTCTCCCATGATTCATCCTGTGTAGTTAGGCTGCATCTTTTTTGATCCTGGGCACCCTGTTCTGATTGTATACGCTCTTTAAAGAACTGTCTATGCAGACGTTATTTTGTTTGCCAAAGTTGTTAACAGTGTAGGGTCTATTCTGGTTGGAATTTCTTAGAGAGCTGCGGTCTTTTTCCAGTGTGTGCTTGTGCACACAGTGGGTTTTTGCCATGCAGCATTTTACTTCTTGGTGAAAGGTGGTGCAGGCCAGTGGCATGCTTTTATTGGGCTCTCAATGTGTGCCTGGCACTGTGCTCAGCTATGTGTTTTAGCTCATTTAATCCTCAAAATCACCTTATTTCATGGGTACTTTCATCACCATCATCCCATTTTCCCAGTAAGGAACTCAAAGCACAGAGAGGTTGAGCTGCACGCCCAAGGTGCCATGTCTGGTGATCTGGATTCTAAACCCAGACGGCTAGTCTCCAGAACCCCTGCTCCCAGATCTACACTGCTGCTCTTAAATTGCTAACCCAAGTGATCATGCAAGGATTGATTTAGCCTCTGACTGAGGAGCCATAGAAGAGTCATGGCTTTGATTTAACAGTGATGTCTTTATTTGAGAGAGTGTGCAGAATTGTGATTTCATTACTTCCCTTGACACCTTACATTAACAAGTAAACTTTCCCTGATATATTCCTGCCTAGTTTCCTCAAGAGAGGATTTGTTTGGTTCTAGAACAATGCTATCCGGTTCAGGAACCACCAGCCTCACATAGCTATGGAGCATCGAAATGTGGCTGGTTTAACTAAAGAGCAGCATTTTCATTTCATTTCACTTTTAATTAAATTTTGAAACAGATAAACTATGTTTGAACCAACTTGAGTATGTAAAGCTGCCCTATTTCAACTGGATCTTTTGTGACATTTAAACATAAGTATATCTGATGAAAATTTAGCATCTGGGTTGGAATATGTTCTAAGTATAAAATATACTCAGGATTTGAAAACAAAGTTTGCATTCTTTTTCATATTGTATCATTAATAGTTTTTATATTGGTTACATGTTTAAATAATACGTCTTCCTTAAACCAACATATCTAAAATGTTGTTATTAAAATTGACTTCACTTCCTTTTTACTTTTTGATGTGGATACTGGTGAATTCAGTTCTATTTGTGGCTCACCTTTTAATTCTGCTTGGCAGTGCTCTTTTGAATCGTAGATGTGAATGTTCCTCTATAGAATAATACTTTTGCTAAAGTGAGTGCTTTAAAGATGGTGAATGGGTAATTTGCTGGTGGCAGCTGCCTGTGACAATTGATTCAGTGGGGAGAGCTAATGTAACATGATGAGTTTGTTGAAGTTGGTATCTTATTTTAGGGTACAAATGCAATAATAATGATATATAATAAGCTGGGCATCACATTCACAATGCTTTATGGCCTTTGAATAAATTACCACTTGGAATATCATGTGATGAGATGAAGGTGGTGAAAAATTGACATGAGTCAATTACTCTTTCAGTCAAGAGGAGTTTTCCATTTCTGCTGAATTTCACTGTAGCACCTGATTTGTTTTTCTTTCCCTTTGACCAGATTTGACAATTAAATGTATGAAGCTCTCATGGCCAGCCTCTTCTGCCTGCTCCAGCCTTCTCCCCTGCTGTTCACCAATTCTGTTGTGATCTGAGGAGCCCTACACAAATGCCATTTCAGACGTGCTGTTGTGTGTGACACCTAAAAGGCAGGCAGCATCTCTTGAATCAAAATTGAGTGTGTTGCCTTGGGAAGCCACACTCCCTAAGTGATGACACACAGCTGCCTCTCCGCCCCTCCTCTATTCCCCTCAATGCTGGCTACTCTTCTCTAGCGTCTTGGTCAGTATTTCTTTTTCCGCACGCCCTCTAAATGTTTGTATGCGTTGCATACACTCTTCTCCCCCAGTTCATTTCTGTCTCTTTCTCCACCATTCCTGAGCGTTCCTCTGCACGCTCATGGCCTCAGCTTCTCTTGCCTGGGTTCTGAGTAGCTGGTCAAACTGGGAAGAAGTGCTGAACTTCATGTGTCCTTGTACTCCTCTTAAAGGGACCAGTAGTTACAAATTCTGTGCATGCAAGTTAGAGTCAGAAAATACATGTTCTAATTTTTCTTACTACTTTTTTCTTCTCATAATCTTTTATTTTTGCTTTTAATGTCTCAGTCCTTGAATTTCTTCCATTGTAAAATGGGAGGGGTATAAGCATCCAGAGAATTCCCCAGAGCAGCATAGCATCGTCCTAGAGAACCACAGTGAATCTGTGATGCGCTGTGCTTGGCTCTGTGCTGAATTACAGATGAGTTACCTGCTGTTGGATTTGAAACAGTACATTAAACGGAGATATTGGATTTGCTGAGTTTATTCCTATGAAAGCTTTTTGAAAATGAATGTCTTAATTTGTCTATTTCTTTCCTCTTTTCTACCCTTATGTTTGCTTTGTGTCTGCATTATTGCTTTCATGATTGCTTTAAGACTTTCGAATAACTTGAATAACTCAGCATTAAGGATAACCTGTTCCATCCTTTCTTGTAGAGGATGAAGGTGGCTATTTGAGAGGTGGGTGGTGTCTGAGGCTGAATAATGCAGTGTGTAGGGCATATACTTGGAAAGTGGAGGCTTGGATTCGGTTTTCATTTTTGCCTATTTAGTCATAGTATTAATTGAGCATGTTCCTTAATTTGAGATCATGTATATCTCCCTTAGAACAGGTCTGTTATGTTGTAATTGGTCAATAAACATTAGCCATTATTATTGGCTGTTTTTTTTGTTGTTGTTGTTAGAGCATTTTTTTAAAATTTTATTTTATTTTTAAACTTTACATAATTGTATTAGTTTTGCTAAATATCAAAATGAATCCATCACAGGTATACATGTGTTCCCCATCCTGAACCCTCCTCCCTCCCCATACCATCCCTCTGGGTCGTCCCAGTGCACTAGCCCCAAGCATCCAGTATTGTGCATTGAACCTGGACTGGCATCTCGTTTCATACATGATATTTTACATGTTTCTATTGGCTGTTTTCTTACTTGAGGATTTAGAGGACAGTATTTAAAAGATTGTTGTCTATGACTTGTCAACTGTAGTTGATAACTAGGACATTTGTTTTAGGTCTTAAGCAGAGGAAAAACTGGTAAAGATGGAAATACTATCTATAAAGGAGATTGAAATTTTCTCTTTTCCTAGTTTCAGTCAGTTCAGTTCAGCTCAGTCGTGTCCAGCTCTTTGCGATGAATCGCAGCACGCCAGGCCTCCCTGTCCATCACCAACTCCCGGAGTTCACTCAGACTCACGTCCATCGAGTCAGCGATGCCATCCAGCCATCTCATCCTCTGTCGTCCCCTTCTCCTCCTGCCCCCAATCCCTCCCAGCATCAGAGTCTTTTCCAATGAGTCAACTCTTCACATGAGGTGGCCAAAGTACTGGAGTTTCAGCTTCAGCATCATTCCTTCCAAAGAAATCCCAGGGCTGATCTCCTTCAGAATGGACTGGTTGGATCTCCTTGCAGTCCAAGGGACTCTCAAGAGTCTTCTCCAACGCCATAATACTCTGTAATGAAAATATACCCATCAACTAGTTTTCCTCCTAGGGCCACTATGTAGTTCTGCCAATACAGTCTCACAATGACACTTCTAGAGTCCCTTTGCAAGCTTAATTCCAGATTTATATGCAGGATTTGAATTGTATTATAGAATTAAAGTGATTTTAATGGTCATATATAGTTCCAGGAAGGAGTGAATCTTATTTTCTGGTTATAACGTGAATTGGAGACCCAAGTTAGCTAATTTGACATTGAGTTAGAGAAAGTGTAACGTATACAATTCTCATTTGAAAGAGGGAACAGAGCAGGAACTTCAGAGCTGCATGTTCTTTTAATGAAGGTTGTTAATGTAATTGTTTTTTCAAAGTGGAGGATTGGCTTCCTACAAACAGTTAGCTGGCCTTGTCCTTGATTTCTCATAGTATGACCAAACCCTGTTCTGGGGAAGTGTTAGAGAATGTTTGGCTTCACATAAGAGACCTCCCTTTCATGTTTAAAGAGGCAAAGAATGTAACTAAGTTGTTCGAAAGATTTAATTTCCCAAGCTGTGCCATTAAAATAAAGAAAGAAAGAAAAGAAAAAAGAGCATGCAGAGAAGTCCTGGAGGCTGTTGTCTTAGTTTTATCTGAGCCAGCCTTTCATTTTTGCCCTTTGTACCATTTGAACATCCAAGGGATCTGAGTCTAACTCCCTGGGCAATTTGGGACCACATTCTGCCTTTGGGAAAATGCAGTTACAAATCATGTTCTTCACTAAACAAAGTGAGGCTGTTCAGCCCCTCATTTTGATCCTCTGAGGAGTGAGAGGCTGTTTACATTGAGCAAGTAAGATATATTTATTCTTCTTGACAAAGAAAGGCAAATTATTTACCAGAAAGCTCTTTAGTTTCCTGTACCTGGCACTTGACTGCAGGGTGCCTTAAAAAAGCAAGGGACCAAAAATAAGCAAAAGAATGAGCTCTCAGTACAGTCCACGTGGGGGTGTGGGGGTGTGGGGTCGGCGCTGGGGTCTGAAGCTGCCCTGCTCCAGAGCTGGAGCCAACATTTGTTTCCTTGTGGTTAGATTTAGAAACTTTTAACCCTGCCTTCTCACACTCCCTGAAATTTATAAATAGGAACCTTTTCTTATGCTGGATCACTTGGAGGCCAGTTATTAGCTAGTTTGAGGTTCCAGATGATGATATTTTGGAAAACAGTATTCTGTTTATGACATCGTCAAGGGCTTTCTTTGAGACAAGGATGAGACACATCTCAAACTTAGCTTTCTTTGAGACAAGATGAGACACATCTTGGCGTGTGTCTTATAACTCTGCAGTTCTCAAACTTAGCTGCATAATAGGTGCCCTCTGGGGAACTTTTGAAATTGGCAAATACCAGGCTGAACCCTATGCTGAACCCATGTTGACTGAATCACAGCCTCAGGAGTGGGACCTGGGCATTGAGATTTCTGAAAGTGCCCCAGAGGATTCCAGAGCACAGCCAAATCTGAGAAGGTCATCAGACCTGCTCTCAGCTAGACTGGGTTGTGCACTACCCACTGGAAGAAAGATGAGTTTCCTTTCAAACACAAAGTGACGATATAATAGCGACTCCTGCTGCTGCCAAGTCGCTTCAGTCGTGTCCGACTCTGTGCGACCCCAGAGATGGCAGCCCACCGGGCTCCCCCATCCCTGGGATTCTCCAGGCAAGGACACTCGAGTGGGTTGCCATTTCCTTCTCCAATGCATGAAAGTGAAAAGTGAAAGTGAAGTCGCTCAGTCGTGTCTGACTCTTTTCGACCCCATGGACTGCAGCCTACCAGGCTCCTCCGTCCATGGGATTTTCCAGGCAAGAGTACTGGAGTGGGGTGCCATTGCCTTCTCCAGTCTTATGATAATATGGTCTGGCTAAGTGATTTCATCACTCTGATCAGCCTGGCCTTTTGATGTTCCAGTAGTGGAGGCTTTATGAATCAGACATATTTATTGAAATAGAAACCTCCCAGTGGTGTCCTGAAATGTCTTCAGGTGCCTGGTTTAGTATCTTCTGTTGTTGTTCAGTCGCTAAGCCATGTCTTGACTCTCTACGACCCCGCGGACTGCAGAGCACTGGGCTTCCCTGTCTTCCAGAGTTAGTTCCAGCTCATGTCCATGGAGTCAGTGATGCCGTCCATCATTAGTATCTTCTAATTCCTGATGATAGAAAATCAACAGGCTCTTGATGTCCAGTTAGTGCATGTGAAACCAGTTCCATCACCGGTACCTCAATTTGTGCTCTTTTTGTACAGGTCCGCATCTCTGTATTGGTACGTATTTCAGATTAAAAGCTTCAGGAAAGTTTTTCTTTTACAGTAATTCATTGGTAGGCAGAGCCTGGCCAAACTGAGCTCTCCTAGCAGTCACCCTGACCTCAGCTAAAGTCAGGCTACCTACAGCCTTGCCTTGTCCAACTTAGTGTGCATTGTTTCTTCTACTGTTTTGTCTGTTTTAACCCAGGCCCCAGTGTGAGGATTAAAGAGGACCTCGTGCTGTTTGTTACTTTACTAAATTCTGAAAGAATTGTGAATTCCGAATTACTTTTGACTCAGATAAGGGATCGTGGATGTGCTGTGCCGTGGTTATACCATTCCTAGAGTCTCCTTTGTAGTCACATGGTTTGCTTATGCATTCTAACTCTGCTGCTGATCATGTAACTTAGGGCAAGTTGCTTGACCTTTTTGAGCCTCGGTTTCCCATCTATAAAGAGGTGCAAACAATGGTATCTGCTTTTAGGGCGATTGTGAAGATGAAGAGGAATAATGTACATAGAGTTTTAAAAATAGATGTTTAAGGAAGTTAAAAATACCGCAAGTTCCTGCTTGGGGAACTATGATGGCCTGTGGTAGAGCCTTCTTCTCGGTGTGGGTCCACTGTGTGTTGTCATGAGACCCAGTGAAGTATTTTTTTCCCAAGTTATTCATAAAGATTGGGCTTCCCTTGTGGCTCAGCTGGTAAAGAATCTGCCTGCAATGCTGGAGACCTGGGTTCGATCCCTGGGTTGGGAAGATTCCCTGCAGAAGGGAAAGGCTACCCACTCCAGTATCCTAGCCTGGAGAATTCCATGGACTGTATAGTCCATGGGGTCCCAGAGAGTCGGACACAACCGAGCGACTTTCACTTTCTTTCACTTCATCAAGATTGGGTCTTGGAATCTATGTAGTAGGTACTTGGTCGTGATATTATGACTTGTATAGGAAAGGAATATAGTAATCGAATAAAAAGAACTTATGCCTTGCATAAAGTCAAGGTGATTTTTGTGTGTGAATTTTTTTTTTTTAATGCCTATACATTTGTATATGTGTGCTTTGAGTCACTGCCCTTCAGTTGTGGGAACGGCATACAGAGGATCCAGGAGTCCCCCAAATACTGTTTATGGTCTGCTTCTTGATAATTTACCGAGGTGTCTAATATACAGTACTCACATGGTGGTTCAGAGAATTGAGAAAATTGTGGAGATATTATGCGTCAAAGTTCCTTGGGCTTACAATATCCAAAAAATCAAGGCCAAAGATTGCATTTTGTTTCTGTCTGAATAGTTGCTTTCGCTCTTTATTTCATACTGTGTGTGCAGACCAAGCATTGAAAGGTCTCCATAGAAAATATTGACATTACTCCTCTGTTAGGAAACTCTTAGTGTAAGAAAGGCACATACTGAATTTCTTGGACCATGAATATTTGTGGATTTTATCCCATTTGGGATTTTCTGCCCCTCAGGAGTTTGTTTCATCAGAGGCCAAATTTACTTAAAACCAAACCAAGAAACTGTCTTGCTCTTGTCTCATCTTGCTTTCCTAAGCAGAATGTCATCTGGTGGTCATGCCCTGTGCCACTCCATTCCGACATCAGGAAAGGCCCTTGGCTCTGTGACTCACAATTGTTTTTTATCTGAATGTTGGTTGAAGAGTTGTACCTCTCATTGCAAAGCATTTTAATTGAATGGAAAACGAGCTTAAGTAATCTGATATAATTAAGATGCAGTCAGCACTTATTTCAAATGCATGTGTAGGCTGAGCTTTGTTGATGAACGCTAATGACCATTAGTTCGGTCTGAGTGGAACTATATATTAATGGCTGTGGAGATTTTACTTTACAGTGCTTGATCTGAAGGCCCGGAAGTGGAGGAAAGCAGTCATATAGCCATTTGAAGGGGGTGTTAGTGTTGTCTTATGTGTATCATTGAGTTGATTGCAAGGATTTTTGTCTTTTTTTTGGAGGCCACGTCCCTACAGCTTACTGTCTATGGGCAGGTGATTTAATCTTTTGAAATCGATTTGCTTATCTATAAAATGAAGAAAACTATATAAATAATTCACCTTAAATAATTATGCGAAGATGAGTAAGTTAAATCATTTTCAAAGCTTACTACTATTCAAGTGTAAAGTACATGGTGATAAGAGTACTAGAATTTTTGAGGTAGGGTCTGTATCTGAGTCATCGTTGCATCCATATAAAGTACAAGCTATATGTCTTGTAGCTGTTGAGTAAATTCTGGGATGTTAGTTTGCCTCTGAATGACTCTGAAAGCTGTTAGTTTTATTTCTTTTTAATTTTTAGATGTGTATATCGAGAGGATGAGGATAGATGTTCAGCCTCTTAGACTGAGGTGTTGAAACTGAAAATGGGCTCAATCTTAGATTTAACATCATGGGTGATTATACATTTTTAGTAAGGCCAGCTATCTGTTGAGTGGGGTGCCTGCCATATCATGGTTTTCAGGGTTGGAGTAGTCCCTTCTATTTTATGAACACAATGATAATTCATTTCAAAGTTTTTGCCTTAAATGGTATCCTAAAGAGCCTGTGAATGATGTCAACAACATGACTTCCTTTCAATGAGTCTTCGGTGGCAGCTGGTTGAAATACCCAAGCTTGCACCATTCTAGGAATGACTGTCCTTAAAGGATCAGCTATCTTTACTCTTTGGTGATATATTTTTATTAGCCATTTGTGTTTGTTTTCTATATATTTTCCCATAAAAGTATCCCCAACATTTTATAGATGAGGGATGGACTTTGACTTGCACAAAGGTCATCCAGACTCTATAAGAATTCTCCACTCAAGACCAAACACCCTGCCAGAAGTTAGTGTCTGACAGATGTTTATGGGGTTTTTGAGAAATAATAATTGTGCTGTTTGAAATCCTCACTTCTAAGCAATAAGAGCTCCTGGGAGGAGGTCTGGGCTGAGAGGTGAGTCCCTTGTCTGACTAATTTGGAGGCAGGATTTCCTATCTGGGAAATTGCATTGATCATCTGGATCTTGACCTTTCGCAGTCTTCAGACATCAGAATTATAAACACTGTTTAGTTCCCAAAACATGGAAATACCCCTGGTTAGACACAAAAAGTATGGGAATGTTTTAAGTTTTCTGAAAAGTATATGGCAAAGTAGCTTGATAACCCTCCCTAGTCAGAAAGTTGGTCATATTGATCCTGCACAATTAAGAAAAATATTTTGCTGCCTTGGTTAACAGGGAATATTGGCTGATTGTGAGCTCCTTAAATCCACAAAAACTTACTAGAGAAAAGTCAACTCATCATTAGCTTTCACTTGTGGAACTGAAATTTTTCTTAGTAAATTCTGAGATGGCTGGGAGCTAAAGGAATATCTGTGTGAACTAGGAAAGTCTCTTCATCATCTGTAAAATGAGGCGTTGGGGTTAGATGACCTTTGAGAAATCTTCAACTGTGGTGTCCAGATTCTGCTCTTGGGCTACCCACCTTGTCTCAAACTTGGGTTTTGATTCTTTGAATCCTTTCAATTTTGCTTCCTGTTGGTCTGAGATCATGACAAATCAGGGTCTTTAAAAAAAAGATAACAAATAAGATGAGTCTTGAGCAGATTGTTGATTGATTGATTTAGGTTTTTGGAGCCTCTCAGATCCTGGTCATTCCCAAATAGGTGGAGTTCTTAACATAATTTTGCACTCACACATTTTTTTTTTAAAGGCAGAAGGAAGCAGAAGATGGACACTGAGTATAGGTTGCACAATAACAATATAAAAATGACTTGTATCCTTTATAATTATGGTCTGACATGTTTCCAGTAAAGGTGTCTTTGGAAGTGATGCATGGTGTATATATATTCACAAACTATATACATGTAAACATAGCAGGTTCTAAATTTAATGCCACATTGTTGCTTCATACCACTTGTAATTTTTACCGAGTCAGCACAGTCTGCTACACCAAACCTCAGGAAACTTGAGCCCTTGGATAAACTGGTCTAAACACTATTGATAATTCATAACTGGTGGTTAAAAAAATTAAAATGGAACCTTGGTTTCCCAAATTAAAACTTATACAGAGCCACAGTGTATAAACTAGTGAAAAGCAAAACAGTTCTACTTTCCTAGGCTCCTTTAGTGCCTTCAGGGACCTGGGGGACCGAGGTTACATTGTCTGAAAAACCTGATGGAAATATATCTCAGTTATCATTGTACACAGGTAAAATACACCAAAGAAGAGAATTACAGATCATCATCCAGTGTTATGGTGGGAAAGTGTTAGTAAGAACTGGTTCTTTACATTGAAAATCATATGTGTTTAACATCGAGTGTTGGAACAAATAGTCGTGATATAAAGACAGATGTAGCATGCAAGCTGAATTTCAGGCATTTTTATTGCTTTGTATTTACTGATAGAAGTATCATAAAGACAGACAATCTTTACTAAAAAGGTTACGTGGACCAAGTAGAAAGACCAGATGCATTTGTGGCCTTGTGAATTTTTAAAGCAGATACAGCAATAGAAACTGTACGAACCTGAATATAAGGCAGTCCTCAAATAAGGCAATATCCTATTTTCTTGAGAGAGATCCCAAATTTTGAGTTTGAATATCTAACTTTCTCAGAATGTAGATAAAATAATGGAAAATATATTAAGGATTATGCGCCCTCGGTGGCTCCGTGGTAAAGAATCCACCTGCCAATGCAAGGAGACATGGTTCATTTTCTGGGTCTGAAATTGAACCTGGAGGAGGAAATGGCAACTCCAGCAGTCTTGCCTGGAGAATCCTTTAGGCAGAGGAGCTTGGCGGGCTACTGTCCGTAGGGCCGCAGAGAGTCGAACGTGACTGAGCAACTGCGCGGGCGCACGCGCACATGCGTTCTTAAGGTTAGTTATACCTAAACTATTATGAATTTGGAAAATCTGCATTTCTCATTCTGTTTTCATGAACCTGTTCTATTTAAACTATTTCATCATACATGCTTCAGCAACAACTTCATCACTGGTACCGCTCTTTGGCTCCTCCCACAGTTTCAGAGCTCCTCATCCTCGTTGCCACCTTACTTTAAAAAAATACAGCATTTTTAGAGTCTGTGTGGTGGTGTCAGGTTTGCACCGACCCTCCTTTTTTTTGGGTTTGTCTTATAAGTGGCAGATTTATAGATCATGGATGCTGTAGATTAGATTATTTTCATGTCTCACTTTCCTCCTCTGCTATGTGACTTACATTACATGAGAGTATTTTTCCTGCTTCATTGATGTTGAACTTGGACTGTAACCTGTTTGGCCAATGAAATATAAATGAATGATGCAATCAGATGGCTTAGAAGGAAATGGCAACTCACTCCAGTATTCTTGCCTGGAGAATCCCATGGACAGAGGAGCCTGGTGGGCTACAGTCCACGGGGTAGCAAAGAGTCAGACACGACTGAGCGACTTCACTTTCAAGTGTAATAGAGCTGTGGTGCTTCTGTGACTGCCATGAGAAAAATATGCTCTAGCTAGCTACTGCCTCTTCAACCTGGATCCCACAATGAGGCAGGTTAGGTGGTGTAGCTGACCCTGAGCAGACAGACTCAAATCTTGACGATGCATCAGACTACAACTACCTGTTGGCCTAGCAGATCTAATCTAACTGCTACAACTCATAAGTCTAATAATATTCCCCTTTTGTTTGAATTAGAGTTAGGAGTTGCATCCAAGATAGTTTACTTAGATAATTTCTATATCAAAAATAACTTTGGGAATGTTGACCATCTGTTGTTGTTCAGTCACTCAGTCATGTGTGACTTTGTGACCCCATGGACTGCAGCACGCCAGGCTTCCCTGTCCTTCACTTTCTCCTGGAGTTTGCTGAAACTCATGTCCATCCAGCTGGTGATGCCATCCAACCATGTCATCCTCTGTTGTCCTCCTCCTGCCTTCAGTCTTTCCCAGCACCAGGGTCTTTTCCAGTGAGTCGGCTCTTCACTTCAGGCCAAAGTATTACAGCTTCAGCATCAGTTCTTCCAAAGAATATTTGGGGTTGATTTCCTTTAGGATTGACTGGTTTGAACTCCTTGCAGTCCAAGGGACTGTTAAGGGTCTTCTGACTATTTATGAAGGGCTAATTGGTCTGTGCAGTGACCTGGGATTCATTATAATAGGCATTTTCAAGAAAACTCCATACAGCAAAACCAAATGTATGCATTAAAAAAATATATTGCCAGACTTGAGTGCACTGTTTGCTTTTCCAGTGAGACCTCTAGATGGTCTGTGAATAGGACCCTGGTGTTTCCCTCCTGGATGACTTACTTTTGAGCATAGTAGAAACAAAATTTTGGCTCTTGTGTGTCTGTACACACTTATTGAATTTTGTAAAATACGTGCACACAGGAATGAACTTCTCCAGGGGCTCAGTAGTAAAGAATCTGCCTGCCAAGCAGGAGATGCAAGTTCTATCCCTTGGTCGGGAAGATCCTCTGGAGAAGGAAATGGCAACCCACTCCAGTATTCTGCCCAGAGAATCTCATGGACAGAGGAGCCTGGCAGGCCACAGTCCACGGGGTCACAAAGAGATACAGCTGAGTGACTTGACAACAATAGCAATACACAGCAACATCTCTCATATCTGTTAGCAGGTTTTAAACATAATGTATGTGTTTCTGCATAGCCAGTCAGCCTCTGTGTGGGTGTTTAAATAAATTTATTGTAGGTACTCTTTTATTGCTCTCTAAAGAAAATACTACCTGTATAAGAAGTTCAGGTTTATATTTTTAAAAATTATTTTTCAGTAGGAGAGTTCTAGATAAGATATCTCTGTATTTATCTGCTGCTTATCATCAGGTTTTTACTTAAGGTTTAAATCCCCCAAGAGATAACTTAATTGAAAAAAAAACAGTTTATGCTATATTTTCTTAAAATATTTAATTGACCAAATTTAACACTTCCCCTCCTTCATAATCATCCATTTCCTTTCAGATGATGCCTCTGACTGATACAGCACTTTCAACAGCCAAAAATAAGATACTGGCTTTGTTAAAAGAAATAGTATTTCTTTTTATCCTGGTTCCATATGCATTCCAAGTGCTGCTGCTGCTGCTGCTGCTAAGTCGCTTCAGTCGTGTCCCACTCTGTGCGACCCCATGGACGGCAGCCTACCAGGCTCCTCCATCCATGGGATTTTCCAGGCAAGAGTACTGGAGTGGGGTGCCATTGCCTTTTCCGGCATTCCAAGTGGGGAGCTTTAAAAAAATCTCACCTTCCCCAGAGATTCTGCTTTAATTGTTAGGGCAGAGCCTAGGCATCCATACTTTTTAATGAAACTTCTCAGGTGACCCTAATTTGTAGAACAGCCTACCTGCATACTGTGTTATCTAAACTAAGCAATTCAGGTTAGATGCTTTTGTTACATGTAGGATTGTTCAGGTATGTCGTCTCTGTTGTTCAGATCAACCTGATAATTGATACATCTTCTAGGAAATTAACATCCTGTCGAAAAAGTTTTATTTATATCCTATTTTCAGTTTACTGCTTTTGGACCATTCTTAGTAGACTGATGGAGGAAAACTTAGTTGCGTAAATAAACCCTTAATGCTTGCCTGGGGAATCACTGCCTTCCTTTATGACTCCATTCAGGTGTTTGGGTAATTCTCAGAGTTGCCTCTTAAAATCACACCGCCTTGGCCAGCTTTACACAAACTGATTTCAATTGTGAATTCTCCTTTACCATGGAGAGGAGCCCAGTGGATTTGCTCAGGTGACCTTGGCTACACTGAGCACAGTAGAGCCTTGTTAAGGACGCAGGAGGCAGCATTCTTACCTTTCACTGCCAGATCTTAGGTAAATAGTCAATGACAGGTCCCTGTGAAAGTCTCAAATACCTAAATGAACACTATGCTTTAAAAGGAAGAAATAACAAAGCTTTCGCATGCATGCCTTTAAAACAACAACAACTTAAATCCACAAAACTGGAACTGTGTATTGTCTTTTACCAAAAAACACTTTTTTTTAAGGAGAGCATAGGATTTTCTTTTTCCTCCAGTTGATGTTAATTTTCTAGATACAGCCTAATTGCATGTACATGGATTCCTTTCCATTCGTATCTTGAAGCAGCATATTTGTTCCACAAATAGCAGGACTCATACTGAACAGTATGTGATAATGTGACGCATTGAGTCTTACTCATTCTTGTTCTTCTCTGATACTCATCAGCCTGAGGGGAAGTTTATCATCATTTTTTTTCACTTTATAGCTTTAAAAAAATGTTGATTTTGTTTTTATTTTATTTTATTTATTTTATTTTTTTAATTTTATTTATTTATTTATTTTTTATTTTATTTTTTTTTTTTATATTTATTTTTTTTTAATTTTTAAAATTAAAAAAATTTCAGGTATACACGTGCTCCCCATCCTGAACCCTCCTCCCTCCCCCCTCCCCATATCATCCCCCTGGGCCGTCCCAGCGCACCAGCGCCAAGCATCCAGCATCGTGCACTGAACCTGGACTGGCATCTCGTTTCATACATGACATTTCACATGTTTCAATGCCATTCTCCCAAATCTTCCCACCCTCTCCCTCTCCCACAGAGTCCATAAGACTGTTCTATACATCGGTGTCTCTTTTGCTGTCTCGTATACAGGGTTATCGTTACCATCTTTCTAAATTCCATATATATGCGTTAGTATACTGTATTTATGTTTTTCCTTCTGGCTTACTTCACTCTGTATAATAGGCTCCAGTTTCATCCACCTCATTAGAACTGATTCAAATGTATTGTTTTTAATGGCTGAGTAATACTCCATTGTGTATATGTACCACAGCTTTCTTTATCCATTCATCTGCTGATGGACATCTAGGTTGCTTCCATGTCCTGGCTTTTATAAACAGTGCTGCGATGAACATTGGGGTACACGTGTCTCTTTCCCTTCTGGTTTCCTCAGTGTGTATGCCCAGCAGTGGGATTGCTGGATCATAAGGCAGTCCTATTTCCAGTTTTTTAAGGAATCTCCACACTGTTCTCCATAGTGGCTGTACTAGTTTGCATTCCCACCAACAGTGTAAGAGGGTTCCCTTTTCTCCACACCCTCTCCAGCATTTATTATTTGTAGACTTTTGGATCGCAGCCATTCTGACTGGCGTAAAATGGTACCTCATAGTGGTTTTGATTTGCATTTCTCTGATAAGGAGTGATGTTGAGCATCTTTTCATGTGATTGTTAGCCATCTGTATGTCTTCTTTGGAGAAATGTCTATTTAGATCTTTGGCCCATTTTTTGATTGGGTCATTTATTTTTCTGGAGTTGAGCTGTAGGAGTTGCTTGTATATTTTTGAGATTAGTTGTTTGTCGGTTGCTTCATTTGCTATTATTTTCTCCCATTCTGAAGGCTGTCTTTTCACCTTGCTAATAGTTTCCTTTGATGTGCAGAAGCTTTTAAGTTTAATTAGGTCCCATTTGTTTATTTTTGCTTTTATTTCCAATATTCTGGGAGGTGGGTCATAGAGGATCCTGCTGTGATGTATGTCGGAGAGTGTTTTGCCTATGTTCTTCTCTAGGAGATTTATAGTTTCTGGTCTTACGTTGAGATCTTTAATCCATTTTGAGTTTATTTTTGTATATGGTGTTAGAAAGTGTTCTAGTTTCATTCTTTTACAAGTGGTTGACCAGATTTCCCAGCACCACTTGTTAAAGAGATTGTCTTTAATCCACTGTATATTCTTGCCTCCTTTGTCAAAGATAAGCTGTCCATATGCGCGTGGATTTATCTCTGGGCTTTCTATTTTGTTCCATTGATCTATATTTCTGTCTTTGTGCCAGTACCATACTGTCTTGATAACTGTGGCTTTGTAGTAGAGCCTGAAGTCAGGTAGGTTGATTCCTCCAGTTCCATTTTTCTTTCTCAAGATAGCTTTGGCTATTCGAGGTTTTTTGTATTTCCATACAAATTGTGAAATTATTTGTTCTAGCTCTGTGAAGAATACTGTTGGTAGCTTGATAGGGATTGCATTGAATCTATAAATTGCTTTGGGTAGTATACTCATTTTCACTATATTGATTCTTCCAATCCATGAACATGGTATATTTCTCCATCTATTAGTGTCCTCTTTGATTTCTTTCACCAGTGTTTTATAGTTTTCTATATATAGGTCTTTAGTTTCTTTAGGTAGATATATTCCTAAGTATTTTATTCTTTTCGTTGCAATGGTGAATGGAATTGTTTCCTTAATTTCTCTTTCTGTTTTCTCATTATTAGTGTATAGGAATGCAAGGGATTTCTGTGTGTTGATTTTATATCCTGCAACTTTACTATAATCATTGATTAGTTCTAGTAATTTTCTGGTGGAGTCTTTAGGGTTTTCTATGTAGAGGATCATGTCATCTGCAAATAGTGAGAGTATTTCTTCTTCTTTTCCAATTTGGAATTGACTTACTGTTGATTTATGGGCTTCCCTGCTGGCTACAATGTTGTGTTAATTTCTGCTGTATAGCAAAATGATTCAGTTATACACATATATACATTCTTTAAAAAATTTTTTTTTCCATTATGATTTATCACAGGATTTTGAATATAGTTAGGAACTTGTTTATCCATTCTATACATATATCAATAATGCTTTGCACCTGCTAACCCCAGACTCCCAATCCATCCCTTCCCAACACCCCGACCCCAAGCCTGGCAAAAACAAATCTGTTTTCCATGTCTTTGAGTTGGTTTGTGTTTCATATATAGGTTAATTTGTGTTATATTTTAGATTCCACACAGAAGTGATATCATATGGTTATTTGTCTTTCTGATTCACTTAGTATGATCATCTCTAGATCCACCCATGCATGATGAGTTGCTTCAGTCATGTCCAACTCTTTGCAATCCCATGGACCATAGCCCACCAGACTTCACTGTCCACAGGATTCTCCAGGCAAGAATACTGTAGCGGGTTGCCATTTCCTTCTCCAGGTAATCTTCCTGACCCAGGGATCGAACCTGCTTCTCTTCCATCTCCTGCATTGGTAGGTGAGTTCACTGCCACTAGCACCACCTGGTAGATCCATCTATGTTGCTGCAAATGACATTATTTCATTCTTTTTTATGGCTGAGTAGCATTCCATTGTATTTGTGTACCATATCTTTATCTGTTTATCTGTCAATGGACAGAGTGCTGCTGTGAACACAGGGGTGTACGTATGTTTTTGAATTACAGTTTTGTCTGGATATATGCCCAGGAGTGGGATTGCTGGATCATATGGCAGCTATATGTTTAGTTTTTTGAGGACCCTTCATACTGTTCTCCATAGTGACTGCACCAGTTTACATTCCCACTGACAGTGTAGGAAGGTTCCATTTTCTCTACACCCTCTCCAGCATTATTATTTATAAACTTTTTGATGATGGCCATTCTGACAGGAGTGAGGTAATACCTCATGGTAGTTTTGGTTTGCATTTCTTTACTAATTAGTGATGTTCAGCATTGGCACCCCACTCCAGTACTCTTGCCTGGAAAATCCCATGGATGGAGGAGCCTGGAAGGCTGCAGTCCATGGGGTCACTGAGGGTCGGACACGACTGAGCGACTTTCCTTTCACTTTTCACTTTCATGCACTGGAGAAGGAAATGGCAACCCACTCCAGTGTTCCTGCCTGGAGAATCCCAGGGATGGCGGAGCCTGGTGGGCTGCCATCTATGGGGTCGCACAGAGTCGGATACGACTGAAGTGACTTAGCAGCAGCAGCATCTCTCCATGTGCCTATTGGCCATCTGTATGTCATCTCTGAAGAAATGTCTGTGGTCATTTTCATAAGACTGGCTTTGATGGGTTTTGTGTATGAGACCATGTGATAAAAGGAGTATAGATTCTTAACCTAGACATTTTGATTTGAATTCTGGCTTAATAGCTGAATGACTTGAGTATTTTTTTAAAAAACTTCTCTGTGCCACATGCCATATACAAGGAGATCCAACCAGTCAATCCTAAAGAAATTGGACTGATGCTCCAATACTTTGGCCAACTGATGTGAAGAACTGACTCTTTTGAAAAGACCCTGATGCTGGGAAAGATTGAAGACAGGAGGGAAAGGGGACAACAGAGAATGAGATGGTTGGATGGCATTACTGACTCAGTGGGCATGAGTCTGAGCAAGCTCTGGGAGTTGGTGATGGACAGGGAAGCCTGGCGTTCTGCAGTCCATGGGGTCGCAAAAAGTCAGACATGACTGAGTGAGTGAACTGAACTGATGCCTTATTTTCTTCATTTCTACAAAATGGGGATAATTGTACTTACCTCCTCCATAGGGTAGTGGTGACAATTAAATATTTTTCAAAGCCTTTGAATGTTTCTGGCATTCTATAAATGTTGGCTGCTGCTGCACCCCACCATCATAACTAGTGCAGCTACTACTGCTTTTCCTGCTTTTCCTGGGACAGTAATACTGTCCCAGTTATTACTCTTTTATAGTCTTTGAAAACATCAGGTAAACCAAGGTCGGGCTTTGCTGATGGCTCGGTGGTAAAGAATCTGCCTGCCGATGCAGGAGATGTGAGTTCATCCCCGGGTCACAAAGATCCCCTGGAGGATGAAATGGCAACCCACTCTCACCTGGGAGATCCCATGGATAGAGGAGCCTGGCGGGTTATAGTACATGGGGTTGCAAAAGTCAGATATGACTTAACAACTAAACAAAAAAAAAACTGAGGTCATTGATGAATTATTAAGAAAAAGAGTTAACTGTCTTTCTCTAGGTCGTCTTCTGTGAGTTCTTTTGTGTGGTTCTCTGTTTCATGGGGCTTCCTAGGTGGCTCAGTGGTAAAGAATCCTCCTGCCAATGCAGGAGACATGGATTTGATCCCTGGGTTGGGAAGTTCCCCTGGAGAAGGAAATGACAACCCACTTTGGTACTCTTGCCTGGGAAAATCCCACGGTCAAAGAAGCCTGGCAGGCTCTAGCTTACGGGGTCGCAAAGAGGCTGACACAACTGAGTACAGCACCCTCTGTTTCATGAGTTAAAAACATCTCTCCTTGGTTGCAGGCTCACTGAGGCTAAGAATCTTTCATTCTATTTGAAAAAAATGAACGAAAAAAGAAATCCATCTCTTTCTGTCAGGGGATGCAAATTTTTGTGTATCAACTGTATTTGAGTATATGAGGCTATTAAAATAAATCTTATGGTATAATCCTATAGTAATAGGAATTCCATAAAGATCATGACACATTAACTTTAAAAAGAAATACTTAGAATAACATCTTGGTGTGGCTGAAAACTGGAAGCTTAATTCTCCAAGTTCATGTCTGTGTCATTACAGTCACTGACTGGAAAGTCATAGTTTCCTTTAACCAGAGGAATGTGCTGAAACAGTAGTAGGTATTGGTTAAAATTAGAATCAACTATTTCCATAACCAGAATGACAGACATGTTTTAAAAAAGAAAAAAAAAGCAAAAAAGAAAGTGACAAGTCTACTAGTTTTTGCCTGTGGGTTCAAGAGGTTTTCAACCCAGTTCAGCTAACTGCATTTGGATTCTGTCCATGAACTTGGCACATGACGTGTATGGCAGACTTCCTAAACCTAGTCATGGTAGCTCAAAACTCTTCCCAGGGATGAGCCCTTAGGAGTTGTCATCAGGAGCTGAACAGCAGACGGCCAGGCTGACTGCCGTCCTCTGCTCTCTCACTAGCGCCCTCCCTCCTACACTGAGCCCCAGGGAAGGATTCCACATGGACATTATTTGCATTTAATAGCTCATTACTGTGTCCATGCTCTGCTTCACCAGCAGAGAGCTTGCCAAGGCTCCAGCACTGTAGCTGTGCATGTTTCTAGACTACTTAATATAGGGATCGGTCCTCTCTTGAAGCTATTTATTTGTAGCTAATAGCTACAAAAATTTGAAGTCTCTTGAGAAATCCATACACAGACACAGTTACCATGTGGGGGGCCAGGCTGGGGAGGGGCGGAAACTACCCATGATCCAGGCTCCTGTTTTGGGGTAAGGAAGATGCAGTTTTGTGATCAAGACTCTTAGGATAGATTTATAAAGGGTGCAGGTGTTCATCACTAGAGCTTTATGTGTAGAGTTGGAGCCAGATTATGGATCCCCTCCACTGGGCATTTGTTTTGAATCAGAAGCTGCCCAAGTAAGCAATTTCTAATGTAATGGCTCCTTCGCATGTGGTTTATTTTGGCCTCCTTTCCTCCTCACATGCTGAATTTTAACAGTGCCATTGGTGTGCAGGTCCAGGGTTTCTCAGTTTTTCCATCAGACACCTAACATTTACAAAATGACTTTAAATATTTGCCTCAGTCCCAGGTCTTGGCACCCAGTACCTTTTTTCTTGCTTATGTAATGTTGAAAGTCCGTGTTGCCATTTTCTCAATGAACAAGCCTAATTAAAAGGAGAGATCAATGGCTTCAGGGCTCAGACTGTAAGCAGTGATGCAGAAGAGATTTGCTTTACTGAAGGAAAACAAGACATTCTTGGGGAATTGGGAGTCTGTGGTGCATCAATGTTTTGTGTCTTGGAAAAAAGAATGTTGAATGTGGCAGACTGTCTTGGGGTTTTTCCGGTAGCTCCTGGCTTTGAGAGATGATCATGTTCAAGGACACTCAGCAGAAGTAGAAGAGTAGGTATTTGATGTTTGCTGTTGGTTATTTTTATTTTTAAAGTAAAATTATTCTAGAGTTTAAAATACTCTGAAATGGGCTGTTTTCAACTTAAAAGCAATTTGTGTGTATTGAAAATTTATCTGACGGTTTTTTTTAAAACTGAAAATACTTCCTCCATACAATAACATTATAAATGTTAAAAAAAAAAAAAAAAGCATATTTAACCTAAGTGTGGTAAGAGTATTCCATGAAGGGGAAATCCAGTGACTCTTTGAATAAGGATATTGTTCTCCTGTGGGGCGGGGGTGGGGGCGGAGAGGGCGGGGAGCTGTATTTGCCTCTTTTTTTTTTTTTTTTTTTTGCATTTGCCTCTTAAGCAAGAGTACCCCTCCCCTCCATTTTATAGGGAAAGAACAGTTTGAGAGGAAGCTTAATGAATTCATTGCCAAGAGCAAGCTTTAAAAACATACCTGTTTGTTAAACTACACCCCAGGCTGTGCAGGGACATGGGAGGAACATGCGGTTTTTGAAGAGTACTTAAAGGTGGAAATGTATTTAGGAATAATTGCTTGATTTCTTGGAAAAGGCATGGGTATCTTGAGACGTCAGTGGGTAGCAATGGATCATGCTGGTCCAGTGGTTACCAGGAGCCCAGCTCAAGTGTGTTGCTGTTCTGCTTGGCCTGTGGAAGGTCTGTGTGATCACCTTCCAGCTGTTTGGTATTTGCTCCCCTTCTGGAATCAGCTAATTGCTATACAATTAATCTAATTTAAAGGATGTTTCCTGCCACCCTGCATACTCGTGTGTGTCACAAGTCTCAAGTTTCCCACCACCCTTTATTTTAGGAGAATTTTTTATGTTCTTAATATTTGATGCTTTCTTTATATAGCTGAGGCTGAGTAGTAGAGATGTGGGCACTGGGGTCTAATTGTTCTAACACAAGTCAACATTTTGGATTATTATGAACAGCCCTATACAGTAATCCTAGAATAATGCTAGAGTCCCTGAATATTCACTGGAAGGACTGATGCTGAAGCTTCAGTACTTTGGCCACCTGATGCGAAGAGCCAACTCATGGGAAAAGACCCTGATGCTGGGAAAGACTGAAGGCAGAAGCAGAAGGGGCAGCAGAGGGTGAGATGGTTAGATGGCATCACTGACTCAGTGGGCATGAATTTGAGCAGACTCTGGGAGATAGTGAAGGACAGGGGAGCCTGACGTGCTGCTGTTCATGGGGTCACAAAGAGTTGGACATGACTTTGCGACTGAAAAACAAATACAATAAGACCTCAATTAGCTGAGACTACTTTGGAGAAAGAGCAGTTTCTAATTAATAGGATTTTTCTTTTGAAGGTTAAACACTTTTATCTTTTCTCAGCCCTTACTATTAACTTACTTTCTTTGGCTTTTGGAATTAAGACGTCCAGAGTTTGAAAATAAGTTAATGTTTCTTTGCCTTAGTCTTTGGAACATCCTTATGAGTTACAAGCCTTGATGTTCAAGTTTTATTTTCTGAAGGGTTGAAGAGGTGCTGGGGGTGGCTACTGAATTCTGTAAGTTTTTTGAAGGGGGAGGGAATAAGTGTATTTTGGGTTTGTTTTGTTTTCTTTTGTCTTTCTCACATTGTGAATGAAAAAGCTATCTTATCATTTCCTGTATTGGTAGGCTTAGTTATTTATATAATCCTGTTGTTTGAGGGTTTACAGATATTCTACCAGAATATAACAAGGATGAGTTATCAATAAACTGCTTAAGGTATTGATTTTTCTTCAGTGTGAGGTAATTAAAGTCAAGTTTTATTTGCTTTAATAGGCTGTTGAGTGGTTCTTCTGTATAATCCGGACAACAAATAAACCTAAGTATTTATCGGGTCCTGGCTCTGTGCTCTTTGTATACCATGTTAGGTAGTTTTAATGTCAGTGATGGTGTCAGATCATAAATGTATCAGCCTCTGATAACCTTTGCATAAATCTAATTTTCTAAAAGCAAAGTCCCTAAAAGTCCCTGAGGGACTTTGTGGTCATAAAAGTTCTGATATGTATTTTTAATCACAGTACTTTCTTATACTCTGTTCAGTTTGTCTCTAAACCTAGTAGCTAGATTAATGCCTGTAAGTTAGATTGACTTGAAACAATCTGCAGGAACTTCACACATGGTTTTGGTGTCAGTTGGAAAGTGAGGTGAAGAATTGTGGATATTAGGAACTCTGTGGCGGGTGGATGTATTTACAGAGCCAAAGCAAAACCAACACCCAGTTGTGGATGTGACTGGTGATGGAAGTAAAGTCCTATGCTATAAAGAACAATATTGCATAGGAACCTGGAATGTTAAGTCCATAAATCAAGGTGAACTGGAAGTGGTCAAACAGGAGACAGCAAGAGTAAACATCAACATTTTAGGAATCAGTGAACTAAAATGGACTGGAATGGGTGACTTTAACTCAGATGACCATTATATCTACTACTGTGGGCAAGAATCCCTTAGAAGAAATGGAGTAACCCTCATAGTCAACAAAAGAGTCGGAAATGCAGTACTTGGATGCAATCTCAAAAACGACAGAATGATCTCTGTTCGTTTCCAAGGCAAACCATTCAGTATCACAGTAATCCAAGTCTATGCCCCAACCAGTAACACTGAAGAAGCTGAAGTTGAACGGTTCTATGAAGACCTACAAGACCTTCTAGAACTAACACCCAAAAGAGATGTCTTTTTCATTATAGGGGACTGGAATGCAAAAGTAGGAAGTCAAGAGATACCTGGAGTAACAGGCAAATTTGGCCTTGGAGTACAAAATGAAGCAGGGCAAAGGCTAAGAGAGAATGCACTGGTCATAGCAAACACCCTCTTCCGACAACACAAGAGAAGACTGTACACATGGACATCACCAGATGGTCAATACTGAAATCAGATTGATTATATTCTTTGCAGCCAAAGATGGAGAAGCTCTATACAGTCAGCAAAAATAAGACTGGGAGCTGACTGTGGCTTAGATCATGAACTCCTTATTGGCAATTTCAGACTTAAATTGAAGAAAGTAGGGAAAACCACTAGACCATTCAGGTATGACCTAAATCAAATCCCTTATGATTATACAGTGGTAGTGACAAATAGATTCAAGGGATTAGATCTGATAGAGTGCCTGAAGAACTATGGATGGAGGTTCGTGACCTTGTATAGGAGGCAGTGATCAAGACCATTCCCAAGAAAAAGAAATGCAGAAAGGCAAAATGGTTGTCTGAGGAGGCCTTACAAATAGCTGAGAAAAGAAGAGAAGTGAAAGGCAAAGGAGAAGAGGAAAGATTTTCTCCTTATTCTCAAAGGAGAAAATGGAACTCTGCATCCATTTGAATGCAGAGTTCCAAAGAATAGCACAGAGAGATAAGAGAGCCTTCCTCAGTGATCAGTGCAAAGAAATAGAGGAAAATAATAAAATGGGAAAGCCTAGCAATCTCTTTGAGAAAATTAGAGATACCAAGGGACATTTTCATGCAAAGATGGGCACAATAAAGGACAGAAATGGTATGGACCTAACAGAAGCAGAAGATACTAGGAAGAGGTGGCAAGATTACACAGAAGACCTGTACAAAAAGATCTTCATGATCCAGATAACCACAATGGTGTGATCACTCACCTAGAGTCAGACATCCTGGAATGCGAAGTCAAGTGGGCCTTAGGAAGCATCACTATATTTTAGTGATAAACTACAATGAATAGAATAGATTTTTGAATCAGCATCTTGTTTCTACTTATGGATGAGTGAGGAAAGTGTGCAGTAGACCCTTTTAAATCTCCCTAATTTAGAAAACCAGATGCCATCTCTAGTTTTGCCTGTTAGTGGGAGCGATATAAAACTTGTACTAAAAATGTTTTAGTGTTAATTTTGCCACAGTAGAGTTGATGAGGAAATTTACCAAAAGAGGAATGGGTGAGAAATGGGTGTGATGAAATTAAAGCATCAGTAGGGAATGAGTTAAATGAGGGATCAGGGCAAGGAGGGGGCTTGAGGTTGGAAGGATGAGGGAAGATAAAATGCAGGTCCATGGTGTTTATGTTCACTCCTTTTCTTTGAAAATTAAAAACTTATTACCACCCTGCTCAGGCCGATTCTGTGAGGACTTTACTGCCACAGTTTGTGATGTACTCGAACATAAACTTTCCTGGAAGTCTTTGGCCTCTGGGCCAACTTGTTTTTGAGCCAAGAGTATAAGGGCTCTGTTACATGCACGAGCCACAGATGCATCTCTTCAGCTTCTGCGGACCAGATTGTGTGTGTGTAAAACTTAGAAAACCTGTTGATTCCATGCTTTGGTGATGAGCCACAGCCTACACTTGGGAATCCCATTCAGCCTTGCCCTCCCCATTGGAGAAAACTATCTTCAGTAGATGGTTTCTAGGCTTGAAAATAACCAAAAGGAAAATCATCAGGCTCCAAGCAAGTTGTTGATGGACCAGTGTGTGAACAGAACATGAGATTAAAAAAACTTACTGATGGGTGGGGATGCAAAGACAAATGTGTTATGTAGCTGGCCAAGTAATATCTGACTGTGTCCAAAAGTGGGGAAAAAACTATCTTCAATGTGTTACATTGCTTTCATGCCTTCCATGTTGCTGGCCAATTGCTTCAAATAATGCTGCCGTTTCTAGAGCCCTCTGTGTTGCTCTATTGTACTGCTCGTGGGGGTGCCCAGGGAAGTTTGGTGGTATATTTGTGCTGCTTCCTGCTCGCTCTTGCTGTTGCCTGTTGGAAATCATTGGTACAGTGAGTGTGTTTTCATCTCCTCCCCACCCCCACCCCTCATTGTTGTGTGGAGAAAAAGAAAGCCAGTAAAAATGAGCATCTGGCAAAGAAGCCACTCTGATTTAAGGAGGAAGTTCCCTGGATTTATGAGCTCCTCTTTCTGCTCAAGTGTAAACTGGAAAGAGAGTTTGCTACACAGTTATTCAGGGGTCAGGGGGCCAGGGTGGGGTGAGTAGGGGCACTGGGGTTGCTGCTTAGGCCGGAAAAACATTTTGCATCAGCTGAGTGGCTGCTGGCCTGCCAGGATGCTGCTGTTTTCGATCCGTTTCAGTTTTGTGAAAGGACAGTAGCTGTGAATTGAAAGCTCTTGTGCTCTTAATCATTCACCAGAGTCAAGCCACATGGGCCACAGGAAATTTCAGTCTTGTAAATCTCACCTGCTTATCTCCCAAAGTTGGCTTTGTTTACCTTCTTACCCGAAAGTATTTTATCTTCATAGTGACTATTAAGGGTGGTTGCTGTGCTGTGCTTAGTCACTCAGTTGTGTCTGAATCTTTGCAACCCCATGGACTGTAGACTGCCAGGGTCCTCTGTCCATGGGAATTCTCCAGGCAAGAATACTGGAGTGGGTTGCCATGCCCTTCTCCAGGGGATCTTCCCATCCCAGGGATCAAACCCAGGTCTCCCACATTGCAGACAGATTCTTTACCATCTGAGCCACCAGGAAAGCTGGTGGTGGTGGTTTAATCCCTCAGTCATGTACAATTCTTTGAGACCCCATGGACAGTAGCCTGCAAGGCTCCTCTGTCCATGAGATTCTCCAGGAAAGAATACTGGAGTGGGTTGCCATTTCCTTCTCCAGGGGATCTTCCTGACCCAGGAATCGAACCTGGGTTTCCTGCATTGCAGGCAGATTATTTTACTGACTGAGCTACGAGGGAAGCTCAAGGGTAGTTTTATTAAAAAAAATTTTATTTGGCCACACCAGGTCTTAGTTGCAGCAGGCGGGGTCTTTGATCTTCCTTGCAGTATGGAGGATCTTTAGTTGCAGCATGGGAGCTCTTTAGTTCATGCATAGGGAATCTTGTTCCCTGACCAGGGATTGAACTTGAGCCCTTTGCACTGGAAGCATGGAGTCTTAGCCACTGGACCACCAGGGAAGTCCCAAGGGTGGTTTTAAAAATGAATGCTATAATACAATAGAATGACACTGATCTAAAGTATGTATTTCTACTTGATCGCTATGTACTGTGAAAAGCCTTTTTTTTTTTTTTTTAAATAATAACATGGAAAAGGAACTTAACATTATTCCTGTTGAAGGGATTTTAAGGGTCAGCCATTTAATAAATTCTGGTTCAGGAATTTGTTTTGTTTGTTTAGTCGCTAAGTCATGTCAGACTCTCTGACCCCATGGGCTCCAGCATGCCAGCCTTCCCTGTTCTTCACCATCTCCCAGAGTTTGCTCAAACTCATGTCCATTGAGTCAATGATTCCATCCAACCATCTCATCCTCTGTCACCCACTTCTTCTCCTGCCCTCAATCTTTCCCAGTGTAAGGGTCTTTTCCAAAGTTCACTTAAGCAGCTTTTTTATCCTTGCTATTCTCTGGAACTCTGCATTCAGTTGGGTATATCTTTCCTTTTCTCCTTTGCTTTTCACTTCTCTCCTCAGCTATTTGTAAAGCCTCCTCAGACAACCACTTTCTCTTCTTGCAGTTCTTTTTCTTTGGATGGTTTTGGTCACTGCCTCCTACACAATGTTGTGAACCTCTGGCCATAGTTCTTCAGACACTCTGTCTACCAAATCTAATCCCTTGAATCTACTCATCACCTCCAGTGTATAATCATAAGGGATTTGATTTAGATCATACCTGAATGGCCTAGTGGTTTTCCCTGCTGTCTTCAATTTAAGTCCCAAGTTCTGCAATAAGGAGCTGATGTTCTAAGCCACAGTCAGCTGCAGGTCTTGTTTTTTGCTGACTTTATAGAGCTTTTCCATCTTCTGCTGCAAAGAATATAATCAATCTGATTTTGGTATTGACCATTTGGTGATGTCCACGTGTAAAGTCATCTCTTATGTTGTTGGGAAAGGGTGTTTGCTATGACCAGTGTATTTTCTTGACAAACTTTTTAACTCAGTTCAGTCACTCAGTCGTGTCTGACTCTTTGTGATCCCATGCACTGCAGCATGCCAGGCTTCCCTGTCCATCACCAAGTCCTAGAGCTTGCTCAAACTCATGTTCATTGAATTGGTGATGCCATCCAACCATCTCATCCTCTGTTGTCCCTTTCTCCTCCTGCCTTCAATCTTCCCAGCATGAAGGTCTTTTCCAATGAATCAGTTCTTCACATCAAGTGGCCAAAGTATTGAAGCTTCAGTTTCATTATCAGTCTTTCCAATGAATATTCAGGACTGATTTCCTTTAGGATTGACTGGCTGAATCTCCTTGCTGTCCAAGGGACTCTCAAGAGCCTTCTCCAGCACCACAGTTCAAAAGCATCAATTTTTCGGCGCTCAACTTTCTTTGTGGTCTGACTCTCACATTCATACATGACTACTGGAAAAACCATAACTTTGAGTAGACAGATCTTTGTTGGCAAAGTAATGTCTCTGATTTTTAATATGCTGCCTAGATAGATGATCATTGTATAACACATCTCTTCATTTTGCCTTCAGAACACTTTCTTTACTTTATGTAATTTTTTGCTAGAATAATTTCTACTACCAAAAGCAACTGGGATAGATTAAATTGAAGCTCATGGTCAGTCTATAAAAACAGGAACTTCATGTCAGGGAAGATTTTTCTAAGATTGCTTGCTATAAAAAAGAGTATCAGAAATATTTCAGTAATGCTTTTTAGCAAGGAAATTAGTTCAATATTTTTGGGTTTGTCATCTCGTTAATTGATGTGCTCTTTTGTTATTATAGTCTTGACTTTTATCAGCTGGAGAATGATCTTAGTTTAAGTTCTTTGAAATTACCAATTTTTTTCATCCATTTTAATGTAATGCTTTTTTAAGTGGGATGCTCAATTATAGAGTGGAATTAGGAAAATCCTCTTTCCCTTATCTTTCACCCTTTTTCATATTTGTGATGAATTAATTAACTATGAATCAGACAAGAAACTAGTACTTTAAAAGATCTGAAATCTTAGCATTTTGGGGGGTTTATTCATCCCTTGTTCCTACTGACACTAAATTTTTCTCAGTGCCTAAGCAGATCTTGTTCCATTATTGAACTTCCTAATCAATAAGTGAACCCTGAAATTCCTGATGTTCAAGCTGGTTTTAGAAAAGGCAGAAGAACCAGAAATCAAATTGCCAACATCCACTGGATCATGGAAAAAGCAAGAGAGTTCCAGAAAAACATCTATTCCTGCTTTATTGACTATGCCAAAGCCTTTGACTGTGTGGATCACAATAAACTGTGGAAAATTCTGAAAGAGATGGGAATACCGGACCACCTGACCTGCCTCTTGAGAAACCTGTATGCAGGTCAGGAAGCAACAGTTAGAACTGGACATGGAACAACAGACTGGTTCCAAATAGGAAAAGGAGTATGTCAGGGCTGTATATTGTCACCCTGTTTGTTTAACTTATATGCAGAGTATATCATGAGAAACACTGGGCTGGAAGAAGCACAAGCTGGAATCAAGATTGCCAGAAGAAATATCAATAACCTCAGATATGCAGATGACACCACCCTTATGGCAGAAAGTGAAGAGGAACTAAAAAGCCTCTTGATGAAAGTGAAAGAGGAGAGTGAAAAAGTTGTCTTAAAGCTCAACACTCAGAAAACGAAGATCATGGCATCTGGTCCCATCACTTCATGGGAAATAGATAGGGAAAGAGTGGAAACAGTGTCATACTTCATTTTTTGGGGCTCCAAAATCACTGCAGATGGTTTTTGCAGTCATCAAATTAAGAGACGCTTACTCCTGGGAAGGAAAGTTACGACCAACCTAGATAGCACATTCAAAAGCAGAGACATTACTTTGCCAACAAAGGTCCGTCTAGTCAAGGCTGTGGTTTTTCCTGTGGTCATGTATGGATGTGAGAGTTGGAATGTGAAGAAAGCTGAGCGCCAAAGAATTGATGCTTTTGAACTGTGGTGTTGGAGAAGGCTCTTGAGAGTCTCTTGGACTGCAAGGAGATCCAACCAGTCCATTCTGAAGGAGATCAGCCCTGGGATTTCTTTGGAAGGAATGATGCTAAAGCTGAAACTCCAGTACTTTGGCCACCTCATGCAAAGAGTTGACTCATTGGAAAAGACTCTGATGCTGGGAGGGATTGGGGGCAGGAGGAGAAGGGGACGACAGAGGATGAGATGGCTGAATGGCATCACTGACTCGATGGACGTGAGTCTGAGTGAACTCTGGGAGCTGGTGATGGACAGGGAGGCCTGGCATGCTGCGATTCATGGGGTCGCAAAGAGTTGAACACGACTGAGCAACTGAACTAAACTGAGCAACTGAACTGAATTGAGATTTGTTTTAAAGAAGAAGCAATATTCATGGGTTGGTGGAAAAAAGAAAATAACTGAGATATTAGTGATTGTTCTGGTTTTTGTTCCCCTTGTCACATTGTTTTGCAAGATTATTTCATTGCCTCTCTAACAATATTCATTAAAACAGAGTCAACAGGAATTCTGTCCCTATTACTGCCCAATAGGATACCAGCCATAACCTTGAGTAGGAGAGTAGATGTTTGTTTCCTAGCTTTAAAGAATGTATAATGTTAGATTAGCAAGAGATTCATTTTAAAGCAATGATTAGAAGCAGATAATAATGATTTAAATAGGTATTGTAAGAGTAAGTTCCAGATGGTATGATGCAGTCTGTAAGAGCTACAGAAACTTAAAGAAGGCTGAGATTGTTGTGCGATTATGGAAAGTGTTCTTAAGGAAGAGGAAGTTGAGAGGTGGAACTATTTTCTCACTGAACTTGTCCTTATTTTAAATTGAGCATCTGATAAGCTTCCAATTTAATGTCTTTTTTCCCTTTTAAATAATGCCTGAGAGTTCTGAAAATGTTCTTTATAAGGAAAAATAGAAGAATCTTTTAAAACTCAGCTGTCCTTTCTAGAAGAATGTGTACTAGGTAAAAAGAGACTAAAGTGCTGATAAAATGAATGTCTCAGTCAGTCTTCACTTGGGCATGTAGAATAGCTGGCAATTAAAATCTTGCAATTTTTCTTAGAAAAGCATGAATACCCATTTCAAGTATTACCAAGTCATTTGGCTCATATAGGCTACTGGCTTGGTGAGGACACAGGCCTGGTTAAAAACAAAAGAAAATGCGCATTGTTGATTTACAAATAAAGCCAGCTGCAGATCCTGGTGAACCCTTTTAACCATCTTCCCCAGGAAGGATGCAGCACTGGTAAGTCAGACTGAGGCCTCTGGAAAACGGCCTGATACATAAACAAGGGCCAGCCAGTGTGAGGCCGGAGGAAGGGGGCCATCTTCAGGAAGCTGTGAGCTTTTCCTTTTGTAGGGTGTTTGGTTGGACCAGAATTTTAAAGGGCCATTGACCGCAGTGTTGCTGTACTTCCTAGTTCACACTCAAGTTCTGACCCCAAATAACAAGCATCGTTTTAGACACGAAGGACAGAACTGATAAAAAGCAACCAAGTATAGAACAATCTGACTGTAAAGTAAGGATTATAAACGGCACTATGTGAGATGGAAGCCAAATTTATAGAGAAACTACCACTGAGATGATAATATTCCAGTGTTTTCAGTTTCAGTAGTGTTTCAATTTGGCTTCAGAAACACATGGTATTCAATAAAAACTTCTTAATTTGCTGCTAGTTTCTTTCAGAGAGCAAGGGTATGAAATTGATTTCAGAATTGTCATTTGGATTTAATTAACAGTTTTAAAAATGTTAATCTCATTGTGGTGAATGAGTTTTTACCCACCAAACAATTGCACAATGAATTCATGATGATTTTAAATTTGATTCAGAATGAAAGGTTTTATGAAGTGCACTTTGTCATGTCCCTTGGCTCTTGTCGAAGAAAGTCCTATGTTATAAGCCTGTTAGACCAGTGACGTGGTCTGCTTTGGGACTCTTGGTTCTGAAAACACATGATCAGGGCCACGCAGGCTTTATTTATATGACAGGTATTTACTGTACGCCTATTGAGTTGTAGGTAGTATGTGTGGAACATGTGAGTCACTTCTACAAAGTCATCTGTTTTGTTTTAGCTCAAGTTGATTAACAGAAAGAAAAAATTTGAACAATATGTGGAACACTTGGGGATTCTTCACTGAAACACTTGATTTGGCCCTGCTGTCTGCCTACTATTAATACTTCTATTATTGTATACTGTACAGAGTCTTTTAATGTAAAGGGGAGTTCAGAGTTCTTTTAGGAAAAGCTTTTCTTAAAAATATTAAGAGGCAACAGGAGAGCTGTTCAGGATTAAAATATCATTGAGTTCCACTGAAATTCCAGGTAATGCCTTTGATGTAACAGGCACATGTCATCTGTAAATTTTATCATGTTCCTGTTCTATGAAGGTCACATGACCAGACAAAGGGACTATGAAGACTGATAAGATGTTCATGCCCTAAAAAATCTAGTAGTTGACAGCACTGACACGTACACCCCAACCCACATGGTGCATACACAGACATAACTGTAGACAGCATATACTAAATTTTAATTGCCCAGAATGATGTGTTTAGTGTGTAAAACTGGAGATTGACAGGGGTAGCTATTCTGAAGCTGTGTTACTTTTGCTCATTAATTTCAGCATCCATTGATTCCCTGTCTGAAATAATTATTGCTATGTTGCTTGCCAAATAGTGGTTTTTTAATTTCAGTCATCCGTCCTTCATTTATTAGTTGGAATTCTGCTTTACTGAGGAAGAGCTGTTCCTTGTCCCCTCATTATTTATTCAGTTATTTGTATCAGTACAGATTTGTGGATATTTTCCTATGAGTTATAATCTACTGTCATTTGTTGGTGTTGCTCAGATTGTTCTAGATGTAGCCACTGGGAGTCCCTTAAAGTTAGGTCCTGTGTCCTTTTGACGTATTCCCATCATTTTTTAGGAGTCATTTTAACTTTCTGACAGCATAAGATATTCCAGGCTCATCCTGAATTTTTCCTGCTCCAGCCATAGAATCAGCCATTTCTTCAAAAAGCTCTAGTTCCTTTACTTGGAGAAAGGCATTGGCACTGGACATCATTAATTGTAGGTCCTCAGCAGATGAAGTGAAGAGTTATAAACTGCAGGGCTCATTCTAGCTTTTGCCCTTAATTATAACTCCTTTCTCCGAAAGTGAGAAACCTGGCTTTTGTAGCCACAACATATTAATATTTACTTACTTGTGCACTCCTAAGCTACATATGGGAGAAGGCAGTGGGACCCCACTCCTGTACTCTTGCCTGGAAAATCCCATGGACGGAGGAGCCTGCTAGGCTGCAGTCCATGGGGTTGCAAAGAGTCAGACACGACTTCACTTTCACTTTCACTTTTCACTTTCATGCATTGGAGAAGGAAATGGCAACCCACTCCAGTGTTCTTGCCTGGAGAATCCCAGGGATGGTGGAACCTGGTGGGGTCGCACAGAGTCAGACACGACTGAAGCAACTTAGCAGCAGCAGCAGCAAGCTACATATAAAGTAGTTTTAGAATGCTAGCACATACCCCTGTGAGAAACAAATTTACTAGCTAAGTTAACACTGTTTGTGAACGATTTTTTTCCCCCCAAATCAGAATATTTAGTCAAACTAGGCAATGGCACCCCACTCCAGTACTCTTGCCTGGAAAATCCCATGGACGGAGGAGCCTGGTGGGCTGCAGTCCATGGGGTCACTAAGAGTCAGACACGACTGAGTGACTTCGCTTTCATGCATTGGAGAAGGAGATGGCAGCCCACTCCAGTGTTCTTGCCTGGAGAATCCCAGGGATGGGGGAGTCTGTTGGGCTGTCGTCTGTGGGGTCGCACGGAGTCGGACACGACTGAAGCATCTTAGCTGCAGCAGCAACAGTGTTGACCAAAGTTATTTGGGTTAGTTCTTTTCTTCTCTACCTACTTTGGTGGGCTTTTGTTATTCATTTTAATTTAGCTACATTCACTCATTACTGTTCTGTTTCGATTCCTGCCATACCCTGCTGACTGCTGACAAGTGCTCAGTTGTGTCCGACTCTTTGTGGCCCCTTAGTCCGCCAGGTTCCTCTGTCCATGAAATTCTCCAGGCAAGAATAATGGAGTGGGTTGCCATTTCCTTCTCCAGGAGATCTTCCCCACCCAGGGATCAAACCCTGGTCTCTTGCATCTGGTGCATTGTTAGGCGTATTCTTTACCAGTAATGCCACCTGGGAAGCCCCATCCTAGTTGATTTTATTTTTTTTAATTTTTTTTAATTTTTTAAAATTTTATTTTATTTTTAAACTTTACAAATTGTATCAGTTTTGCCAAATATCAAAATGAATCCCCCACAGGTATACATGTGTTCCTCATCCTGAACCCTCCTCCCTCCTCCCTCCCCATACCATCCCTCTGGGTCGTCCCAGTGCACTAGCCCCAAGCATCCAGTATCGTGCATCGAACCTGGACTGGCAACTCGTTTCATACATGATATTATACACGTTTCAATGCCATTCTCCCAAATCTTCCCACCCTCTCCCTCTGCAACAGAGTCCATAAGACTGTTCTATACATCAGTGTCTCTTTTGCTGTCTCGTACACAGGGTTATTGTTAGCATCTTTCTAAATACCATATATATGCATTAGTATACTGTATTGGTGTTTTTCTTTCTGGCTTACTTCACTCTGTAAATGCTGGAGAGGGTGTGGAGAAAAGGGAACCCTCTTACACTGTTGGTGGGAATGCAAACTAGTACAGCCACTATGGAGAACAGTGTGGAGATTCCTTAAAAAACTGGAAATAGAACTGCCTTATGATCTAGCAATCCCACTGCTGGGCATACACACTGAGGAAACCAGAAGGGAAAGAGACATGTGTACCCCAATGTTCATCGCAGCACTGTTTATAATAGCCAGGACATGGAAGCAACCTAGATGTCCATCAGCAGATGAATGGATAAGAAAGCTGTGGTACATATACACAATGGAGTATTACTCAGCCATTAAAAAGAATACATTTGAATCAGTTCTAATGAGGTGGATGAAACTGGAGCCTATTATACAGAGTGATTTTATTTATTTATTGTTAATGTATATGAAATATTGCCTTGTTCTAAAAGTGTATTCAGAAAGTGTCATTTCCTCTTTGTCCCTTCTACCTCTTTCCCATTCCCTCATTCTTTTCACCCCATTCCCACTATCTCTCTGAAGGTAAATAATTTCATTACCTCTTGGCTTATCGTTCCTATATATATGTATTTGTTTTATATATATAAAATGCACAAATCCGGACACATAAGTATTTTCTTGTTTCTTATATGAAAGTGGTATACTTCCTTGTTTTCAATTGCTGCACAAAAATTACCACAGACGAAGTAACAACACAAATTTGTTACCTCTCATTTATTATTCCCTGGACCAGGGAGTTGGGCCTGTCTTAGCTGAGTCCTCTGCTCAGAATCTTAGTAAGCTGAAATCGGGGGGTGGGCCAGGCTGTGATCTCAGCTGAGGCTCAGGTCTTCTTCTGAGCTCCCTGGTTGTTCAGAGGGTTCACCTCCTGGTGACTGTGGGTGTCATCTCCTAGAAGCTGCCCACCACACCTTGGCACACAGCCTTCTCTGTACGTACTGCTGGCCTCTTCAAGTCCAACAGGAGAGTGTCTCTGCTGCTTTGAATTTTTCTGACTACTTTGTTCTCTCACTGTAGAGTCTCGGGTTGTCTGATGAGATCAGACCCAACTAGGCTAACCTCTCTCTACCTTTGCCATATAATGTAACCTAATGACTTTTTCTATCACATTCATAATTTGTTCTCACACTCCAGGGGGGACCTGGTACAGGACGGTCATGTGTACAAGCAGGTATCCTGGGGGCTGCCTTAGAATTCTGCCTTACCAGGTATCATGCAGTAGGTCCTTTTTGGTACTTGACATACTATAATGCAGTGTTATAAAAAAAAAAGAAATGTTGTATTTGTTACACTTATCTATGGCATGTGTTGCCTTTGTTCTTTAATGTACTAAAAGATTATTTTTGGTACTTAGGAAGATCTGAATTTGCTTCTAGTGGGTGCCTTTGTTTTATTTAAAAAAAAAAAGCCCTCAGTCACTGGTTTCTTAGTTAACCTTATATTATCTGGTTATCTGGTTTGTCAGTTTTTAATGATAGTCTTAAATCTTACCTATTTCCTGTATGGCAATCAGTGAGCTTAGTTTATTTTCCTCTTTCATTCTCCCTTCTTCCAGTTTGTTAACTTGTATTATTTCTGTGTTGACACAACATACAGCATTATTGCACTTGTCTTCCAGATCTGCATTTTCATTCTTTGTTTTCAAATTTTGCTGCTGGCATGGTTATTCTGTGACTTAGTTTTTCCTTTTGTGTAATTTTGGGAGCATATATGGTTATCCTTATAGGAGTGTTTTTCCTCTTCTTTTTCTTTAGAGTTCAGAGAATAAGTTGCAGAGATCATTAAATAAAAAAACACTGAACACGAACAAGGAAACTTACCTGAATGTTCTAAGACCTTACCATTTATGTGCATTATTGAAAACAGCACAGGCTCTCTACTTTATAAAGAGAAGGAATAGTTCCTTAATCAACTTAATTAGTGCAGAAATTTGGCATCTTTGTAAACATAAAGGGCCTGATGATGAATATATGACCTTCTGTAAGGCAGTAAGCATGAAGAGAGGTCTTTGACTATATGTAACCTAAGCAGGATGGGAAGAATCAATAGCATTCTTTAAATAGAAAAACAGAGTTAATAGATAGCGCTTCTTCTCTGGGAGCTGGGTAAGCTATGTTTCTCATTAAGCCTGACTGGGGAGTGAAAGTCTGCCCATTGGAGAATGTGAGTGATGATGGTGTAGATCGTAGAGGATCAGTATTCAGGATGTCCCTTCGAGCTCACTGGAATTCAAAGCTGAAAAGCTGTTGAAGCTCTGGGAAATTGAAGAAGTGAATGGTCAGAATTTGCACTGATAGGATTTTCTAAATAGTGGTCCAGAATCCTGAAGATGACTGCTTTGAAGCCTGGCCTCCATGTCTGCAGGGCTTCGACTTCCTGTTTTGGAGGATAGCTGAGTGTTTGCACTGTTGGGGTTCCTGATGTCCAGGACCTTATATAATATAGCTCTAGAATTTTTCATGACTCTGACTTAGTTAATAACCAAGGCGACCTAAAATTTACATCAAAGAAATCATAAGACTGGTGAGAAGTGAGAAAGTACCTAATTTGTGGAAGGATTTCCTGACTTAGTTATAGATCACTCCAGACCTAATACAAGCTCTTTCTTTATTTTTTTTTTTTTTTAATTTATTTTGTTTTTGGCTGTGCTGTGTCTTCACTGCTATGCGGGCTTTTCTCTAGTTGAGGTGAGTGGGGTCTACTCTGTAGTTGCAGTGCCTGGGCTTCTCATTGCAGTGGCTTCTCTTATTGCAGACCATGGGCTCTAGAGCACAGGCTCAGTAGTTGTGGCACATGGGCTTAGTTGCTCCCAGGCTAGGGATCAAACCCCTGTTTTCTGCATTGGCAGGTGGATTCTTTACCACTGAGCCATGAGGGAAGCCCCAGGCTCTTTCAAGGTGTGTGTCTTTGAAACCTGAGTGGGTTTTATCCTATTTGAGAAAGCTTGGGTGCGAGAGTTGCTACCAGTGAATGATGGGCATATTTGGCCATCAGCCTCCCAGGATTGTGATTCTAATAAGATTCTCTTCTGTGGCATAAGCCTAGAAAATGTATGATTTACAAAAAGACATTGGTGTGAGCATATATTAGCTAGCAGCATATTGAGTTGTAAGTTCTTGTTTTTGTTATTTTCTTAATCTGGTGCTTTGTTTTTCTTGATACTGGTTTCTGGAGAATTAAGTTGAACTGTGTTATCCCAAACCCAGCTCCAGATTGGTTGAAGAATTCATCTGAGTTTTATTGTGGGAGGAAGTCTGTCTGCTTTCTCTTTTGCACAGTCAGGGGCTAGAATGGTGGCCTCTGAAGTAATGTCTCATGTTGTTAGAGCTCGCGCAATGTTAAGAAAAGCAGAACATTAAATCAGACAGTGCTGACCTCAGAGCAGGACTGCTTGGGTGGGGGAATCTCTGAAGATAACATGTTGTTACAGGCAACACCCAGAGGAAAATTGACAAACAATCGTTGGATTATTTCTGGCCCACCAAGACAGCCAGAGAGTGAGAACTAAATTGTCTTCTCAAATAAATAAACTGCCTGATTCCCTTTCTACAACATCACTTTTATCAAAGAGGAAAACAAGATTGTTGTTTTCCTGGGCAAAATTGACTTGGGGAATAAACTTGATTGTTGTTTCCTCTCATGGTTTCTGCTTAGGTCCTGAGTACATGGTTGATTAAACCTTCCCATCCATGCCCTCAAAACCTTTCCTCGGAAACCATCTGAGGTTTGTTCTACTGAAGAATCAACAACTGCTGACAAAATTGGTATAGACAATTTTATTTTCAAAGCAGAGATAGAGACACAGACATAGAGAACAGATGTATGGATACCGAGGAGGGAAGAAGGATAATAGGATGGATTGGGAGATTGGGATTGACATATATACATTATTAATACCATGTATAAAGGAGATGACTAATGAGAAGCTACTGCATAGCGTGGGGAGCTCTCCTCAGTGCTCTCTGGTGACCCAAATGGGAAGGAAATCCAAAAAAGATGGGATGTGTGTATACGTATAGTTGATTCACTTTGCTCTACAGTAGAAACTAACAGAACATTGTAAAGCAACTGTATTCCAATAAAAATTTAAAAAAGAATCAATAGCAGCTGAATGCTTCAGATAGATTCCCTACCCTCTTTGATACCCCAGGCCCCCAACAGTTGCCTTAAAAAGGAATCAAAACCCTGGTGCCTACAAGGATAAGGTAGGCCCTTTAAACTGGTAAAACCGCCTGGATTTGAGACAGAAGGGAATGCTGGATTCTTGGCAAGCCAGAGAGTCCCTGACCACGGGGTCAGCACCACTCGGTGTTAGCCTGCACTGGCAAGGCAAACCAGAGTTGCAGGACTTTCTACTATTTATGAGAAGGCAGAAATTTGGATTCTTACATGAAAGCTTTCACATCTCACAGTTTTAAGAGATCTACTGGCATTTAAAAACACCTTCTGAGGTCTGCGGTGTCTCTGCAAACCATTCTAGGTAGTTCCTAAATAGAAGTTTATGGTGTAATGTGCTTTCTTAAAGCTAAATTTATTTAATCCAGGAATTATTTTTATATTCTGAGACTTTTGTCCTTACTGCATGGTGGGTATAAGAATGTAACTGCTTTCATACAATGACTGGGTAGGGGGCAGAGAAGAAGGTGGTTTTCCCTGTATCCAGTGAAACTTGAAGGATGGACTTCCTAGCTTTCCTAGTAGCTTGGAAAATGTGCCTCTGATTTTTCTAAAGACATGGTTTATAACTTAAAAGCTTAAGTATCTATGAGCTGATATTGAGAGTTCCAGGTGGGTTGATGGAAATGGTAACCAAGGCTCTGTTCATTTTTTAAACTTATCTTGAATGAGCAGCCAATGCAGAGGAATTACCTTGAATGAGTAGCCAGTACACAGGCCCAACCCAAACCAGCCAGCTTACTCTGATGTGCAGGTGAAATCCTCAGGCTGTCCAGAGTTTTGAGTGAGAGGGCTTTGAGAATATTTTCATAGCAGTGAGCAAAGAGCCTGATTTATGTTTCTGGCTTAACGAGTTGAATATTGTATGTCACTCTGTATACATTTATTTAGCTTTGTTTTCTTTTGCCTTTTCTATTTCTTTTTTGAGAAATTGTCAAGATTCCACCTAAAAGGAAGACTATGTGTGGGTCTTACGGAGGCATGTGCTGCACTGTTCTCTGCTGGTGTCCCGTGCACCCTGTAATTTAGATATTGACTGCAAGGTACATTATATACTTTGAATGTGATCCAAATGCTCTAGGTCATTTAAATTTCATAAATTACAGTTTTCTGGAAGAGAAACTGGCAACCAAATATAGCATAGCAAGTACGGAGAGGAAAGTACAGGATTAGTTTTCACTCTTGTACCCCAGCATTTAAAAGTAGTCCCGAGTAATTCTAAAATCAGCAAAGGCAACAAAATATCAGTGCCTTCACTTTTTACCTTTCTCATACTAAGTTCTGAGGTAGGGTTTTCTTGTGGTGATAAATATTTGGGTTATTTCGCAGGTTTTGGGGAAGAAGATAGCTGTGAGAATTTTGTTTGAAATACATGCTTATCTGATCCTTTCTTCCTGTGTGAATACAGGATTATTTTATCCTTGGAGCTCCCACTTCCAAGAGTACAGCGTTCTCTTGGAAACCTTGTTAGTGAAAACAGGTACAATTTATTGAATAAGTTTTGATATGCTACTCATTGTGTGCAGATCTAGCCTTTATTTTTCACTGTGGCCCTGTGAGTAAAGACAACAGGAGGGCATGGTCTCCAGAGATAGAAAGAGGTGCTTCCTTTATTTTATGGTCAGGAGAGGGAAGAAGAGGGTACAGCTGTGTGGTGGGTTTGCACATTTCATAGCAGGAAGTGGACAGAGTTCTGGTGGAAGGGCATTCATTTCCTTTATGAGGCAAAGGGGGTGGAGGCTAGATTGAAGAGGGAGTATGGAGAGGGGACGGAGGCTTGAAGAGACTAGAAAGGGTTGATGCAGGGTGAATCGGCCAGAGGCATGAAAACAGTTGGATGGGCAGTGTTGAGGGTCATACGAGAACGGTGGTTGTCACTCTTCAGTAGATTGAGTAACCTGTCGGTACCGGGTAGCAATGCTGCTCACCTACCTGGGTGGGCCAATGGGTAACCAAGTTTATCTAGATTTCGAGGTTTGTTAGGTGGCTGTGCTAGAAAGATAGCTAATGGAGCAAAATACTTTCCTGTGTTGTCAAGCATGTTATGCTTATTAGACCACAAATTCTAATAAGGAGGGAACTGCAGATAGGAATGAACTGATGACAGAAATTCTTTCCTAAGAAAGAATCCGCAAGTTTGGGGAAAGTATTTACAGCGTACAAGGAAAAACAAAATTCCTTGAAATAACAGCCAAGGTGCTCCCTTGCAACTGAGTTTCTGATAGGTGATTTCTTTGTACTGTCTTCACAGTGAGGAGCACTTGGTCCGTTTCTGACTTGTACTTCCTTTCCCTAGCTCCTCCCATCCACATGCAGGGAAGCTTCTTTTTTTTTTTTTTAATGTTTATTGGAGTATAGTTGTTTTACAGTGCTGTGTTGTTTTCTGCTGTACAGTAAAGTCAAATCAGCCATGTGTGTATATATATTCCCTCTTTCTTGGATTTCCTTCCCATTTAGGTCACTACAGGACATTGAGTAGAGTTCCGTGTGCTGTACAGTAGGTTCTCATTAGAGTTTTGTGTATAGTATTGTATATGTCTATTTTATACATAGTACTGTATATATGTCAATCCCAATCTCCTAGTTCATCCCAGCCCCCTTTTCCCCACTTAGTGTCCATGTGTTTGTTCTCTACATCTTTGTCTCTCTTTCTGCTTTGCAAATAGGTTCATCTGTACCATTCTTCTAGATTCACATATATGCATTGGTGGTGGTTTAGTCACTAAGTCATGTCTGACTCTTTTGACCCGATGGATTGTAGCCCGCCAGGCTTCTCTGTCCATGGGATTCTCCAGGAAAGAATACTGAAATGGGTTGCCATTTCCTTCTCCAGGGGATCTTCCCAACCCAGGAATCAAACCTGGATCTCCTGCATTGCAGGCAGATTCTTTACCGACTGAGCTATAAGGAAGCCCCTCATATATGCGTTAATACATGATATTTGTTTTTCTCTGTCTGACTTACTTCACCCTGTACGACAGTCTCTAGGTCCATCTACACCTCTGCAAATGGCACAATTTCATTCCTTTTTATGGCTGAGTAATACGAGACTTCTTAAAAAACCTGTGCGGTCTGTCTCCCCCACAGTTGTTTCTTATTTTATGCTTTTTAAAAATATATATACATTCGTGCTCAAAATTGTGAGAAAAGAGTGAGTGGGCTGTTTACTGAATCCAAGCCTTTCTTTTATGCATGGAGGCACATGTGTGTGCACACACATGGAGGCACTTTTTTTTTTAATCATCAATGGTGTATGTGAGGATTCCCCAAGAGATTTGTAAAAGATGTGGGTTCCTGGGTTTGAATCTTAAGGCTCCTGAGTTGGTACTTCCAGGCTGGGGCTTAGGAAGGTGCATATCTGTACGTTCATATGATGAGAACATTCAAAGAAATACCCCTGTCATTTACTTTCATCTTAGGCCTTAAATGTAGAAGGTGCTAAGTTGTGGAGAAAAGCAAGGATGAAACCAATGAATTAACTGTCTTGAAATACTGTCATATTTGAAGCACAATTCTGCAGAAAGGGAATGAAGAAATTATCTGTAGTATTTTTGGCCTGGATGTTATGGACATTCATTCATGCTTCTGCTTATTTTTATTAAGACTTATTTTATTAAGTCAAAAGTTTTTTTTTTTTTTTTTACCCTGAGACATAAGAGGTTTTGTGAGGAGGAAAAATATATTTTTGTCTTTCATTTTTAGAGAACAGGAGACAACATGAGAACTCTCTACTTAGTGAGTTTCTTGAGAAGAAAATTGAGTGTTGGTGAATAAGCAGTGTGTTTTTGAATGACAAAAAGTAATTAGAATTTGCTTAAGGGCAACTTTGAGAGTTAGAAGGAAAAAAGTGGTAGAATTAGTGAAAATATCCAATTGTAGAGATTTTTAAATGACATACAAAACCCTTTGGATAAATAGCACTTCCCAGGTGGCACTAGTGTGCCTATGCCAGTCCAGGAGACAGTAAGAGACGTGGGTTCAAACCCTGGGCCAGGAAGATCCCCTGGAGGAGGACATGGCAGCCCATTCCAGTATTCTTGCCTGGTGGGCTGTGATCCCTGGGGTTGGCAGAGTCAGATACAACTGATGTGACTTAGCAGTCATGAAAAACTTTTGGATAAGTAAGAATTTAGAGTAATTGAGTTGCCTTTTTTGGGTATTTTCTTTAAATAAGTAAAGCCAAGTTGTTACTTGGCTCATTACAAGTTATTAATTATTACTAACAACTTACTAAAACATGCATGGAATGTATAAAGCGCAGAGCCTAAGTCACCAGTAGCTCTGGTCTCTGGAAATGCTGGTTCACTGTCTACCCCGGTGACTTAAGAGTCACAGGACTGTGGCATTGGAAGGAGGTTTCTAGGGTCAGATGGTCACAGCCTGGTCTTTAAATGTCTGCTATCGAGATTTTTAAAAACTGAAATCCAGTTTTATAATTTTCCTTCATGCTTAGTTTCAAATAAACAATCATATCTTAATTTCTTCAGCATGTATTTGTTCTTTAAGTTAGGGCGACCATAAAGTCAGTCTTCCAAATGAAAGACTTTTAAGAGTGAAAGGCGCCGTTAACAGTTATACCAAGACCACTGGCCTTTCCGAATAATACTCTATTGCAAAACTAAGTTCTGTGTTCACTGAACAAAGTTCAGTGTTTAGTCTGAAAGATATTTTTAGAAATTAATTGTAAAAAGAAATCACCTAAAGTGAAGTTTATTTATGAGGGTGGTTAGGGTGATGCATGTAATCTGACACTTTGTTTGCATAGAACACTCAGAGAAGTCTTTTTTTTTTTTTTTTAATATGATTTTATCTTTTGGCCAGGAGGCATGTGGGATCTTAGTTCCCCAACCAGGGTTGGAACCTGTACTCCCTGCATTAGAAGCACAGGAGTCTTAAACCACTGAACTGCTAGGAAAGTCCCAGAAATTTCTTTTTATGATAAAGTTTTATTTATCTAGTTAAAAAATATGTATGTATATTTTTCTCGAGTCATCCTCACCCACTTCTTTTAATAATTTCTTGTATGGCTTAAGATGAAAGTTTAAAATTCTTTATAGAGGTTCTTTTATTGTAGAATATTTCCAGAAGGCTGTAATCAGATGTGAGGGAAGAAAGCATGGATGTAACCGAGACCAGAAGTCTCCACACTTGCTCCGTGTGCAGTGCCCTTGGTGTCTTAGCAATTCTTCATGGTGCCTGAGGCCAAACTGAATACCTAATACGAAGTGTGTATGTTTGATATGAAGAATGCATGTCCAAGCAACATAACAAGTATTTATGTCTGAATAACTCAGTGGCTGTTTGAAAAAATAATTACATGTACTTTGAAAGAAAAATGCTTTCATTGTATTCTTTAAAAAAAAATCACAATTCGATCTCTGGGTTTTGAAGATCCACTGGAGAAGGAAATGGCAACCCACTCCAGTTTCTTGCCTGGAGAATCCCATGGACAGAGGAGCCTGGCAGGCTGCAATTCATGGAGGCGTAAAGAGTCAGACACGAGTGAAAGCAACTTAGCACTACACTAGCAACTCAGGGGCTGTTTGAAAAAATAATTACATGTAATTTGAAAGAAAAATACTTTGTATTTAAAAAAATCACAGTTGCATATAAATTTGATGTAATACCTGTAGGACACTGCATGATTTATCTAACTTTGAATTCAGATTTGATATTATCACTCATTTCCTGCTGAATTTTTTCCTCATGATTTGCTTTCTGTCAAACCACCTGCTAAAAGAAAATCAACTTGGCAGAAGTACACATTAGGAAAGGAATATAGTGCAATTAAAAGCTGGAAACTACTTCAGGGTTGTAGTGGTGACGGTGGATTTTGAGTTTTGTTCCTTTTTTCAAAAGTTGTAAATAATCCTGCAGTTTCCCTCTGGGATTTTCATAGTTGGGATGCCTTGGTACCCAGTTTGGGAACCACAAATACAGCCATTTCTCTTAGGTTCATTGTTTGGACTGTTAGCTAAAATGCATTGTATCTAGAGTGCCAGAAATTCTCACAGGTGTATTGCGAAGCTCTCAAAGACCTTATGTTTAAGAGGGTAAAATGCTCTCATCTCCCCTACCCTGCTCCTTGAATTTAGTTGTGTTGGATTCTGATGGACATAGCAGCAAGTCTCTTGAGCCCTTGTTCTGTCATTCCCTGAACTTATTGCCACATTTTACATGTGTTCACTCATCTGATGTTTACTTTTCATAGCCACCCTACTGTATAAAGCCTCTCCTGTCAGGCTCCTCCGGAAATACTCCCGGAGTAGATAGCATCCTTATTTTACAAGCAAGGAAATTAAAGATAAAAACAATTAAGGGCTTTCCTGGTGGCTCAGTGGTAAAGAATTTGCCTGCCAATGAAGGAGATATGGGTTCAGTTCCTGATCTGGGGAAGATCCCACGTGCCGCAGAACAACTAATCCCGTGCCCCATCCCTACTGAGCTTGTGCTTTAAAGCCCGGGAGCAGTGACTACTGAAGCTCGTGCACTCTAGAGCCCATGCTCCATAACTAAAGAGGCCTGCCCATTGCAACTAGAAAGTAGCCCCTGCTCACCACAGCTAGAGAAAAGCCCACACAGAGACCCAGCACAGCCAAAAATAAATAAATAAATACAATTATAATTTTAAAAAAGTTAAGTGTCTTGCTAGTGAACATACAGCAAGGAGGTTCACATCTAGGATATAAACTCAAGTTCTATTTTTTTTTTTTTTAAACTCTGAAGGCCAGAATATTTGTCCCCAGTCACAGCTTCTCCTGTAGCTACCACACTGCTGTCCCTGGATCTCCTGCTGTGAGGGGTACATGTATTTCATGGTGATCCTAGCAGGGAGGTTCTTTTGTCCTCGTTTTCAGAAGTGGATGCTGATACTTAGAGAGTTTTGTTACGTGCCAAGATGAACTGCTAGTAACTGGAATTTGAACCTAGGCCTTAGTCATTCCAGCCACAAAGCTTATCGTTGTAATCCGTAGGGATGACCAGAAAACATTGTGAAAATCTTAACGAGTCTTTCTCAGAGTCATTAAAGAAAGATTAAGTTATGATAATATGGCTTTTGTGTTAATATATTTTGATAAATCCTATTCATTTTAAAATCATGCATGGTATGTGCGGCACCTCTCTATTAAACAATGTCTTTATTGGCCAACCATGTGGAATGACAGAGAATATTTTGTGCTTACTATTTATAAATATATGTACAGAGGAGAACGGGTGGATGAATGGACCTATTTGTCAGTGGGCCTGCGAGCTAGGACGGAGCCCTGCAGGCAAAAAGGCCCGCAGACCCCCAAGCTAGGGATGTGTGTGGAGGGCTAGGTTTCAGGATCGGGTTATAACAGTTCATTTAGGTCTACATTCTACAGGGTTAATGGTGATAACATTTGGACAGTGGGAAAGGATATTATTATTATTTTTTGTTATACTTGTCTGTGTTTTCTTATTTTCTAAACATATGAAGATTAAATTGTATTCTAAAAATAAGACTTCACTGCAAAAAAAAATTTCATTTAGGAAGTAAAGTACTAGGTAGTTTTTAAGTCACAAATTGAATGTTCTCTTGATCCTGTCACTTCTTCTTAAAGCTTAATATCCAGCAGTGGTTCATGCACACTGGAGTTCATGTGGAGTTGAATTTCTCTCTGGAAGAAGACAAATCCAAATCAGAGCTGCACTCCAAGCTGGCCACTTCTTTGGGTGGAGGTTCCTGGATGAACTGTATTGCTTTACCCCTGGGATTCTTAGGACTTGAACTTGAGATTTACTTTGCAGTAGGATAAATTGGTTCATGGTGACCTCGGTATGGTGGATCTGCTGTCAGGAGAGCAGAGTTGTTACAGAACATAAGAATGCAAAGATTAAATGGCCATTGTCCTATTCTGGCATTTTTCCAAATACTTGTAGCTCTCTTGGAGAAGCAGAACACTGCCATGTAGGAAACAGAAAAGTGTTTACATCCAGAACATTGTTGAGGGGGTGTGCTGAGTTCAGCAGCCAGGGTCACGTCTCCCAGGCCTACTGTTGTGGTTTACTCAGCTGAGAAGCACAGGGCTTCAGTGCAGTCGGATCCTTCCCAGCCCTGCCCCTCCACTTTGTCATCTCTCTCTTGCTTGTGTGCTTTTTCCTCCTTTTTTCTTGCACACACCATGTCTAGCACTTAGAACCAAGAAGTGCACACCCTGGGGCCTGCTTCCCCAAACTCATTCTCTGTAACTGTAGGTGTTTGCTTTCCCTGAAAGGTGTTTGATTCTTGTTTTGCTCTGCCTGGTACATGCAATCCAAATGTGATCGTTTTTCCTCATTTTAGTCTGAGACCAGATCATGCATTTAGGTAGCACTTTATGCCTTGAACATATCACTGTATGGTGAGAATATAAAACCAGGGATAATTCCAGTGGCTTGGATTTTATTTTATATTCTCCTAGTTAGAAACAGCGAAGATTGAAAACCTACAATCCCAACGAGATACCGCTTGCTCAGGTATCTGAGAGTTCATATTTGTAATATATGATTTAGTTCAGCTGTTTAATAAAAATTCCTTTATTTAATGCCATAATTGTTTTGCAGTACATGTGTAAAATCTAAAATGCCATGTACCAAACATCAGGAGATATTGTTTTGGCTGGTACATTGGGAGTGTTTACTTAACTCATGAATGTTTTACCAACTGTTTCATGTGTCTGCCTTAATTGTGGTGGAATTCAGCTATCGAATATGTTGTAGTTAATTTGAACTTGGTATCTTCAATTCTCAAAAATGTTTTTACATAGAGAATTTTATGTCAGAGGATGTTAATGTTTATCCAAAATCTAGAACCCGTTCACTGGATTTTGGCTCTGTGCCAGCAAACAGCATTTGAATGTATTTGCTCTCCTATTGTCAAATGATTGACCATTAAGCATTAAATGTGGCCTCTTGTGTAACTCCCCATCTGATTACACAAGTGTGTGCAGGTGGACACTGCTCTTGGAATAGCAATTGGCAGACAGATGTAAACAACTGTTTTGAGTTCCAGAGCATGTCAGGGAATCAGACATCAGGTCTCCAAAGGAAATCAGATATGAGGTTTGAAAGAGATTGAATGTTTCTTTCCATTTATTCCCTTTCTGTTTGATTATGGTTGTTGTTGTTCAGTCACTCAGTCGTGTCCGACTCTTTGCAACCCCATGAACTCCAGCATGCTAGACTTCCCTGTCCTTCACTGTCTCCCATAGTTTGCTCAAACTCATGTTCATTGATTTGGTGATGCCATCCAACCATCTCATTTTCTGTCCTCTACTTTTCCTCCTGCCCTCAATCTTTCCCAGCATCAGAGTCTTTTCTAATGAGTTGGCTCTTTGCATCAGGTGGCCAATTATTGGCACTTCAGCATCAGTCCTTCCAATGAATATTCAGGGTTGATTTCCTTTAGGACTGACTGGTTTGATCTCCTTGCTGTCCGAGGGACTTTCAAGAATTTTCTCTAGCACCACAGTTTGAAAGCATCAATTTTTTGGCACTCGGCCTTCTTTATGGTTCCAGCTCTCAAGAATCTGTATTTCAGGAGCTGGCATGATGGCCAGAGGAGGGATATGTGGTTTTGGCATCTTTGGATGTTGAATCACTTAAGCTAGCAGTATAGGGAGTAGCAGAAAAATGAGCCATGGGAAAAGTTGGCATTGACTACTATAGCTATGCCCTCCTATTCTGTAGGTAGCATGGACTCTTCCTTCCACTTGACCCATATTCATGATGCTCTGGCCATGCAATTAAATAAGATAATTGTATATATATATACATAATCAACCCTGTTCATTCTCATTTGCAAAGAGTAGTGAAAGTGTGATTAAAGTATGGGAATTCTTTGGTTGTGCAATGGTTAGCACTCCACACTTCACTGCAAGGGGCACCGGTTCCATCCCTGGTCAGGGAATTAATATCTTTTAAATTACCCGCCAGGCTTCCCTGGTGGCTTGGTGGTAAAGAATCCACCTGCCAGTGCAGGAGACTCAAGTATGGTCTCTGGATACGGAAGACCCCCTGGAGGAGGGCATGGCACCCACTCCAGTATTCTTGCCTGGAGAATCCCATGGACAGAGGAGCCTGGTGGGCTACAGTCCTTGGGGTCGTGAAAGAGTCAGACCCGACAGTGACTAAACAGCAGCAACAAGCCACACAGCATGGCCCCCCAAACAAAACACACCAGTTATTTGCAAGCAACTTTGTGAAGTTTTTGGTTTTAATTTGTGTTTATTGGTAAAAACAAATATGGAAGTTTCTACAGGTTTATAATTTTACAGATAAAATGAATTGTTTTCTGACTGTAAAGCCCCAAGTCAAGGAAGAATGGTGGAGACAGTGCTGGTACTTATTACTATGGTATAAGGAAACTTGTGTAGTCGGGAAGGATGGAGGCTTACTAAGTAGGAGGGGAGCATAATAGTAATTCCATGTATTCTTTAAAATGATGATAGCAAGAGGAACAATGTCACAGGCTCCCCTGGTGGCTCAGTGGTAAAGAATCCTCCTGCCAGTGCAGGAGACACAGGACACGGGCCTCGAGTTTGATCCCTGGGTGGGGAAGATCCCCGGAGAAGGCAATGGCAACCCACTCCAGTACTCTTGCCTGGAAAATCCATGGACAGAGGAGCCTGGTGGGCTGCAGTCCATGGGGTCTCGAAGAGTCGGACATGACTGAGCGACTTCACTTTCACTTTTCACTTTCATGCATTGGAGAAGGAAATGGCAACCCACTCCAGTGTTCTTGCCTGGAGAATCCCAGGGACAGGGGAGCCTGGTGGGCTGCAGTCTAGGGGGTCGCACAGAGTTGGACACGACTGAAGCAACTTAGCAGCAGTGATAGGGAAGATCCCATGGAGCAGGAAATGGCAGCCCACTCCAGTGTTCTTGCCTGGGAAATCTCATGGACAGAGGAGCCCAGTGGGCTACAGCACATGGAGTCACAGAGAGACGGACATGACATAGCCACTGAGCACCCACACAACAATATCAAACATGTACTGAATGGAGGACTTTGTGCTAACTACTCTACATGCATTATTTTATTGGATTTTCTAAAATATATATGCTTACACTTTCGTACACACACAACAGATATAAGTGGGCTTTCATTCTCGATAGTGGAAAACAAGTAGAAGACATGTTGGCCCAGATTTTTTTTCTGTCTGGTAATAACCAGTTAAATGAATTTGAACACAGCCTTCATTTTTTGGAGTCAGTTTGGTCACCTCTGAAAAAAACAGAAGAAGACTAAAATATCACAAGCTTGTGTTCTAGTTCTGTACTTTTTAGACTATAAAAAAGTTATGGAGGAGTCCTTTTTATTTAGCTCAGTCCTTAAAGAAAACCTTCCAAGAAAATGGGCTGTAACTAAAATTGTGAATGGGAGACTGGGGAGCTGTCTCATTCTCACAGCTTCCCTGGAAAGGACAGCTCTCCAGTCAGATTGCATTCTTAAGATGTAACTAGACCAGGAGCAGACCAATTTCTCCTACTGTGGGCTTCACTGGCAAAGGAATGATGTTAATACCTCAATGATTAAATAAGAATAACAGTGACAGTGAAAGATGACTGACTGATGATTTGCTTTGGGGAACTATTTGGCTAGCTGCCGGAGACCTGTGCCAGGAAAGAAGTGGACTATATTTCAGCAGCATCCTCTAGGCTAGGAGGATATTAAAATTTAGGATGTCAGGTAGTTGTTTGGAACAAGAATAGAGGGCATGGAAGGAAATGGCTTTGAGGTTAGCTAAACAGAGGGGTGGGTCACTTATTGAATTTGCAACCACCCAGATGTTGCAATTCTAAGTGAACTCATAGGAGAATTGGTGCATTATTCAGCATCAAGTGACTCAACTTGATGTCCCAATAATAATGCAAGGAAAAATGGTGATCTGGGAAGAATTAACAGAGGAACAACCCTTTACCTAGTGTGAGTTGAGGACCCCACGCCTGGCTTTTTTTTTTCTTTTTTAAAGACATTTCCTTGGCTGATGACTTACCATTGCCTGCCTAGTAAGTTTGAAATTCTGTGCTGTGTCCAGGGCCCTGCCTTTCTAACTTGGTCTAACATGACCCACTCTCCTTATCCTCTGATCTGTTCTGTGCAGTTCACAGTCCTCTGCCCTTTGTATTCATGCTTCTATTCACCTAAAATAACGAGAATGATAAGATCTAGGGAGTGCTTTCCATGTACTTACTCTCTGTTAAGTATAAGCGTTATCCAATTTGATTTTCCTCACACTTCACGAGGTGGCTAGTAGCATTACTACCACCATCATCCTTCTCATCACCACCACCATCTCCCTTTTTTTTTTTAAGTGAGGAAGCTGAGGTTTAGTTTAAATAATGTACCTGAGATTGCCTATTCATGAGTAGCGGAGTTAGGACTGCAACCCATGTGACCCATCCTCAGAGGCCAAATATTAAAAACCAGATCATGCCATTAAATGGCATTCTTTATGCTTTCCCCACACTCCCAAGATCAGTCCATAGCATTTCTTGCTTTCCTTAACAAAAAGTAATGGCTTTTTGTCTGCAGTTTGGTTGTGTTACCTAACATGTGCAGTTGTGTGTTGTGGATTTATCTTCTCTTCTTCTGGGTCATTGAAGTGCAAGTTTACCTTATATTGGTATCTCTGCCTTCATTTGATATTTAACAGGGTTTAGGAGGTGATTGTTGAATTGACACAGTACCTGGCTAGCTAAAGATTTGACCCAGTAGCTTTTTGGTGGGGAAGGGGTTCTAGTTTATATTATATTTTTAAAGAAATTGAAGAATTCTGTTAAAGTGCCAGTATTTTGTCTGAAAATTGTAATAGCTTATTAAAAATAGTGATAAATATGTGCATTTTCACCTTACTCTTGCACATAATGACTATGTCTCTGGTATTCAGGTAGGATTGTTGAGTTGGTTCACTGAGGTCAGATTTTAGAAACATTATAGCTTAAGTGTCATGGAAAGAAGGTGATCATACAGACCTCTTTTTTGAGCCTTGGAATCTGTCACCTATCTCCTGCATGGAAGAGCTACTTAACCGCCTTGCCCTATAGTTTCCTTCTCTGTTAAATGGAGAAGATAATACCTGCTTGTCAGGATTTTAAAGTGGATTAAATTGGATAATGAAGGCAAAGAGCCTAAAGGTTTGAGATGTATCAGACCATTAATAAATGGTCCATCTTGTTGGTTTTAACCCTTAGCTTTGATTCTGATCTTCAGTTTTTGAATTTCACTTACTGGCTTTTTCAGCTTTGCTTTTTGATTCGAGTTGTGTGGCTGCACATCACCAATAATAAGTGATACAAGTCTGGGTTGAGGTCTAGCTAGTCTAGTTCCAACTGTGACTATAGTTAACACCACTGAACTGTACACTTACACATGGTTAAAAAAAAGCAAATTTTCTATTATGTGTTTTTTGTTTTGTTTTTTTTGAAGCTAATGTTCAAAGAAACATAATGGTTCCTTCTTTTAAGTTGCTGTAAAATGTTAGTACCTTTATCATTCAAGAACTGTCAGTGATTGTCTTAGCCTTTTCTCTAGTAACATCTTTTGCCTCCTTCCGTCAGCACTGCTGCTTATGAAGTGTATGCAGGTGGTTGCGTAAGAGCAGAGTTTCTGTTTAGAATCTGGTGACTTAATACTTGAAAGCTTTAATTTAGAGATTATAAGAACAAAAGTATATTACATAAGGTGTACTGGATATAATTCACTTTCACTCCTGTGTCTGCATGTTACTGTGGATTTCTCAACAGGAGCCTTGAAGATATCGGGGGGAAAAGAAGATCTTTTGCAAGGTTTCGTTGTTCCCATGAATCCAGGGCAAGAGCTGAGACCAGAAAACTCTATTCCTAAGGCTTGGGTTTATCTGGTTCTGAATGGTTTGGGAACTTTCATTCTTCTCTGTGTTGTATATGATAATCTATAAGTATCACTTCTAATGTATAGACTCTTATAGACTCTCTTAACCATAATTTCTCCATGAAATACCCAGAAACTTGCATATTGTGTTATCTAGTTATTAAATCTTCCATTTGTAAAATATTCTGAGATGGAAAGTGAATTTAAAAACAATATCTACCATAAAGGTAACTACCCCTTTTGTTTGTCATTTAGTTGCTAAGTTGTGTCCAACTCTTTGCAAGTCCTATGGACTGTAGCCCGCCAGGCCCCTCTGTCCATGCGATTGTCCAGGCAAGAATACCGGAGTGGTTGCCATTTCCTTTTCCAGGCGATCTTCAAGACCCAGGGATCGAACCTGCATCTCCTACATAGGCGGAATCTTTACCACTGTGCCACCTGGGAAGCCCCTCAGGAACTTTTGGATTAGACTAATTATTACAGTTGATACTGATTTGAATTTACTGGCAACAAAACCAAAACAAAGTTCAGGTTCCATGGATTATTATATGTGGCAGAAGGATGTGTAAAATATTTTTCCTTTTAAGGAAATGTTGCTAGAATTGAACTTGATTTGTTACCCCATGAATTCCTGTTTGGAAGGTAATTACTAATAAGTAATAGACATTATCATTGAGCTTTTATAAGAAAAAAGGCTCTTTAGTTTGTAGACTTTGTCAGTAGCTAAAGCATAAATGCTAAATCAGTGAAGATATTGTCAGACTGAATAATATGAGTTAGCTTGCTTTTCATTGATTCAGCAGCTTGTTGAGTGCCTCCTGTTTGCCTTGTACTGTATCTGATTTGGGGATTAACAAAAGAAATTATCCTTGAAGTACTTAGTTGGGGAGTGATTTAGATCGGCTCACAGATGATTAAGGCACAGTGTGTGTGGTGCTGTAAAGGAACTCCAGTACTCTCGCCTGGAGAATTCCATGGATGGAGAAGCCTGGTAGGCTGCAGTCCATGGGGTAGCTGAGTAGGACACGACTGAACGACTTCATTTTCACTTTTCACTTTCATGCATTGGAGAAGGAAATGGCAACCCACTCCAGTGTTCTTGCCTGGAGAATCCCAGGGACGGGGGAGCCTGGTGGGCTGCTGTCTATGGGGTCGCACAGAGTCGGACACGACTGAAGCGACTCAGCAGCAGCAGCATACAGTGTTGTCAGAGCCCAACCAGAGGGTATGTCTTCTTGGAGTAGTTGGCTGAAGGTTCTAATGGTAAATGATATTTGAGCTGGTTCTTAAAATTTGCCAGGTGGAATAGAAGGGGACATTCCTTACAGGAAAAAAAAAAAAAAAAAAATGGAGAGAAGGAGTGCTCTGTGTTGAGATACCACTAAGTATGTATGAGGTTGAGTTGTCACAGGGGTTAGGACCACTTGGAAGTTGTACGTTTTCTGACGAATAGAAGGGCAGTCCATTGTTATACAGACAGTAGTGGAGCCTGGAGAGACAGCCAGTGTTGTTCAGTGGCTAAGTTGTGTTAAGACTCTTTGCAACCCCATGGACTGCAGGACACCAGGCCTCCTTGTTCTCTATCTCCCAGAGTTTGCCAAACTCACATCCATTGAGTCGATGAAGTCATCCAACCATCTCATCCTCTGTTGTCCCCTTCTCTTCCTGCCCTCAATTTCTCCCAGCATCAGGGTCTTTTCTAATGAGTGGACTCTTCACATCAGATTCCTCAGAAAACAGCTTGGGCTCTCAGGAGTTACCTGCACAAACGTTTAGCTTGGATTCCCAAGGCCTGCCCTATACAGCTCAAAAGGAATGAATGCATTCTCAGAAAGTCTAAGGGCAGTTCTTGCCAGCTAATCACAACATCCCTGAACTTTAACCAGGCCTCTGTGGAGGGTCTGATTTTAAATGGAGCTGCTTCCTCACAGTCCTTATAGATTTATTAAGCTGGGTAATGTATACCTGAACTGCTCAGAGGCTTGACCTGGTTAAGGGTTGATTTTAAATGCTTGGTGAATGATTACCGAGTGTGTGTTTTTATGTGTGGGTGCTGATGATAACTAGTTCTCAGGTTCAGAAAGACTTAGGACTCTTCTCATTCAGAAAGATGCAGACCTTTCTTCTGACCTTCAGAACTGTACATCTACCTGACTGCTTGAGTGTTTTCTTGGATGTTTCTTAGCTATCATATACCTAACCAGTTAGGGCCATTTAGAGATCTTATTCTTCACCTCCTCCTCCAGATCCTTGCCACCTTTGCAGCGTGCCCCTCTTAAACAGACCACCGTTCACCTAGTGACTCAAGGTAAAACCAGGTGTTAACACTCAACATTCTCCCTCAGCCCTTAAGTCTATCCAGTCAGTTTCACATACTATTTCTGACACCTATCCACCTGCTTCAGTCGAGATCTCACCTGCCTTGTCCCAGCCTACCGGCATTCATTCGAACTACTGCCCTGGCTGCTGCCGTTCATTTGAACTACTCTCAACTGGTTCCCCTGATTCCATTTGTGCTGTTTCTAATCAGTTGTCCATAAAGCACCCATGATAATCTTTATAAAACATAACCTGATTATGTCATCTCATGCTTACAAGCCTTCACTGGTTTCTCATTGCACTGTAGAGCAAAGGAAAAGTATTGACTCCAGTCCTACATGGCTGGACATGGCCCAGCCTTGACTCACCTCTCCCACTTTATCTTTCCCTCATTTCCTCTCTTGTTTTCTCTCCAGCCATGTTGACTCACTTTCAGCTTTGATGTATCCAGCTGTTCCTTACCTTAGCATCTTTCCCCTGTTTTCTCTGCCCAGAACACTGCCATCCACTCTTTACCTGACTCACCTTTTCTCATTTCTGGAACTTAACCTTAATTGTTATCTTTTCCTTAGGAAGTCTTTCCAGATGTTGTTGTTGTTCAGTCACTCAGTCATGTCTGTCTCTTTGCGACCCCATGGACTTCAGCATGCCAGGCTTCCCTGTCCTTTAGTATCTCCAGGAGTTTGCTCAAACTCATGCCCATTGAGTCAATGATGCCATCCAACCATCTCATCCTCTGTCGTCCCCTTCTCATCGTGCCTTCATTCTTTCCCAGCACCAGGGTCCTTCCCATGAATCAGCTCTTTGCATCAGGTGGCCAAAGAATTCAGCTTCAGCATCAGTCCTTCCAATGAAAATTCAGGGTTGATTTCCTTTAGGATGGACTGGTTTGATCTCCTTTCTGTCCATGGTACTCTTAGGAGTCTTTTTTCAGCACCACAGTTTGAAGACATCAATTCTTTGGCTCTCAGCCTTTTTTATGGTACAGGTCTCACATCCGTACATGATGACTAGAAAAACCATAGCTTTTCCATGCTCTCTGTCCATGGAATTCTTCAGGCAAGAATTGCCTTCTGCAGGGGATCTTCCCAACCCAGGGATCAAACCCAGGTCTCCTGCATTGCAGGCAGATTCTTTACCATCTGAGCCACCAGGGAAGCCCTCTTTGCAGATAGTTCAGTCTATAAGTTGCCTTCTGATAATCTCTAACAGGACTTCTCAGAGTTTGAGAAGATTAGTTTGTTTCACCTTCATCTCATTGGAATATGATGCCCCATGGAGGCTCTATCTGTTAGGGTCCCCACTGTGCTGTGGAGCACAGTGCTTGTGCTAGGGTAGTGCCTCCTAAACATTTGAATGAAGGACTGTTTTATTAAAAGAAAAGTTGATCCAGAAAGGATTATCTTGGCTTTCTCTTTGCAGTAACAACAGGGCCTGCATCTAATTTCCGTATCACTATTTGCATACTGCTTCTGCGTGATTGTCTTGTGGAATACTAACAGAAAGTCAGTTATTTGCCATTCTACTTTGATGCACCGCCCCCCCCCGAAAAAAAAAAAAGCCTGGCATTTTTACTATTTGTCCTTGGAGTCCAACAGACTAAGTTTAGGTCCTGTTTTCTTCTGTAAAGAAGTCTAACCTTGAGTAAGCACTCCTAGGCCTGTTTTCTCATTTGTAAAATTGGGGAAGTTATATCTATCCCATGGGCTTGTTACGAAGATGAAATTATGCATACAGAGTGCCCATACAGTGCTCGGCACCTTGTAGGAGTTTTGGTATTCATTGTGTTACCGCTTTGTATCACGAGAGGTTAATAAAGACTCGGGGAAAAAAACTCATTGATCTACCTTCTAATCTTATTGTTCATATTTAATGCACACCCAGGGGTACTAACATGAGGGTCAAAATCAGTTTAAGAGGAAATAATCTATCTCTTGGGTGCAAATAAGCAATTATGGGCTGGTTATTTAATGATCAATAATGTTGGGCTCCCTCAGAAAGACACGTATGGAATTCTCCTTTGCTTTATCTCAGGGGTGGTTGTTGAATATTATAAAAGTGTAATTGCCAATAAATACAAGTAGTTATTTTCTGTTTTACTTGAAGTAGATATTCCATAGAGATAGGCCATATGAAAATATTTTTCCCATTTTAGATATTTTTATGGAGAAACCTTGGTAGTATCATTGAAAACTCTGGAGTCTAAAGATTTTCTAATAATGTTGTAAGCTTTGGGGTTATTAAAAAATTAATATTCTGAAAAAGGTTATTAGACTCAAATTGATAAGTGGTACATATCTACTACCTCCTTATGCACATTAGTCTGGATACTAGATTGAGCTTTGGGGAAAATGCTTCAGTTATATCAGTCAAAATCATCAAAGGTTAATTGTCTGCTATTAAGTCAGAATAACTCACCCACCCTCGGCTCTATTAAATTTGTTTTCCTGGATGACATGAGACAATAATAGTGGCAAGGGGAACCATTTCTCTGTAAGTCCAAGTCCTCCAGAGAGCTAGGGATTTGAGCATTATAAGTTCAAGACCTCTACATTTGTCTACTCAAATATTGACCCAGGCAAGGGGCTATATTATTTATTATGAGCCAGATATGATTTAGAGTGTTGATACAAGGGATTAGATGGGACAGTTAATATATGAAATTAGTTGAATATTTGGCTCAGTTGTTTAAAGCATGGGAACTTTAGGGAGACCAGGGGAAAAGGTAGGAATTTCTTCTGGGGCTCTCTCTTTCTGACATGCTCCATGCCCAAGTATCTTGAAATCACATCAGACCCAAGACAAGTATCTTGAAAATGTATATGATTGGTTATTTGGGACATTGACTAATGTGTATGTATCTGAGTGTGTCCTTAGTTGCTCAGTCGTGTCCATGTCTTTGCGGACCCCATGGACTGCAGCCCGCTATGTTCCTCTGTCCATGGGGATTCTCCAGGCAAGAATACTAGAGTGAGTAGCTGTGCCGTCCTCTAGTGGATCTTCCCAACCCAGGGATCAAACCCAGGTCTCCTGCATTGCAGGCAGATTCTTTACTGACTGAGCCACCAGGGAAGCCCTAGGAAAATTACCATCAACACTATAGAAAGTGTGCTCTATTAATGGAGGAGGGTTTCATGAAGTCTGATGTCTGGACATCTTTTAGCTCATGATCCATTTCTCACTGCAAACCCCATTTCTCAGATAAATTGAAAGTAGAGGTTACTGATATTAACTTATGTCATGAAGGAGTGCTGTCCTCTCACAGAGGGGACAAAAACTGGTTGCATTGTTTTTTTCTCTTCTTTCATCTGTTCCCTTACTCATAGTCTATCAAAGTGAGTCAAAGTTGATGTTATTGATGTTATCTATCAATGGTTCTGTTCGTTGAGTTTTCTTTTAGTGTTTTCTGTTCTGTGTCTGGTGGGGCTATAGTACTTCAAAAGGAATTGGGAGCAAATTTTGATAAGGATATAACAAAATCAAGTTCCCACTGTTCAAAATGGAAGACTCTTATCCCTGGAAAAGAAAATTGGGACAGTACCTTCTCAATAACCTCTGGTGCTTTGTTGAGAAGACTGGGAGCCGGCTATTAAGTGAAGAAGTAATTACTTTTGCTGAAATGCAAATCTGTAGTTCAGAGCAGACCACCCCAGTGTCCCAACATAGGACTTCAGAGCCTGTCTCCTCCCATTCAAGCAATTTGATATTTAAATGACTTGTATAGGGTGTTTCTATTTCATCAGATGCTAGGAGTTGAAGTCATTAAAGAACCATAGTAGTATTCTTTGGCCTGCCCATGAGTGGCCTGTTATTCTTGTTGTGAGATGTGACATATTTCTTTCTTTTTTTTTTTTTTCTTACAGAATGCTATGAACCTACCCCCTGACAAAGCCAGGTTGCTGCGGCAGTATGACAATGAGAAAAAGTGGGAACTGATCTGTGATCAGGTAAGAAACACTGATGCTTTTTGAACACATAGAGAAGAGAACCAGATTTATACCCTAAATATATCATACTTTTTCCAAGAGATACATGGATTTCTGTTTTGTGATTTGCCTTCCTGTTTCTCATGACCAAAGAAAAAGTTAGAAAAAGACATTTTAGTCTTGCATTATCTTAATTCTCGATTTTTAAATGATTTTCATGTAAAATTTCTGATAAATCTGGGCAAGTGGTCAAATCAAATGTAGCTGATCTGTTTTTCTATTTATCTTGCATAGCAGTTTATGCTTCTTGAATAATTCAGGTTCTCTAATTTAGATGGCTTTTCTTTTCATGTGTGTTGATACATATTGATGCCAGAAGGTGAATTGTTTATAAAGAGATGTTACTTAGGCTGATAAAAAAATTATTTCATATTTTGGCAAATCTCCAGCAGGTGTTTTTATCATTAATTCATAACAAATTTATACTCTTCAGAGGGATATAAAATAAAAAGGGAAATTCTCCATTTTCTTTCTCTCTACCCTCCAAATTCTGCATTTTAGAGGTCCACTGGTAAGACTGAAGTATCTCTGTCTAGTTTGTTTTTGTTTTTTAGAAACAATATGTGAATACCCACGAATACTCTTCTGTTTCTTGATATTTTCATCAGTATACATGTCCTTACCACATTCTTTTTAAATGTTACATAATATTCTGCTGTAATTGGTAGTAATTTTGGGGGTACTTCACTCCTGGGCTAGGTACCAGCTAGTTATTTCAAGTCTAGAAGGCTTACCCTCTAAAGTTAGACTGTGTATATTATGTATTAGCTCTTTGACTTTGTGCCGTGAATGTCTTCATGGGGTAGTGCCCCTCTCTGCAACCCCTGCCACCCTGGAAATTCCTGGGAGTGTTGTAATTCCTAACTCAGCTCCCTTGGGTCTCTGCTGCGGGACAGATTGTGGGGAGCAGAGGCATTTTCTGTTCCTCAAAGGTAGAGGGTCCATGTTCCCTAAGGAATAGATGTCTGCAGTTCTCATGGAGCGTCTTGAAGCACCCATTGTGTGTTGTTTCACTTTAGCTCCTGAACTAAAAAAGGATGAGGACGCCATCTTCTCTTCTCCATGCTATATTGAGCCCTACGAGTAGATAGAGGCTGAAGAGAAAGCTTATTGCCTAGGATCATGAGGCAAAAGAATAAAATTTTACAGATACAATCTTCTTCCTTAAGACTTAACTTTCAATAAACATTACCTAAGTCTATTATTGCCAGGAAAAATGATTGCCAGGAAATATGCTAGTGAACAAATAGTATAGTGATAATTAGTATAAAGGAAAGGTAACCACACAAATGAGAGAGATCCAAGGCAGGGGGTTAGAAATCCTGGGTATGACAGGAAGCCTAGAGCACAGGCAAAGGAAGGTTGTCTGGGGAGGTGGTTTCTGTCTCCAGCTTACCGGAAAGGAAAGCCTGTTGGTGACGGACGTTTCTAATACCTGTGCTCCTCTCAGTCCGTAAGTAGCTTCATAGAGTTGGTGGTGAGGTCTGGTGGGGATCTTGAGACAGGGGAGTAACAAGTCAGTTATCTTAATGTTTCTGAGTTTCAAATTCTCCAAGTTCAGGTTGTTATTTCCCTTCAATGTTAATATGCCAGGGTGTGGATGATTGAGCTACTTTATCCGTTCCTCTCTGGTGGTCAGTCTCACACATGCTGACAGCTGCAAACGGAAGTGGCTCTGTCAGTTGTGAAGTGGCATATGTGATTTGTTAAAAATAGTGAAATGATCACAAGTATTACTGCCACTAACCAACATTTAGTAAGCAGATTTTCTTCATAAGAGTTTTGTGTTAAATCTTGAAAGCAGTCATACTCATTAGTATCTCCATTTGACATACAGGGAAACTGAAACTTAGAGATTAAATCATTGCCAAAGGTCACATGGCTGTTATGTGGTAAAGGGGTGTACAAGTCTGACCCTGGAGAATATGCGCATTCTGGGGGCTGTTCCCTTAACCACTAGCTCTTTACTTCCTTCCTTATAATGTGCTAAAGTGTGTGAATGGTATACTAAAAATAAATGTAAAAATACATGTTATCTCTATTTCTCCAACTTGCATTCTGGTATGCTTTTCTGACAGCAAGAGGAAGCTGGGAGTTGTAAGACAGGCACTGAGCCACCATTATGGTGAACTTTCATTTTTGGTTAACTGTTGGTTATTGTGGGAATTATGGCCAGCAGAAAACTGGACTTCCTGTCACATATAGGTAACCCATTAGTATGTCACATACATGAATTCTGTTTCTTCTATGTATGTTTGTGAGGTGAAGGATAAAAACCATGAGTTTAGAGCATTCATAATGTACTATTTATATGGCAAATATAATGCGTTGGTATTTGTTGACTATCTGTTATTGACAGAATTTATGTCATATGTATTTATGGTACCTATCTATATCTGTCAATGGTACCTAATCTGATAGACACTCAAAATACATTTGCTTTTGTGATTTCATTTATATGAAATCTCCAGAATAGAAAAACTCACTGAGACAGAAAGTAGATTAATGGTTGCCATAGCCTGGGAGTGGGGGATGGGCAGTAACTGCTAATGTGTGCTGGTTCCTTTTTAGTGTGACAAAACTCACAGCAAATTACATAGTGTTGGGAATTACATAGTGTGATGATTGTATGGTCTTGTGAATATATTAAGATTATACACTTTAAAAGTGTGAATTTTATGATACGTGAATCACGCCTCAAAAGAGACATTTGCTTAAAGCAACCAGAGATAGGGAAAAAAGAGGTGTGGAAAACTCAAGAGAAATAACTAAATGGGTGGATTTTCTTTGGATCCTAATCTGAACAAACCAACTGTAAAAAGACTTAGAGAAAATTTGGGATATTTGACTTGTGACTCCAAAGTAATTATGAGATGATTCCAAGAAATTATCATTGACTTTGTTGGGCTTTGGCATTGGATTAAATAAGGATCCGTCTTTATTTTTAAAAAATGGTGTACTAATATAGGGGTGAAATTATATGACTAAGACTTTTCTATAAAAAACTTCATCAAAAAAATGGTGTGTAAAGGAAATTTGGGAAAATCTTTAGTTGAATCTTGGTGGAATATGTTAGATTATAGTATAATCTCAACTTTTGTGAATTTTTGAACATGTATAATACAACATTTAAAAACAAAGATATTTGCTATTTTAATGATCTTCATTTTTTCCCATCATCTGTAAAATGTAGTTAATACTAACATTCTTAAACTATTTTGAAGATTGGAGGTATGTATATAAAGTACATAGACTAACCCTGGACATATAGTAAGTGCTTCATAAATGGTATGGCTGCTTTTGCTGCTGCTGAGCAGCCCAGGTATTAAGTATTGGACCCATGATTATTTTTAGTGTCAATTTGTCTTCAAAAAATTCAGGAAAATTTACTGTGTTGAATCAGTCATCATGTTCTACAAGTATACGATTTAAACACATGGCAGATGATGCAGTCAGGAAAAGCCATAGCTATAGATTTTCAGTCCAAGAAAATATCAAGGTGAACTTCTGTTTTGTGAAGTCTTAAAACAATGACCATGGTGTTTTATCATTGCTGCCTGATGCACAAGCCATTCTCTGGACCCTGAGGCTTTGTGCAGAATAGCATACTAAATACAAATGATAGTTTTATTTCTTTTAAAGCAAATAATGAAGATATATTATCTGTTATTTTAAAATACATGTTATAGGCAAGGTGTGAAAAGTGAAATTGGATATTAAAGAAATTTAATTCTGAAAGGAAGAATGTGAACATGAGTGTTGGAGGACCTAGGGAGAGGTTACTTCAGGTTTTAGTCCTATGAAAAATTATTACGTGGACACTGTGAGTCATGGAACTGGTCATGTTTCTCCTTTTTTACCCTTGGCTGCCAGAATGCTCAGAGCTAGGTTTGTGGTCAGCTCTCACCCAGCATACAGTATCTTGGTGGGCTGTGTTCTATTTGCCAGTCTTATCTCATGGCTTCATCAAATTTTTCCTGCCCCCGTTTTTCCTCCACACTGATTTCCTCACTTACAAAAAATATTGTATGAAGCTGTAAAGTTTGATAAACTTTCTTTTTGAACAAGATGAACATAAAACATATCCAATTATTGCTGAATAAAAATTATGTTGTCACGGATAATAACTTTAAAATTTTCTATCTGCTGTGGGCATTGTGCAGATCTACTGTTTTCCTTTAGGAAGTGTATACAGAGGGTCAGAATAAATGTCTTATCGTGATTCAGCTTCGAATTCCGTTGAATACAATTCACCATTTTGTTGGAATCATCAATTTTTTCATACTTTCAGGTGGTTGCAACAGGCTGTCACTTATTTTATAAGTCTTTGGATAGTTCTCTTCCACCAAGAGGCTTCCCTGGTAGCTCAGCTGGTAAAGAATCAGCTTGCAAGGTAGAAGACCCCAGTTTGATTCCTGGGTCAGGAAGATCCCCTGAGAAGGGATAGGCTACCCACTCCAGTATTCTTGGGCTTCCCTGGTGGCTCAGACGGTAAAGAATCCTCCTGCAATGCTGGAGACCCGAGTTCATTCCCTAGGTTGGGAAGACCCTCTGGAGGAGGGCATGGCAACCAACTCCAGTATTCCTGCCTGGAGAATCCCAATGGACAGAGGAACCTGTCAGGCTACATACAGTCCATGGGGTCACAAAGAGTTAGACATGACTGAGCAACTAAACACAGCTTCCACCAAGAGCGACTAAAAACACGGCTTCCACCTATTCAAGGGAATGGGCCATGTTTATTGGTACATCTCCACCACCTGGCTTAGTGCTTACTGAAAGTGTGTTGAATGAGAGAGAGAATAGCTAAATAATGTTTGGGGGACAGTGGACAAGAAAGAAGAGAAGGCAGGAGGAAGAAGGTAGAAACGGCAGCTTGGAAGTATAGATTTGCTGTTTCTTTATCCTTTTCGCCTTCCTCTACCTGTTCATGTAATTTGCTTGTGATAAGTGAAACTAAACTTCATTGCTTAATTCTGGAAACTTTAGTAAAGAGGGCAAGGTGCCTGATGTATATAAGGAGGAGTTTATATGGGCATGTCTGTGATGAAGCTCTATCTCCGCCTCCCATGGTCAACTGAAAATCCAGTTCTCTGGCTGGTTTCAGGAGCAAAGAGAGTAAATCTCAAAGAGTTTTCAACAGTAACAGTATTTCAGCAGTATCCATTAGTCCTTTCCTAGAATTACTGCATAAATGTGAAGATGACCTGAACTTAACCAACATCACCTAGGTCTCAGAGGTTAGAAATGGGAAAACCATATAACTCTGGTCTGAGTGGGAAGATAGAAGCTGAGAAAAGAGAGGCTTTTCTTTTGGATTTTGGATGGTGGTAGGTGAATGCCAGAGAAGTTATTTCTGTGCTGTAGTCAGCAGGCAGAGGACTCAGTGAGGGCAGTGAGCTAGTTTTATTATAGCCTGAGATGACAATGTGAGAGTAAAAAGCTGGACATGCTGAGTTCTTGTGGCAACTGCACACAAAACTACAAGCTGTGTAGCAGTAAGAGATCTTTCTCATTGGTCTTTTTACCTGGACAGAGAGGGAAAGCCCTTGCTCATGCTCCTGTGCTTCCTAACCACAGACCCTCTGCTCCCTAAACACAGACCTTGTGCTCCCTAAACTCAGATCCTATGCTGTCCTGGTTGGCTTTGGGGTCTTGACTATTTCCCACGCTTGAAGGGTGGAGGCTGCACATCGGACCTTAGAGATCTGGATGAACTTAAGACTTTAAGATTATTATATGTGGAAGGGTTGTTAGAAGTCATTTATTTTAAGCCACTCTTTAAATATTTCTACTAGAAAAGTTACATGCTTGTCAAAGAAAAGAAAATTTAACTGTACTGGATCATATGAAGTAAAGCAGAAGTCCGTTTGCCTTTCCTTTCTGTTCACCTAACTTACTTTATAGTTGATGAAGTGGAGGCTCAAAAATATAAATGACATGGCCAGTGCCAAGGGCACTCTGGCTACTTAGACAAGAACACCAATTCCAAGCTCCAGTCATGAGCCTTTTTAGTTATTAGGGACCTGGAAATAATACATTAAAACAAACATTGTGGTGGGTAAGGGACTATCACCAAGGCTTCATTCTTTGGCTTCTCAGGCGATACTGGTGTAGAAGGGGCATGATCTATAGAACTTAGTGGTGGTGGTGGACTTGGTTCATAAATTTCCTCTGCTGGGTAAGTGGAAGTGGTCAAAAATTCAGGACCTTGCAGATGACTAATACTGATGGGTATAGATTCCGTGAATGTATATAATCCTGTCTCCAAAATGTTAGCAGTACCACACCTGAGCTGGGTTAGAAAGCTTTCCTGTGACTTTGCTGGAGGCCACACAATTTTGTTTTTTGTGGGGGGCGAGGAAGGGAGAGTTGATTTGGCACAGCTCTACCTTGCCCCCTAATGGCTGGCTCTTGCTTGGCGTTATAACCTAGCAAGAGACAGGGGTCTTTCCTTACTTTGCTTGTATAGAATGATATGGGAGAAGGAGATTAAAAACAAAAACAAAAAAGGGGAGAGTGAAGAAGTGGCAGGAAATCATACCCACTTAGACTCAGCTTCCTGTGTTTAGCACTTCAGGGAGATTAGATTGCAGCTCTCCAGGCTTGGCATGTGTCCTGGTCAGGAATGGGGAAGGTCCTTCCTCCCACTCAGCAGGTGCTGAGCCAGGCCAATGGCTCTAAGGTGCTCCAGTGTGCTAAGATACTCTACTGCACAAAGGTACTCGAGTGTACTCAGATACGCCAGTATGGTGAGAGTAATTTTCCCTTTTAAAAAATAAGTTTATTTATTTTTAATTGGAGGATAATTGCTTTATAACGTTGTGTTGGTCCCTGCCATACATCAGCGTGAATCAGCCCTAAGTATACATAGGCCCCCTCCTTCTTGAACCTACCTCCCTCCAACCTCACATCCCACCCCACCCCCAGGTTGTCACAGAGCACCAGATTTGAGCTCCCTGCATCATACAGCAAATTCCCATTGGCTGTCTATTTTACATAGGGTAATGGACATGTTTCAGTGCTACTCTCCCAATTCATCACATCCTCTCTCTCCCCCACTGTGTCCACAATCCGCTCACCACATCTGCATCTCCATTGCTGCATTGCATCTAGGTTCATCAGTGCCCTCTCTCTAGATTCCATATATATGTGTTAGGTAGCTTTTTTTTTTTTTTTTTTTAATTGGAGGCTAATTACAATATTGTCGTGGTTTTTGCCATGCATTGACATGAATCAGTCATGGGTGTACATGTGTTCCCCCATCCCAAACCTTCCTCCCATCTCCCTCCCCATCCCATCCCTCTGGGTCATCCCAGTGCACTGGTTTTGAGTGCCCTGTTTCATGCATGGAACTTGGACTGGTCATCTGTTTCACCTATGGTAATGTACATGTTTCAATGCTATTCTCTCAAGTCATCCCACCCTCGCTTTCTCCCACGGAGTCCAAAAGTCTGTTCTTTACATCTGTGTCTCTTTTGCTGTCTTGCACATAGGATCATCGTTACCATCTTTCTAAATTCCATATGTATGCATTAATGTACTGTGTTGGTGTTTTTCTTTCTGACTTACTTCACTCTGTATAATAGGCTCCAGTTTCATCCACATCATTAGAACTGACTCAAATGTGTTCTTTTTAACAGCTGAATTCTGCTGTGTATATGTACCACAACTTTCTTATCCATTCGTCTGCTGGTGGACATATAGGTTTCTTCCATGTCCTAGCTATTGTAAACAGTACTGCAGTGAACATTGGGTTACACTTGCCTCTTTCAATTCTGGTTTCCTTGATGTGTATGCCCAGCAACAGGATTGCTGGGTCATATGGCAGTTTTGTTTCCAGTTTTTTAAGGAACATCCACATTGTTCTCCATAGTGGTTGTACTAGTTTGCATTCCCACCAAGAGTGTAAGAGGGTTCCCTTTTCTCTGCACCCTCTCCAGCATTTACTGTTTGTAGACTTTTTGATGACAACCATTTTGACCAATGTGAGATGGTACCTCATTGTGGTTTTGATTTGCATTTCTCTGATAATGAGTGATGTTGAGCATCTTTTCATGTGTGTCTTAGCCATCTGTATGTTTTCTTTGGAGAAATGTCTGTTTAGTTCTTTGGCCCATTTTTTGATTGGGTCATTTATTTTTCTGGTATTGAGCTGCTTATATATTTTGGAGATTAATTCTTTGGCAGTTGTTTCATTTGCTATTATTTTCTCCCATTCAAAAGGCTGTCTTTTCTTGTCTTGCTTATAGTTTCCTTCATTGTGCAAAAGCTTTTAAATTTAATTAAGTCCCATTTATTTTTGCTTTTATTTTCATTACTCTGGGAGGTGGGTCATAGAGGATCTAGCTGTGATTTACGTCAGAGAGTAATCTATGTTTTCCTCTAGGAATTTTATAGTATCTGGTCTTGCATTTAGATCTTTAATCCATTTTGAGTTTATTTTTGTGTATGGTGTTAGAAAGTGTTCTAGTTTTATTCTTTTACAGCTGATTGACCAGTTTTCCCAGCACTACTTGTTAAAGAGATTGTCTTTTCTCCATTGTATATTTTTGCCTCCTTTGTCAAAGATAAGGTGTCCATAGGTGGATGGATTCATCTCTGGGCTTTCTGTTTTGTTCCATTGATCTATATTTCTGTCTTTGTGCCAGTACCATACTGATGACTGTAGCTTTGTAGTATAGTATGAAGTCAGGCAGGTATATTCCTCTAGTTTCATTCTTCTTTCTCAAGATTGCTTTGGCTATTCGAGGTTTTTTTGTGTTTCCATACAGGTTGTGAAATTATTTGTTCTAGTTCTGTGAAAAATACCGTTGGTAGCTTGATAGGGATTGCATTGAATCTATAGATTGCTTTGGGTAGTATACTCATTTTCACTATATTGATTCTTCTGATCCATGAACATGGTATATTTCGCCATCTATTTGTATCATCTTTGATTTCTTTCATCAGTGTTTTATAACTTTCTATATATAGGTCTTTTGTTTCTTTAGGTAAATTTATTTCTAAGTATTTTATTCTTTTCATTGCAATGGGATTGTTTCCTTAATTTCTCTTTCTGTTTTCTCATTGTTAGTGTATAGGAATGCAAGGGATTTCTATGTATTAATTTTATATCTTGCAGCTTTACCATGCTCTCTTGTCTTTTTTAACACAACTGATCCTTACCATTTGAATGTATTTAATCATTAAGAATATAATTCTTTTTAAACCCTTCACTTAATTTCTAGTACTATTTATTTTGAAATACAAGGAAGTTACTTACTGGATAACTTATTAAGCCACTTTGCCACTAGAGTCAAATTTCCTAAAATATTGAAGAGCATACATATATCTTTTTTTTTTTTTCAACTATTCGTGTTTCTGTGAGCCAGTTAGAGCTCTTCTGTGCTAGGTAAGCAAATATTACTGGATACCAGTAAATGATTTCTTATGGATCATCAGATTCCAGATCATGAGGGTTTGTCTTTGGAGCCCCAGGGGAATTAAATGAGGAGTGATGAGAAAGGGTGGGAAGGATGGGTTGTAGCCTGCTTCAGTGGCAGCTGCCAGGTTAGTCATTGGAACAGCATATGGATGACAGAGGATGAGATGGTTGGATGGCATCACTGAATCAACAGACATGAGTTTGAGCAAACTCTTGAAGACAATGAAAGACAAGGAAGTCTGGTGTGCTGCATTCCATGGGGTCACAAAGAGTTGGACATGACTTAGTGACTGAACAACAGTAGATAGCATACTCAGTGGAATAGAAGCTGAGGGAAAAGATAGTGGGGCAGCCACAGTCTTCCCCTTGCTCTGTTCCCTCTCTTCTTGCTCCAAGACTCTAGGTTTAATCTGCCTTAAACCTCCATCCCCAAGTTCCAGGCTTTGATTCTGTATTTAGTACCACTCACTTCATTGAGGCTTTCAGCTGTCTCCTCAGCAGACAGCCATTTCCTCTGCCTCTCCCCCTTGATTCCTCTGGCTCGCTGACATTATTACTGTATTTAATGTTATTTGGTGTTAAATTGTTTGAATTTCTACTATATTTCCCAAATCCTGTGATGTGTTGAAATGCTGTTTATTTCAAAATCATTCTAGGTTTTGGGATCTGTTTCATTCATTTTAAAGTCTGTCTTTCAAAAAAAAAAATAAAGTCTGTCTTTCAAACCCTTAATATTTTTCTTTTACCGTTTTGGTTGTTTGGTCTTGCTCTTCTGTGTAATCCTCGTTTTGACTATGCATTAGTTGGATTTTTTGTTTGATTTTTTTTTCTAGTTTACCTTAAAAATTCACTGTACATCTTATAAAAATGAGAATTTTCTCTTGTATACAAATAAAGTCATCACAATTAAAATGAATAAGTAATTTCTTAATAGCATCTACTGCCCAATTCATATTTCACAGTTTTCTTAATATTCTTCCCACCTGGTTTTGTTCAAATGAAAATCTAGTCCAGAATCAGGCACACATTGCATCTAGTGGTTATGTTCTTTGTTTCTTTCAATCTAGAACAGAGTTTTATTCATGATGCTCATATAGTAAAGTGACCAGGTAAGCCATTTTGTAGAAGGTTTTGTTTCCTGCATTTACCTGGTTGATGAGGTGTCTGAGCTCCTGAATTTCCTGTTAACTAGAAGTTAGTTGTAAAGATATGGTAGATTGGTGCTGAACATCTTTTGACTGGAATATGAGACAAATAATGTATCTCACCATTAGATAATAAAGGTCAAAGAAGCAGATGAAAACCTAATTTCTCTGTTGTATGTTTTCTCCTCATGCAGAAAGGAATCTGTGGGCTGTTATTTTGGCATCACATGTCCATCTTGTTACCTGTCAGCCTTGAACCTCATGAGTTTTAAAATCAATTACCAATTTTTGGCTGAATCAGTTGCATTAAGAGTTGTAAGAAGGCTCTGTAACAACCTGGAGGGGTGGGAGGGAAGGTTCAAAAGGGAGGAGACATATGTATACCTATGGTTAATTCATGTTGATGTATTGCAGAAACCAGTACAGTATGTAAAGCAATTATCCTTCAATTAAAAATAAATAAATTTAAGAAAAAAAATTTTTAAAAAAAGACTTGCAAGAAGAAAGCTCTGAGTTTTTAAAATTTTATTTCCCTTCAACATTAAGCTAGCACCTAGTGTTTGATCTGGTATTCATTTACCCTGGAATATAATGATCCCTGTAATTCTTTCCCTCAATCGTCATTTCTCACAGTAAATCATTAGTTTGATACCTCAAAAGGTGACAAATGAGTTCTCTTTGGCTTCCTTTTATGAATAGCATTGTGAAGCCATGGATTTTCATAGTCAGTGTATTTCAGTCATTAGGGCTTGTTGAGGTCCTTTAATGGACCAGAACCTGGTGGTCCGGAGTCGACTGATAAGAAAGTAAAGGAGAGACAAAAAGGCTGATATTCCTTGGTTTACGCAGAAAGCCAGTAAAGCCCCTGCACGGGGCTTGCTCTGTTCACGAAGGCCTCAGGCTCCCTCTCAATGGGGTGAAGGTGCAGAGCACCTCCTCGAGAGGGTCTTAGAAACCTGGGCAGGAAAGTGAACTCAGAGAGCTTCTGCGCTCCAGGGGATCAACCTGAAAAAGAGAGGGGGAGAGAGAGAGAGAAAGAAAGAGAAAGAAAGACATGGGGACCAGAGCTCTGATGGAGCAAAGGTGTTTTAATCAACATGGTGTGGGCATATATACTGTCTTACAAAGTAGTTATTCTCAGCAAAGATAAAGATTAAAATTCCAGCCTTACAAAACATAGGCAATCCATATTGAGGAGAGAGATTTGTAAACAATCACTTTTACTGTATGGTTCATAAAAAGGAAGAGGGTACTTATCACCATATAGAAAAACTAATGAAGGAAATACCTGGATTCCTCAGTCCTGGGAGAGGCTTGCCTCTCCTCTTAATTCCTGAATATTCAGGAATTAATAAGGAGCTGAGAATTCCTGACAGATCCAAAACAGCACACAGGAAGCGTCCTGTTAAATGCTTCCTGACAAGGGCTTTTTTTTTTTTTTTTTTGAGGCTCACGTTAACAGCACTTTAACATTTGAGGAGAACTTCATGCTGGCTCCTCTGTCCTTTTGACATGACCCTATTAATGCTTTAAGCTGGCTTTATGGTGCAAAAGTCATTTCTTAGGAATAACTTGTACTTTCCTTGCACTAGACCTAGAATAAGACATTTCTCCAAGGAGCCCTATTATTTTGCCTGGGGGTGTGGTATTAGAAGTTGTCATATTATTAAGTTGTCACAGCTGCTGGGTGAATTTGCTTCTCAGTTTAAGTATCTAGACCTTGAAAATGTATGTCTAAACATTGTAAGTTCATACTGGTATTTTCCAAATTAATTTTTATAAATTTACTTATTTTTTATTTTATAATTATCATTTTCTCATTGAAGTATTTGATTCCTAACATCAATAATTTGTCTTCCTATAATATTAAAAATTTCAAAATAACAATCAATATCATTACTAAAATAACTAAGTGAAGGCTATTTTTTTTTTTTTGTACTTTTGTATCCTCAGAATGCATCCTATTAACAATGTCCCATGTACTATGATTTAAAAGTATCAGCACTTGCTGTTGATACCTTTTCTGTTATTAACTTCCAGTATAAGTTAGAGTAATGCTAGTTAACACACAGATGCTGTGTTAGATTCCTAGGACTTCTATCACAAATGACTATAAACTCCATGGCTTAAAACTACAGAGTGTTTTATCACAGATGTTGGAGACCCAAGAAGTCTGGAACCAAGCTGTCTGCTGGGCCATGCTCCCTCCAAGGCTCTAGCGGAGAACCCTTCCTCTCTCTTCCAGCTTCCAGTGCCTGTAGGCATTCCTTGGCTTGTGGCTGTGTAACTCCAGTCTCTTCGCATGGCCTTTTCAAACTCTTCTCCTCGTGTCTGTTTCTTCTCTTCTGTCTCTTATAAGGACACTTAGCACTGGATTTGAGCCTACCTGCATCCTCCAGGGTGATCTCAACTCAAAATCCTTAACTTCATTGTATCCACAAAGACCCTTTTCCTAAATATAGTCACATTCACTGGTTTTCCCAGTTAGGATATGGACATGACATAGGGGTTGGGGACACCATTGGACCCACTATGTAGATACCCAAGACACTTAATGATTTACATAACAAGCTTGTCTTTCACATAACAATCCAATTTAGTACTGTTGATCACGGGGTGTTAAATTCTACATTATTAATCAGGGACCCAGGTAAGGCTGTTTTCAACATAAAGTTTCAGCTTTGCAATCAAAAGATGAAAATGAGGCGCACACCTGGGGAGTTTTTTGGACCAGGCAGTGGCAAGTGTTGTTGTTCAGTCATGTCCTAATCTTTGTGACCCTAGTAAACAGCTAGTCTCTGCTATGATTACCAATTTTGATAGTCTGATAGTTTAATTCATTTTAGATTGTAATCAACTTAATTTTTTTAATGTATTCATTAGTTTATCCATTGAGTACACATTTAGTTGTACAGGTGAGGGTAAGAATAGAGTGAGAGAGGATATGAGTCTGAGTTCTCTCAAAGCAGATGACCTCATATTTGGAGTTGGAAAGAACTCTAAATGGTTAATATTTGGTTGGCCAAAAAGTTCATTTGGGTTTTTCTGTAAGATGTTATGGAAAGACCCAAGTGAACTCTTTGGCCGACTGAATAGTATAATACCAGTGTATTATGAGGTCCAGTAGGGGACTAGGCCAGGCATGATTGGCTTTGGGACATGCATTTTTGCCAAATTAAAAAAAAGAATTGTCTCTGGGTTGAGATTTTAAAGGGACTGTCCTTTTCTTGAAGTCTCCAAACTAGAGGAAATGTTATTGAGTTAGTTGCTCTTAAAAAGAAGACACCTTTCTTTCAGTTTCCCTCCAGAAAGCAAAGTTTCTCTTCCATTATGACTTACTCCAGGCCTCCGATTTCTTGATTCTGAAACACTGGAGAACTGTCAGAGAAGTAGATGCCAGCTCTTTGTATAGTGAGCTTTCTAATGTTTAATATCTCTGGAGTCATGAAAAATTAAGTCTGAACCTAGAAGCCAGTTTACATCTTCCCTCATCCAGAGGTGCCCTTTGTTATACAATTTTTATAGTGAGAAAAGACGCTGGCCTATCCCACAGGGATCGAGAGAGGAACAGAAAATGGGGAGAAGGTCAGCTAAACAAGAAGGGGAGATTATTTCTTTTTAAAGGAATCCTTTTTGGCAGCTTGATGTGAATGCTTTCTCAGAAGTGCTATTCGGCATGAGCAGCCAGAGCAAGAGGCCTGGGGCTCAGTTTGATGTGAAGAGTTTATATTTTGCCAAATGAACATGAACATCACATTGCTTGCCTTCCTGCCTGTGAATACAAGTGGAATTACAAGCCCCCCTAACCAATCCCCACCTTCCCGCACCTTAAAACAACTAAATTGCCTGAGCTGACTCAGACAACTTGGTTATGCTGTTTGAAGAAAGCTTTATTGTATAAGCACCTTTTGTAAACTTGGGGATACTATTACAGGAAAGGAAGACTCAGAGAGTCAATTTAAATGTATATGAGCTACACTGAGCTTGACCTCTGATACTATCTTTTAGGAGGTAATTTAGTTATTAAGGTGTATTAGCCAAGAATTTCAACCAGATAGTACAAATACTATTTTACATTATTTTAAGCCTTGGATATCTAGCTCGTCACCTTTGCTGTGAAAGGTTGTTTTTGTTTAATTTTCATGAAAAAGATAAGTCAAATGACTTTTGGGAAGTTATCCAGCAAGTGGTTGAGCTGATACTAAAAAAATACTGAAAATTTTTATGTTCTGAGAAGCACCATAATGGTTTGGAAAAGTTTTTTGAAAAAACTGCCAGTGGATGACCTGGATCACCATGTGATTGTGGCTGTTTTCATCAATCCATTCATTGTTAAGTGATTTATTGAGTACACACTGTGAAGAGTGATGAGCTGGGTGCTGTGACATTAGTGGTTCAGAAAACACAGTGCTGAATCTTTCAAAAGAAGAGCTTGAGGAAAGAATAAGATATCATCTTAAACATAAATAATGAAAAGATTGTTTCTCCAATGGCTTAGCAGTTAAAGAATCCGCCTGCAATGCAAGAGACTCTAGTTCAATCCCTGGGTTGGGTTGGAAAGATCCCCTGGAGGAGGAAATGGCAACCCACTCCAGTATTCTTGCCCGGAAAATTCCGTGGACAGAGGAGCCTGGCGGGCTACAGTCCATGGGGTTGCAAGAATTGGATGGGACTAAGTACATACAAGCACAATGAAAAAGGTTTAATTTATTTCTTTTACATTTATTTATTTAGGCTGCATTGGGTCTTAGTTGCAGCACATGGGCTCAGTTGCTCTGCGGCATGCGGGATCTTAGTTCACAGGCCAATGATCAAACCCACGTCCACTGCGTTGTAAGGTAGATTCTTAACCATTGGACCACTAGGGGAGTCCCAAGACTAAATTGAAAACAAAGCTTTCAGTCCCATATTCTCTCCTACTTATCTGTAGCATTCACTGTAGATCTTGATGAACTTTAAATTACATGTTTTAAAAGAAGTTTTTTTCTGAAGTCACTGAGGAAATTGAGGTATCTGTTGTCTTTATCCCTGCCATAGTAGTAAAACAGCATTTTAATTTTACTTAAATAGCAAAAATAGGAATTGTTTTTTTTTTTTAAGTAAGTTTATCTATTTTTTAATTGAAGGATAATTGCTTTACAGAATTTTGTTTTCTGTCAAACCTCAACATGAATCAGCCATAGGTTTAAGGAATTGGTTTTGATTTCCAGTTAGACTGTAGATGTTGTGGGTGCAAAGAGATAGAAGGAAAGTGAATTAGAAATGTGGTTTGGGTTTATACATACAGCTGTATGTAGGGGAAGAGATTGTGTATATTCTGTATCAACATGATGGATGTTAGCTATGGACCAGACCATGGTTTTACAGCATCTTCAGGTGCTAGAAATACCATCATTGTGCTGAGATTTGTTACTTCTTCACAAAAACTTTGATCCAATGGCTTGACTAGGTTATTGATGTATGGGCTCATAGTTTCACATACAATGTTCCAAGTCCATCTAATATCCTATGAAATAAACACCCGTAATAGATGCGTTATTGTATTAATATATCTCTGTCATAGCTAGCAAATGTTTTCATCGATGACCAATTTCAAAGGAGCCGCTTCCACATCTCTCTTTAGCCTGTCCTTGTCAGGCACTGCCTGAGAGCCTGATTTAATGACTAATTTTGACCATGTGGATCACAGATTGAAGCTATCTGAACCTTGTGATCTGAAGATTAAAAGAAGGGCTTATTAGAAAGAAGTGGGTATGTGTGTGTTTATTATGTTAAATAGGAAATTGTGGAATATCTAAAAAGAAATCATAAAAGTCCCAACTGGAGCTTAGTTTTAAGATTTAGGTTTTCAGGTTGGTAGCACATGTTACTTTTGTTTTTATGTTTTAAAAGATGAATATATGTCTAGGAAATAAGGATGTGTGTTGGGTTGCTGCAAACCACGGCAGATTGAATAAGGATGGTGGATAAAGCAAATCTCATGAAATGTCAGTGAAGATAAAGTAATAATTTGAGGAATGCAGGTACATTCAGACCTTGATGGAAACAGCTGTGACACAATTCCCAGAATTTATTTTTTTTAAGTAGAATTATGAATGACTTATGTAAATATTTTGGGAATTGTAAATCTAAGAGATCTGTATGACCCCCTTGGAGTGCATTATTTATTACAAAAGTATTAATTGGCAAAGTTGACTATTTAGCTTGTAGATTTCTTTTTAATTATGGCAAGTGAGACCAACAAAATATCAAGACCAGCTTTTAGAAAGAGCTATGCTCAGTAACTGGAGAAGGAAATGGCAACCCACTCCAGTGTTCTTGCCTGGAGAATCACAGGGACAGGGGAGCCTGGTGGGCTGCTGTCTATGGGGTCGCACAGGTCGGACACGACTGAAGCAACTTAGCAGCAGCAGCATGCTCAGTAACAAAGTAAATAAATTATTAAATAAATTACTTTGAGCTACTGTTTTTTAATCATCTTCACTGAGGTATAATTTATATACAACAAAGTGTACCAATTGTGCTTTCCAAAGTGGCTGGACCATTTTGCATTCCCACCAGCTGTGTCATAGAGTCCCAGTTACTCCAGATCCTCACAACCTCTTGGGTATTGTTTTTTTAATTCTAGCCATTTTTATGGATATATATAGTGGTGGGAATGGCAAACCACTCCAGTACTCTCGCCTGGAAAATCCCATGGATGGAGGAGCCTGGTAGGCTGCAGTCCATGGGGTTGCTAAGAGTCGGACACGACTGAGCGACTTCACTTTTCACTTTCATACATTGGAGAAGGAAATGGCAACCCACTCCAGTGTTCTTGCCTGGAGAATCCCAGGGACGGGGGAGCCTGGTGGGCTGCCATCTCTGGGGTCACGTAGAGTCGGACACGACTGAAGCGACGTAGCAGCAGCAGCAGTGGTATCTCTCTGGTGGCTTAGCTGGTAAAGAATCTGCCTGTAATGCAGGAGACCTGGGTTGGGAATATCCCCTGGAAGAGGGCATGGCAACCTACTCCAGTATTCTTGCCTGGAGAATCCCCATGGACAGAGGAGCCTGGCGAGCTACAGTCCATGGTGTTGCAAAGAGTTGAACATGACTGAGGGAATAAGCACAGCACAGCACATTGGTGTCTGGAACTGTGGTTTTACTTTTCCTTTCCCTAACGATGAATATCTTTTTCTGTGCTTATTTGCCGTTTGTGTACTACCTTTGTGAAGGATCTGTTCATATCTCTTGCCTATTTTTATTTATTTATTTATTTATTTTTTTCTAATTTTATTTTATTTTTAAACTTTACATAATTGTATTAGTTTTGCCAAATATTCTTGCCTATTTTTAAAAATCAGGTTGTCTTATTATTGAACTATTGAAGATTTTATTGTTGATACATTTGTATTTTATTAGAAAATCAATCAAAACATCCAGCTTCGAATGAGAGAGTAAACAAATTGGTAGCATTAAGTTGGAGCTGATGTCAAATAATCCAGAAGTATCAGGTCCTACTTCCAACTTTAGGTAGAAGTTTTAAAAAAATATATTCTGGATACAAGTCTGTCACATATATTTTACAAATATTTTCTCCTAGTTTGTGCTTTGCATTTTCATATTCATAAGTATCTTTCAGAGAATTAAAGTTTTTCTGGTAATCAGAATTTAGTTTATCTTTTATTTTTTAAGTGGTTCATTTTTATAGCCTAAGAAATCTGCACACTTAAGTCAGACAAAGATTATCTCCTCTGTTTTCTTCTAGAAAATATATGGTTTTGATATTTATGTTTAGTCTATGATCTATTTTGAGTTAATTTTTATGCATGGAATGAAGTAAGGCTGGAGATTCACTGCTTTTTCCCCATATGTATATACAGTTATTTCAGTCATTTGTTAAATAGACTGTAGTTTTTATATGAACCACCTTGGTATCTTTGAAAAATGAATTGGCTATATATGTGTGGGCCTATTTTTGTTTTCTTTATTTTGTTTCCCTGATCTTTATTTTTTTTCCTGATCTTTTTTTTTTTTTCACTGATCTTTTTCCATTTAACACTCTTGATTACTGTCCTGAAATCAGGTAGTATGAATTCTTCAACTTTGTTCTTTTGTAAAAATTATTTTGGCTATTCTATTTTTTTTTTTTTTTGCATTTTTATATAAATTTTAGAATCACCTTGTCAGTTTCTAAGAAAAACCCTGAAGTCTTTTGATTGAGGTTGCAATGACTCCAGAGATCAATTTCAGAACTGACAGTCTTAACAATACTGTATTGGTTCTTCCCATCTATGTATGTGGCATCTCTCTTTATTTAGGTCTTTAATATCTTGGAATGTTTTGAAGTTTCTAGTGTACAGGTCTTGCATATATTTTGTTAAATTTATCCCTAGGTATTCCATGATTCTTAGTGCTATTTTAAGTGATAGATTTTAATTTTTAAATATTTATTTCTTTATTTTTGGCTGTGCTGGGTCTTTGTTGCTGTGTGTGGGCTTTCTCTAGTTGCGGTTAGCCGGGGGCTACTCTCTGTTTTGGTGTGTGGGCTCCTCACTGAGGTGGCTTCTCTTGTTGCAGAGCACAGGCTCTAGGTGTGGACTTCAGGAGCTGCAACACGGCAGCTCAGTAGTTGGGGTGCACATGCTTAGTTGCCCCATGGCATGTGACTCTTCCTGGAACAGGGATTGAACCTATGTCCCCTGCATTGGCAGGCAGATTCCTAACCACTAGACCATCAGGAAAGTCCAAGTGATGCATTTTAAAAATGAACATTTCCAGTGGTTTATTTTCAGAGAAATATTGTTTCTGAACAGCCTTTCACCACTTCATTGGTCCCCTTTTGCAGAAAGGTGGTTAATGCTATCTATAGCAATACATTTATCAAAACCAAGTTTTACAGTAGACCACTATCTCAGTGACATCTGCTTGATTCTTATGTTTACGTCTCTGCTGAGTAAATGAAAGAAATTGGTATGGGAATGATTAAGATCTGATAACTTTTCCTGTATTTTCATCCTTATGTTCTGTTCATAAGGATGTTTTCTTTGTGGTACCAGTCACTTGTTGACATTATTGGCAGCTTCCATCTCCATCTCTTCCCATGCTGTCTAATTTGAAGGTTTACTTATATGAATTACACCTTTTGGTTCACCAAAGCACCTACTGAAATTCTATGAATTTTACCCATGTATTTGCACACTGTTTAAATTGGGGCAAATGAAGTTTCAGAGAGTCCAGATGGTATAACTTACAGTCCAGAAAGTGTGAAAGTGTTAGTTGCTCAGTTGTGTCCGACCCTTTGCAACCCCGTGGACTAGCCCACCGAGTTCCTCTGTCCATGGAATTCTTCAGGCAAGAATACTGGATTGGGTTGTCATTCCTTTCTCCAGGGGATCTTCCCCACTCAGGGATCAAACCCATGTCTCATGCATTGCAAACAGATTCTTTACCATATGAGCCACCGGGGAAGACCAAAATGAAATTATCAGTTGCTCAGTCATGTCCAACTCTTTGCGACCCTGTGGACTGCAGCCTGCCAGGCTCCTCTGCTCCATAGAATTCTCCAGGCAAGAATACTGGAGTGGCTAACCATCATCTTCTCCAGGGGGTGTTTCTGACCCAGGGATTGAACCTGGGTCTCCTGCATTGCAAATGGACTCTTAACTGTCTGAGTCACCAGAGAAGCAGAAAAGCAACTCTTAAAACAAGAGCTTCCAATGCTTTCACATTCTTGAATGATTGAAAAATATTATTGCTCTCTCTGAATCTTGAGATACACAATTTTTTCTATAAGAAATCTGAGACTTACTCTCTTTTTTTCCCCCTGCCCTGGTCAGGATCAGAACTATTATTTATTTTTTCCCTCCTATATCTTTTATATTTGTATGATACATGGTTAGCTTAGGAGACTCTAAAATATCTTCAGTGTGTTATTCTTGTTTGGAAGGCATTATTAAGTAAGGTTTTGGGGGACTTCACTGATGGCCCAGTGGTTAAGACTTTGCCTTCCAGTGCAGGTGGTGAGGGTTTGATCCCTGGTCGGAGAGCTAAGACCTCACATGCCTCACAGCCAAAAAACATAAAGCAGAAACCATATTGTAACAAATTCAATAAAGACTTAAAGGTTTTAGGAATATGTGATAATGGAGGAAAAGGGTTTCATATTCCCATTTTTCAGATGAAGAAACAATAAGGTGTGTTTATACCACTTGTGTTTTTATAGGAAGAGTATCTCCAGGGATACTGCGAATTTTTCATGAAAGCATGGACTGTACCTGTAGTTTTATAATGTAAGTCTGTGTCTTTAAACCTAACTGAAAATATTCCTAAGTCTTTGGTTACCAAGGATATGCACATTCCCTTTATAGAGTGAATAAAGAGAAAGATTCAGCTATCCAAGTTGGAAGTATAATCTAAAGCTATGATTAATGAGCTTTAGTGGCAGAAGGCCTATTTGGAGAATTTAAGAAACTACAGGTTCCTTAGTACTGTGATTGGGCCAGGAGAATTTTTACGATTTAACAAGCATCCTCAACCTCTTCAGATGCAGGTCTTTGGTTGTGTATATTTTAAGAAATTTCAGTCTAGAAGAAAGGAAAGCTGTGGCTCTTGAAGGGACGGAGCAAAGGATTTGAAGATTATCTTGAAGGTTTTCCAGCATAAATGCAGACTTCCATCGCTCTGCCCATTCTTAGATCTTCAATAACAATAACAGTGACATCTGCCCTTACTGAATACTGCTACGTGACAAGCGCAGTCATGGTTCAGTCTTTGCTTAAGACAGCAGAAGATGATAAGCTTTATTAGTGTGGACTCCTTTCTTACAAATTCAATTCAAACACTTTAAATAGGAGGAAATGATGAACTATGAATAGACTTAAAGAAACCAAATTAATATTACATATTAGGGAATGAATTATAGGATATTTTGATTAGGAAAGACCTGTTGAACTAGAAGAGACTTTTCCTAGTCTAAATAAAGGAAATCATTTGGAAAAGTCTCATCAAAAGTTATTTTCAGTCTGAGAGCTGTAATGGAACACTTGGAAGGTTGTCCTCTCCTCTCAGACTAGGAAAATGATTTCATATGCAGAGCTGAAGAATGCTTCACAGCTCTCCAAGAAACTATGGCTGTGGAATGAATCTGACATGCTGATTAGTCAAGTCTAGTCTAAGGGCAGAAATGGCCAACTTTTAAAGTCGGGAATAGAGAAAAGGGAGTTATATGTTCTTCTGCTATTTAGAACTCCTTGTAGGCTCCCTGTTGTCCATTCTATATGCACACATTTGCTTATTATGTGACACCTGCCTTTGTCCTTTCCAGCGCACTGTTTAGCCCCTTTGTGCCACTGCCTTTCATAAACTGCATTACTGGAACCGAACTAAAGCCCTCGAAGTTGCTAGCACACACCCTGTGCTTCTCTGCCTTTATTTTCATGTTTCCCCATCTGGAAATTTCTGTCTCCTGCCTCTCACACTGTCCCAGGATATCTATATGCTGTGTGTCCTTCAAAACGCAATTCAAAAGCCAGTTTCTTCGGGGAAGTTCCTTTGATCGTCTCGGTTGGAAAGAGCCTTACCTTTCTTTGAACTTCCAGAGGATCACACATGGCTCTGATCATATTCTACTTTGTATTACAGAAGTATCTGTTGTATTTCAGATGAGATTTAACACTTTAGAATCCAATTTGTTTCGTTTTGTGCTTTTTGAACGGTGTCTTGCATAATATGTTCTGGATGAATGGAAGAATGAAGTGACCACAAAAATTTTTTTAAGTTTTTTTATTTTTTCACTTTGGCATCTTTAATGTTAGTGCCTGGAAAAAGGAGACCTAAATGTGATGGCAAGATTTAAGATGTTCGGAGGCCGGGACTCCTCTAGTAAAATGTTTTCATCCAGTAATAACCACAGGGATCCTTCTAAATAGTAGCACAGCTGGCACTAGCTGCCTCTGGTAGTTGTTAGACAAAATTAGAATTCCATGTGAAAGTGCTTTCTTGGCTGTATATTGTTATAAGTAGGTAGAGTCTTAAAACTTTTTCTTTGTTTTCTCTTAACCGTCCTCCTTTTTCATGCACACACTTTCTGTAGGTGGGGTAGTCATCTGGCAGCTTTTCTGAAGTTTCAGAATTTTTTTTTCCTTTTTGGGGAAATAAGGAATGTACTTTCCCTCTGGGACTTTGATACTCTCAGCTTCTTAGGGGAATCCGGGTCTGTTCGTGTGAGCTTCTTCCCTGTGTGTGTAAGTTGTTACCCCTGTGAGGGCTGAGATGTCATGGCTTACCTTAGTCCCTCTGCTTCGACACCTGGTTTCTGGCCTTGGCACCTGTTCCCCGCACCCACGCACTAGTTCTTGGTCTCTGCTGTATCGTGTAAATCACTTCTGTCTATGTACAATATTCATGCAATATTTTATTTCTGAGTTTTCTCCTCACCTACTCATGTCAGTGTTCTCCATTTTAGAGGGAAACCCTTTGAGGCCATAGGTTATTCCTGTCAGTGTAGCTCTGGAGAGCGTTGAGCACCAAGTCCTACAAATGACTACTCACTGACAGCAGTGATGCTGATTGTAATTAGAGCTCATTTAGAAACAACAGTTGGCTTACTCAGCCTTGGGAAAGGAAGCCAAATACTTTCAGCTAGGAAGAAAAATCATTCAAGCTTGGAGAGCTGATGATGTGCCCAAAAGCAAAAAAAAAAAAAAAAAAAAATCCCTTTGAATTTTCACCATCTAAATTTATTATAGGAGCAGAATAATGAAACATTAATAATGGCATAATGATGCTGATGTCTAATTTGTCTCTAAGGGTGTTTAAGCAGTTTGTATAGCTTTGCTTAATCCACTACTGAAATAGAGCCAGTGACCTGTGACTGTCCCAAACAGGGAGAAAACTCAACACGAAGTGTGTTCCCCATGAGCCATTCATTTCCTAGAGACTCACTATAGTTTCTTTCCATAAACCTGAGAATATGAAGGTATAAGATAAACTTGAATGTAATTCTGTTTGATTTTGGAGTTGCTTATCCAAATAGAATTTATGGAGCAGAAATGCTTATAACATGCTTGTTGTAAGTCCAGCCAATTAACCTCAATTAAGTAATTTCTCATATAATTATACACATGGATGGAGAGGATGCAAGGGATCAGAAATATACTAGGTGAGTGGAATGTCCAATTCCAAACCTTTATGCAGAAAGGTTTTCAATGACAAACTTTTTTAGATTTAGGTGGGGAGAGGGCAGCATGGAGGGAGGCCCCAGAGAAACAGTTCAGCTGGTTAGAAAGAATCCAAGGCTGCCCGTCTGTGTCTAATAGAGAAGGCCATATTGTAGCATAGCAGATGAGTTCCATGCACCGTGACTTAGCTAAAGAATCTAGCACATCTCTCTCACAGTCCCTTCATTTAAGTTCTTTAAAGAATGACCTGATTTTCTTTTTCTTTTTTTTTCTAATTGGAGTATACATGCTCAGTTACTCAGTTATGTCTGAATCTTTGCGGCCCCGTGTAGTCCACTAAGCTCCTCTGTCCACAGGATTATCCCAGCAAGGATATTGGAGTGGGTTGCCATTTCCTCCTCCAGGGGATCTGCCTCACCCAGGGATCAAACCTGTGTCTCCTGTGTTGGCAGATGGATTCTTTACTACTGAGCCACCAGAGAAGCCCTGATTGGAGTATAGTTGGTTTACAATGTTGTGTTAGTTTCTGCTGTAGAGCAAAGTGAATCAGTTATATACACATACACATATCCACTCCTTTTTAGATCCTTTTCCCTTAGAGGTCATTACACGAATGACCTGGTTTTCTAATTTGGGTTGCCGGAGACTTGAACCATGGTCATTAGTGGAATCCAGTCAATGCTTTGTTTTTTTCCTTATCTGCAGGGCTGGCCTGTGTGTAGTCAGTGATTTTGCTGAGGGCCAGTGGGGAGAGGGGACACTGGTGTAAGCCTTAGTGGATTGAGTTAATGAGAAATGTGTAATTATGGAAGTCACTAGGCAGTTTCAGAGCCATGAGAGATACAGCACAAGCTTATCTGCATAAGTCCTTTAGCTATGACCTGAGTGTGGCTGACATATCTAACATGGAACCTACGGGGTGTGTGCCCCATACAGAGTGTGTTCAGTCTCTTTGTGTACTTTTAAACTTCAAAAACTGTAATTTATGCGAGAAGTGTATATGGCATATATACACTTGTATATGGCATCTAAAAGAAGTTTAATTCTTTGAACATTATTAAGGACTGAGTGCCAAGTATTTATCTATATAGGAGAAGACCATGGCATCCCACTCCAGTACTCTTGCCTGGAGAATCACATGGAGGATGGAGGAGCCTAGTAGGCTGCAGTCCATGGGGTTGCTAAGAGTCGGACACGCCTGAGCGACTTCACTTTCACTTTTCACTTTCATGCATTGGAGAAGGAAATGGCAACCCACTCCAGTGGTCTTGCCTGGAGAATCCCAGGAACGGGGGAGCTTGGTGGGCTGCCGTCTATGGGGTCACACAGAGTCGAACATGACTGAAGCGACGCAGCAGCAGCAGCAGAACTCAAAGTAGAGCATGTTTTTGTTTTTTAAAAACTTATTCTATCAAAAGCAAGATGGGCACACTTATTACAGTGTAGTGAAAAGAACAAGGACCAGAGTCAGAAAACCTGAGTTTGAATCCTTGACCTGGGTGTGTGGGTGTGTGTGATTTAAGGCAAATCATTTACTTTCTGAGCTTTGGTTTCCTCATCTGTAAAATGGACTTAATATCTACTTGGCAGGTAGGGAGGCTTGGGAAGTTAAGAGGTCTAAAGAATATGGTAAACTGTGACGTGTTGTTGAAAGATAAATTGATTATCTTTGAGAAACAGAAAGTGCTGCTCCAGAGGAAAGAGTAATTGTGCTCCTGGACTTGTATAAATGAAGTTGCTTTTAGCAATGGGAAGACATTTTCTGGTTGTTACCAGAGAAATTGAATTCCTAACACTCTAATTTATTAAAATAAAATATTTGCGAAAGGTTCAGACGCTTCGTGAAGATTCTAAGGGCTGTTCTGCCCTCTCTTTCCTCCCATGGTTCTTTCAATGCAGTTTGTCAGCAATAATGTCCTGAATAGTAAGAAGTGGATTTGGGCTCGGTTCTTTGAGTGTTTATGGAGAATAATTAAAACCCTCAGAGCCATTGTTATTTCCCATCTAGAAATATCTCATGAATAAAGTTCAGTCACACAAGGAAATAAATGGCAGGAGGTCAGAGTGGTAGTGATGCTGCTTGATTAGAGATTTTGAAAGGAATTTGTGTTTTTAAAGCTCTTTCAGATGGCTTATTCATTCCTATTGACGAATCACCAAATTTTTATCCCTAAGAACAAAATTTCTATATAAAGTAATGTATAATATTTCTATAAGTTAGGGGCTTAATCTAATTAAGCTACATTTATCAATGATGTTGAACAAGCAGGTAACTAGTTATTGAAAATAACATGTGGAATATGAAGGAGTCTCAGAAGTGAGGATGATGGAAAACTGCAGGCATACCAATTTTGAGTTTCAATGCAAAATCTAAAATTCTAGTACTTAGAGGAAAAAAAAATTCATTTAAATAAGCATGGTGCCAATAATCCACCCAAAGTTCTTCAAAATAAATATGTTTTGGCATGGTACTGAAATTCTCCAATATATTCCCCCAAATGTTTCTGTTGTCCAAATGGCCATGTTGAAGACAGACAGACAGAAAAGGCCTGGTGCACTAGGCGCTGGATTTATAACTCAAACAGTAGCTCCTTTTGAGGTTAGACAAACAACTCCAACTTGTAGGAAAATAGTTGGGCTTTGTATTTTTACTCTGTAAAAATTTCACTTGAATCCCTGGAGGTAGGCAGAGTCGCATAGTTTTTTGAGAAGTCACCGTGATGTAGACCCACTGTGTTTTATTTTTAATTTTTAAAAATTTTAATGACATTTTGAAACTTATCTACAATCATCATCTTTTTGTTTGTTTATTTCTTAGTTGCATAAGCAGGTGGGATCTTAGTTCCCCCACTGCATTGGAAGCACAGACTCTCAACCACTGGGCCACCAGGGAAGTCCCCTGACTGTGTTTTAAAGCATCAATTTTCTTCATTTTATGTTTCTTAGAAATAATATTAGTAAGTTACTCGGACAAGTGAAGGAAAAATGCCTAAAACAAAATAACAAATCCTAAGCACATTTGAAAAAGTATTTTTGTTAAATTTAGACCCTGTTCATAATTTCAAAGGATTAATTATAAGAAAACCAATCAAGTCAACAGGACCAGCAAATGTGTCTATTTGCAAAAGCCCCTCTGGGTGACAAGACCACAGTCTTAAGTAAGAAACAGAAAACTACCCTAAGAAAGAAAGTGGGATTTTACTAACTGAGTGAATGGCAATATATTATATATGCTAGTCAGCCAAATTATTTTAAAAGAATAAATATAGCTCTTGTGGTGTGAAGACATTGTCTCCAAGAAGAAACATTAGAAGTCTCTCAGTAACTGTCCACAGATTTAAAATTTTAGGTCCTCAAGCAAATGCTACATTAGCCAGAGTTAAAATTCACTGAGTTTCATGTGTTAGGAACTTTATAGAGAGAGGTAGGTAGTATTGGCTATAGTAGAATAGAATACAATATGAGTTGTTGCTGGTCACGGGATGTCTAAAAATTTGGGTAATTGGATTGTATTAAAAAGTATTGTTTCATTTATATCCAGGTGTATCCCTGGCATCAGCTGCTGTCATACACAAGGTTGGAAATAATAACTGGTTTCTAGATCACTTATTGGTTCATTTTGGAAATGGGGTGCTTTTTTGATTATTTTAGCCCTCAGCTGGGCTATTGCTAAAACCCTGTGACAGGTGGATCCTAAATGATTTTTTTTTTTAAACACTAAAAAAAAAAAAATTAGGATTTGATACATGGACACAGTGGCACCCAAGACGTCACATATGTGTGAATCATTATTTAGAAGTTGCTTGTGGGATTGAAAATTCGGGGGGATAGTTAGAAATGATAAGCTGACCTTTTTTTTTTTAAAACAGTTCTGTGGAGAGCGAGTTTGTATACTACAAAATTTGCCATGATCATTTTTAAGTAAAGGGGAAGTATTAATAGGTGTCTCACTATAAGCCACTTTCCTTTATTTTAAAGTAATATTAAAAAGTAATAAAATATATTTTTTCACAAGTAAAATGATCTTTTGATAATAATAAGATTTAGCAATTGAAATATAGCATTTCTAAATCTGTAAGCAAAGAAACCTTGAGTGGACCAGGAAGAATGTTGTGGCTCCCTGTGTTGAAGAAATACAAATTTATATGGGATAAACAAACACTTATCATGCTGGCCAATTGTCAACATTGTGAAACACTGAATTCCATTTTGGTGTAAACAATAATCAGGCTAAAAATAATTCCTAGGAAAACATCTTTTGAGTTGTGTGTAGAAAAAAACTTGATAAGAATTGTCCTGATTTCATGATGAATCTTTGTTTTTTCCCTTTTGGAGCTGATTTGTATAACCTTTTTCTGCGTGTCAAATACAGCATGTATACAGGAAAAGTTGTGAAATTTAAGAATAGCGTAATAAGTAAGATAAAATTATCACAGTGTAACTACTGGTAGGTCAAAAAGAACACTGCCAGCCTCTCAGAATCAGTCTGTATTCCCCTTCCCCATCTTGGTCCTTGACTATTATTTTTATGCAAATCACTCAGCTGTGTGTGTGTATGTGTGTGAGAGTAAACCACTCATGTGTGTGTCCCTAACCGTTAGTATTGAATTTTGCCTCTTGTTAAAGAAATCATGTATTCTCTTTCATCTCAGCATCAGGTTTATAGTGCTTTGCTGAGCTAAGTTGCTTCAGTCATGTCTGATTCTTTGCAATCCTATGGAACACCAGGCTCCTCTGTCCATGGGATTCACCAGGCAAGAATACTGGAGTGAGTTGCCATGCCCTCCTCCAGGGGATTTTCCCAACTCAGGGACTGAACCAGCAACTCTTATGTCTCCTGCATTGGCAGGCCAGTTCTTTACCACTGGCGCCACTTGGGAAGCCCCCACAGGTTTATAAGACCCATCCAAATAGCACCGTGCAATACAGTGTGTTCTTTTTCATCAGAATGTAGTATATCATGATATGCCTGTGATATAGTACTTAACCATTTTATAGTGTGGGCCTTTGGATTTGTCTAGTTTACTACTACTACTTTTGCTTTGGACATTATGGCCTATAAAATTTAATACACATGGACATGAGTTTCTCAAAGTGTGGTCTTTCCATCCTCAGCATCGGCATGAAACATGTTAGAAATGCAGAGTCTCAGGCCTCAGCCCAGATCTGCATTCAAATATCACCTTGAGATACATGTGTGTTATATATATATATATATTATATGCTGTTTCAGTGATTGTGTCTTTAGTCATAATATTTTGGGGTTTTCTGGTTTGGAAACTGCCTTAGGAATCCTTTAATGGTCACACACATGCACACAAATATGCACATACTCCCTGCAATCTCTGAGCAGTAGCCTCATTGCTCATTTTTGAAACAATTTAATCTAGTTTGAGTCAAATTTTGGGTATTTCCAAAGATAAAATGAAAATTCAAAAGAAAAAAATCTGCTAACAAGAGCTTCAAAGAATATGCAACAGATGGAAGACCTGCTGAAAGAGGACCCTGCACACAGAGTAGACAGATGATTTCCAGAAAGGGAGCTGCAGAGCCCCATGGGGAAAGCAGGTCAGACTCTCAGGTTGAGCAGACATGGGTTTGAATCCACTGGTGTCCCTAACTCGCTGCTTCATCTTAGGGAAGGACTGAGTTCCTTTAAGTTTCAGTTTCCTCTTTGGCAAAGAGGGGATAAGAACATCTACTCTGAAGATTCAAAACCAATGACTCTCTGCAGCACCACAGTCACGCTGCAGGTGCGTTTGGCTTTGGATCAGCGGCATCAATCTGTGTGAATATGACTTTCATGCCTTCAGAGCTTTCATGCTTTTCACTTTACTTTCGTGCTTCCTGCAGGAACGATTCCAGGTGAAGAACCCTCCCCATACTTATATTCAAAAGCTCAAAGGCTATCTGGATCCAGCAGTAACCAGGAAGGTAAGATGGATTTGTTTCCACTGCATGTTGTCACTTCCTGGATTGTCACTGGCAGGGACAATCCTCGTGCCCTGGAGGAGCCCTTCCTTCCTCTCTGTTATAAACTCTGCTGGTGCCTCCGGGGAAACAATCCTGGGGTTGTTGGAGCCTGACAGCATTAAAAGACAAAGAAAAAAGTCATCCTCTCTTGAGAATGTGTTTAAAAGTTCTTTCCTGAGATGGAGTCATGTACCTCTGATGGTTATTGAGTAGCTGCCATTTATAATTATACTGGGTGGTTAGTTCAGCTCAGAGGTGTTCAGGCCCCCAGAAAAACAAGGCCTCGCAAAGAGAATACTTGTCTTCCATGCCTTGGTGCATTTCCAGAGACCTTGAAAAATCACTGGGGCTTTGTCATCCCAGCTGTGTGCTCACATCCTGTGTTGATGCTCTTCGCGGCTTCTCCCCCAGCCGTGCCCCAGGCCCCGAGAAGGTAAGCAGAGAATAGCTCATTCCATTCTCAGCAGACTCTCTCCTCTTACAAACAAGCTCTGCTTTGTGCAGCCACACAATTGGTTTAAACTGATGCCTCGTGGTAAAGCATGTAGCCTGGCACAGCCCGGTGGGCCTGGATCAGCCCTGGGATGTCTCAGGGCAGAGCTGCCCTTGCTCACGATGGGTGAAGGGCTCGTCACCAGACAGCACTTGTTTTTCGGTTGACCTGCCACAGCTCCTGCTTTCAGGGCTGCCCTGACAATATCTTGAGCTGAATTCCCTCTGTTGTTTCAGCACGTGACTCAGGAGCAGAAAGGCACACTTTTCCTAGTTAGCTGCTGTTTCCGGGTCTCTTGGCTTGGAGATACATTTTTTAATTTTGTTTCCTGCTTCCATTCTAAGCACTGCCCTCACTCTGCCAAAAGAAATCAAGCAAAGGAGAACAACTACTATTTCCTTTGGGATGTTTCCTGGCCCTTTGTCCTGTGGTTGCTATATAGTCAAGCAGAAGTGAAGTCTAGGAGTGATGAGGCAAATGGTCTGTGGACCTCTGCTGTCACCTAGAAGCCATGTATGACGTAGCCTCCTCTTCTAAGAATGTACCTGTCAAAGTATCCTAATACCCTCCTCCTAAATATGGTACACATGTTTCTTTTTAACACAGAACTTCTGTCAGGTCCCCTTAATGAGACAGCTGCTCAATTCTTTTTTATTATAACTTATTTATTGTTAATTGGAGGATAATTGCCTTATAATATTGTGTTGGTTTCTGCTGTACATCAACATGACTCAGCCATAGGTATACATATGTCCCCTCCCTCTTGAACTTTCCTCCCACCCCATCCCTCTAGCTTGTCACAGAGCACCAGGTTTGAGCTCCCTGTATCATACATCAAATTCCCACTGGCTGCCTATTTTACATATGGTAATGTGTATGTTTCCATGCTACTCTCTCAATTCGTCCCACCTTCTCCTTACCCACTGTGCGACAGCTGCATAATTCTCAATTTCTTTCTTGTCCCCCTCCCCAAAGATATAGCAGCCTTCAATTTCATCAGATTGGAGGAAATTAAAGGAAGGTGTACCCATATGCACAAAACAGAACCCAGAAAAAAATTATTTCTTTTGCACAAGGGCAGCAAAATTCTATATAAGAAATATTTTCAGAAATCCCCTAGCTTGTAAACCTTCTGGCTAGATGGCTTAGATCCCAGCATTGAGCACACTCCCCCTGTGCTCTGTGTGTGTGTGTTTAGTCATTCAGTCGTGTCTGACTCTTTGTGACTCCATGGACTGTAGTCTGCCAGGTCCCTCTGTCCATGGGATTCTCCAGGAAGAGTACCAGAGTGGGTAGCCGTTCTCTTCTCCAGGGGATCTTCCCGACCCAGGGTTGGAACTCAGGTCTCCCACATTGCAGGCAGATTCTTTACCATCTGAGCCACCAGGTAAGCCCCAAGCTAGATGTAGCAGAATCCAGTACTGTATTGAGAGGTCCCCTCACCCAGAGTATCTCCCATCCCCGGACAGTCATCTCAATATTTGTCAAATTCTTTAAAAAGCAAGATATGAAAACTCCTAGAGCGCACTTAAGACTCCAGCCCCGAGCCCCCTGGGGAGGAAGATGGTTGGAGGGAGGAGGCGGGATCTTCTGGCCCAGTTCCAGTTCTCCCTTGGAAAAGGATAAAGAATAAGGCAAAGGATGCAAAATGAAAAGCAACAACAAATCAGCTGCACGGAAAGTGTTTTGCTTCCTTGCAAATAACTTCATAAAGAGACCCCAGACAAAGGATGTTTCTTTGGACTGACCTTCATTTCTGACATCTCTGCCCTGGCCTTATGTGTTCATCTGAATGGTTGTATTTGGCCTGAGCCTCATCTTTCAAGGTCAGTCATTCAGCTCTCAGGAAAAAAAAACAAAAAACCAAAAACTTAAAATGGACATTGGATCAACCATCCCCGCTTTAGTATGAGTTCTGTCAGGAGCTGGCAGTAGGAAATGATCTGTTCTACTCAACATAATTGTCATGCTTAAAGTCAGGAGAAAAGGAGATTTTGCCTGGAGTAAAGCATGGCTTGCAGTTGAAATGAGTTTACAATTCTCAGTTGCATTATGGGGTAAAAGATTTGCGATCAGGCTTCCCATTTTAGCCAGACAGTCTAAACTGAGCAGTCTCCCCTTAACTGCATCTGGAGTCCTCAAGTACTTCATTCATTAATCCTTTTGTTCTCATTGAATTGAAGATTCTTAATTTGCTGTCTTCTTAAAAAAAAAAAAATTCTTAAGCATATTCTATTTCTTCTAAGTAGTTTTAAATGAAACCCTGTAGGGCAGGGAAAGAAGAGCCTAAATTAGATATCTCTCCAAACCAGCCTCCTTATTTAATATACCAGGCGGTGCTCAGTCTGCACTTTACAGGGGTGTGCTCATGTCTGGCGTGGAGAAAGGCGATGGGCCATGAAGAGAGAAGTCTGGTTCTCTGTGGGTGCCGCAGATGGAGAAGGAAACCTATTATACGGGTCTCCAGGGCTTAGCTGTCTCCGTGGGCTCCTCCCTGAGCTTGCCTTTTATAGAGAGGGCTGGGGGAGGCTGAACTCTGCTAATAAATAGTACCCAACTCTTTTTTTGTTGTTGTTGATTCCCACAGGCAAACAGTTTCCCTTTGAAGTTTTTTAAAGCATCCTGGGTACATGGTACAGATGCAGAGTGTTGGCAGTCATTATGTGTTAGGGAAGTATATGCCAAGGTTTCTCTTTGGTGCAGAGTCCAACTGAAATTCAAACAGTTCCCCCAGAGAACAGAACACGCAATGAAGTCAGTTTAGTTGTGTCTTAGTTAATCCTGCAGTTGCAAAAGTGTAGCGCCTTCCATAGTAAATGCCTGATAAATATGACCTGCTATTGTTGTCATACCTGTATATCTCAGTATTTTGAGCTACGTTGTTTTGATATGTGCCTCTTAGTCCTTCAGCGGATCCTCCTTTGTACTCAGTTAGATCCTTGGTGGTATCCCGGTTGTCCTTGTCACCCTGTATGAGGTATGACCTTCCCTGAGGAAGCATAAGACTGAGTTAGGGAACCGGCACAGGTTGCGGGGGATGAACTCTGAGTTGTTTCTGAGAGGCACATGTGCAGACAGCCCAAGGCTTGTGACTCAGCCATGGGACTGGCCCCTCTGGAGCAGCCAGCACACCTGGAAGTGGTTTCCTCAGCTGTGTGACCACAGGCCAGTCCTCGTTTGCTGGAAAGCTCTCCAGGAAGCACTGGGCTTAGATGTCCCTCCAAACTACAGATGACTGTGTTTTGTCTTAAGCCATTCTTGACAAATTGGGGGTGGCTCTGGTTTTTCATGGCATCAGGGATGCTTTTATTTCACATCTCCTGGATGCTGCACACCTGAGAAGGTCTTCAGGGTGCTTCAGGAATGGCAGTCGGGGGGAAACTTTTGAGAGTCTTTGGAGAGGCAGCTGTGGAGAAGCACAAGGACCTTCAGAAGAGGAGGTAAGGGTAGCCGGAGCCCATCTGTGTTGAGCAGGAGTCCAGTCTGCCCTGGGGCACCAAGGCCGGCCTGTGGCAGGGTGCCCCCCTCCCCACATCCTGGATTCCTCTGTTCTAACCTTCCTCCTGTCCTTTGTCCTTGGGATACCTTTCTCTTTGGAGCTGGATGACCCTGTTCCTTCTGCAGTCATGGCAGCAGAGAAGGAGCCCCTGAGGACACATGGAATTTTGACAATCGTCAGGCAGAAGGGAAGTGTCTAGAGGGACCTTCCACATGAAGTAATGCAGAAAAGAATAAACATAGCAGGTCTGAGATCGCCACCTCGTAAAAGCATGCTTGCAAGGTTGGCTCTCGTTTGGCAACCGGACACTTGAATTTTGGGAGAGTTCCCAGCATTCCCTGTTGATAATGACTCACTGTGCCTGAACTCTTGATGCCAACCACATGGTTTATGCAGAGTGCCTCTTTTCCTTCTGGAAGTCTGCACTTTTGGTATGTGCTCAGCAGAGAGTGTTTAAGTGATGAACCCCCAATAGAAATCCCAGGTACTAAGTGTCTGGGCTTCCCTGGAGGCTCAGTGGTAAAGAATCTGCCTGCCAATGCTGGAGATGTGAGTTCAGTCCCTGGGTTGGGAAGATCCCCTGGAGAAGGAAATGGCAACCCACTCCAATATTCTTGTCTGGGAAATCCCTTGGACAGAGCAGCCTGACAGGCTACAGTCCACAGGGTTGCAAAGAGTCAACATAACTGTGTGACTAAATAACAACTCTAAGTTTCCAATGAGCTTCCCTGGTTGAAAACATTTCACAAATATTGTCATTTGTCACTCGTCTCGGGAGAGACTTGGAAGCATGTATCTGGTTTCCTCTGGACTTCACCCTATGCACCTTTTCCTTTAGTGGATTATACTTGGTAACTTTTTGCTGTAATAAATCCTAGCTGTAAGGATAACTATATGTTGGGACCTGTGAGCCCTACTGAATCATTGAAACGAATGATTTTAAGGTCCCCAATGCATAGGTATTGTATTGTATTGTGGGGTAGGGAAAAAAATAAGCTACTTAGAGACAGTTATTACATGAAATAAGTCGTTTTCCCTAGTCCTTGTGCGTACACTGTTAACAATGAGAAAAATTTGTGTGCTTTGCAAAAAATGTGAGAGAAGCCCACTTTAGAAGCAGAGATGTTTCTGTATTCTGTTAAACTTACTACAAGTAAGCTACAGTTATAACACTTGCTAAAATATCTTTTGTGAGAATATGTGTTCTTGAATTATAGAAATTCAGACGGCGTGTTCAAGAATCCACACAAGTGCTAAGAGAACTGGAAATTTCTTTAAGAACCAACCATATTGGGTAAGTGTTCCCACTGAACATTTTAGCTGTAAAGCTTTTGGACACTTAAGAGAGTGACTGAATCATATCCAAAGAACTAAGCTTATTTACTGTTCATTATAAGTTTTGACTGAGGTTTAGACGGGTGGAACCTTTTAGTTCTGGAATTGCTCACTGTAAAAGAATCAGTAGAGGCAGGACAGACAGTCCTTGATTTGGGATGTTTATGAGAATAGTAAAATTCTTTACTTGTGTTCAGTGATGGTGTATGTAGAGTGATTCTCTGGAAAGATAGGAACCCCCAACAAGTAATGGAGACTGAGAGCCTGGAAGATCTTGAAGCCTTCCCTGGAGTTCTTTGAGTTGGTTACTTGAAGCTGCCTCGTACTTTTCTCAGTTCTCTGGCCAAAAGAGGGCAGAGTCACTTGACTTACCTCCTTGTGTTACTACCTACTTTGTTCTGAGTCTCTTCTTCCTACGTCCCCAAATTTCAGGACCATGAAGTGTAAATCCATACCATGAAAGCGAAGTTTGGGGAATCTCTGCACTAACCATGTCAAAGAGTTTTTCATGCAACAGCATGGTTGCTTGGCCTCCAGCAAGTACAACTTGATTACACACTCCCTTTCTCCAGAATTGTATGGCAGAGTTATACAGTACTTTCAGATAACGTGTTTTGTCTCTAAGGCAGATGATACCAGTATTTTCTTTTATAGCTTCTGTTCTTTCCAAAGTACCTGTTTAACACCTGGTAATTATTTAACCCCTCTGGATTTTGAGTCTTTGAGACTTACAAGGAAAAAACTATAGACTTCAGATCTTTTAGAATTTTCCCCTGTGATAGGTCTACTGGAAATGAAGTTTTACACGTATGTTACATTTTTGTTTTTCAGACTCTTCTGTAAAATAATTACCCAAATAACAGTTTACTTCGTCTTCTGACTATGTTTGGTATAACCCATCCAAATGGTTATTTTCCACAGTTATTTCAGCATAAGTTTTTTTTTTTAAGTCAAAGAAATGTAAGGTTAATTTTTAGCTGCAGAACCTGGGTGAGAATATTCATTTCCTTAAGGATAATTTCACATGCTTGGCACCTAGAGAGTGAAATATGTGGAAAATGAACTGATTCTAACCTAAGGTTGATAATCACCTTTGTCTCAGAAAGTGTGCTGTAGAACAGTGGATCAGAGTGGCGTGAAAACAGAACTGGAAGAGAAATTTAGGATTGCTTAAATTGATTGCTCGTTTCACAGATTAAAAGAATTAAGGGACAGAGAAGATAAGAGACTTCCCCAAAGTCGACGGCTGCAAAGCCAGATGTTTTGTTCAGAATGCTGTCCTTTTGTTTATCTGGCCTCATCTGGCAGTTCTTCCCCTGAAAGGAAATAAGATAATCAGGGCTCTGGGATCAAAGCGATGGAGCTTGTCTGTTGGGAGTGAAAGTGGTGGTGACTTAATATAATATAGTTGGGCATCCAGAGCTTAGGAAATTTGAATATTTTGCAATATTCAGGGATCCGGAACTAGATTCCACTTGGTAAGGCCAACCCCTTACTGTTGACACTTCTTGACTGAAAATGGTGGGTTGATCTGTAGCCAGGATTTCTACAAATTGTCGAAAAGCATTTCTTCAAGCATTGATGAAATAATGTGAAATTGACCATCAAATACCAAGGCAAGGTGATCATTTCCAATATAAAGTTGGCAGAGTAGAAGCACTCTGGTTGAGTAGAAGCCAGTACAAATCTGCAAGCAATTGGCGTGGTTTGTTGTTTAGGATACTATAAGCACATTGAAAGAGTTTTACATTTTTCTTTCATCTTCATCAGCTGAAGTTTTCCCTTTTCTACTACCTATGTGAAGCGCTTGGAAAATTTGGGCATTAGCAGCACAAAAATTCACAAAAGTGCATTGTCTGACATACCCTTATATGGAATGAAACCACACACTGGGATTTTGACCTGATTTGCTTGTCCTGAAAACCCAAACCTGAAATGGACTCTTCTTTATGAAGCTAACTGGGTTGACCACTTTTGATGGGGAAAAAATTTTGAAGAATTAGGAGTGTGAATATAATCAATGAGTACAAAGAGAAATTCTGGAAATGCAAGGTGCTGTAGAGGGAATCCTTAGATTTTTTTATTGTACTCTTTGAGATACCATATTAGAAAGGTAATTGGGTGCTTATTTGCTTTAGGGAAAGGGAGATCTTGACCTATTTTTGCCATGCCCCCTTATCAGTTCTTTGACTTAAATAAATTATTATACATAAACTCTCTGTATTTATCATGTGACCTAAGTTAACTTCTCATCTATAAAATAAGAATAATAATACTTATAGGAATGTTGTAAGGATTAAATGGGGCTTCCCAAGTGGTGCTAGTGGTAAAGAACTTGCCTGCCAATGCAGGAGATGTAAGAGACACAGGTTCCATCCCTGGGTCAGGAAGATCCCCTGGAGGAGGGCATGGCAACCCACTCCAGTATTCTTGCCTGGAGAAGGCCATGGACAGAGGAGCCTGGTGGCGTATGGTCCATACGGTCGCAAAGAGTTGGACACTACTGGAGCAAACTACCACACATGCAAGGACTAAAGATAACTTATGAAAGACCTGATATAGGGTTTAATACAAAGTAATTACTCTCAAGGCTTCTCTGGTGGCTCAGTGGTAAAGAATCCACCTGTAATGCAGGAGACATGGGTTTGTACCCTGGGTTGGGAAGATCTCCTGGAGAAAGACTCGCTCCAGGATTCTTGCATGGAAAAATTCCATGGACAGAGGGGCCTGGCAGGTTACAGTTCATGGGGTATCAAAGAATCGGACATGACTTAGTGACTAAACAACAACAATTACTCTCAATATATGATAACAGTTATTTTTTATGCTTGTTGAAAATAATATTATATAATAATAATTGGACAGTGTTGTATAATAATGATATGAAAGTGAAAGTGAAGTTGCTCAGTTGTGTCCGACTCTTTGCGACCCCGTGGACTGTAGCCCACCGGGTTCCTCCGTCCGTAGGATTCTCCAGGCAAGAATACTAGAGTGGGTTGCCATTTCCTTCTCCAGGGGATCTTCCCAACCCAGGGATCGAACCCAGGTCTCCCACAGTGCAGGCAGAAGCTTTAACCTCTGAGCCACATATATCCCTAAGGAAATCCATGCAGAGAATGTTACCTTCTCTATCTAAAAGTATCCTGATACTTAGGAGTTTATAACTCCCAGAAATTAAAAGGGAACATTACCTTTAAAAACTACTTGTCCTGAAAAAAAATTATCTTTGGCACAGGCTTGCCTTTCATGGTTAAAATCTGGGGCTCTGCTGCAATAGCATTCCAAGCTACAGCTTTGTCAAGCAAAGGGTGTGTTCTGAGTTTTGATATAAGCCTAAAACTTTTTAAGTGAATGGCCTTTTGAGAAAGAAAATTAATTTTTTTGGAGTCAAATTGAAATAAGAAATGGACTAGAAATAATCTCATTCACTTACTCTCAGGAACTATAATAATAGAGAAGAATTGGATTATGACTTACCCAAGCCCCTTGAAATGACTTGAAATACCCTTGAAAGGAGCCAAGTACTGTTAGAACACATTGGCTGTGCATTATGAACAGGCAGCTGCTGTGACATTTTGAAGGCTGGGTGATAAGATTCCAGAGGCACTGATGGTTGTGAGCTGGATAGATTGATAGGTGTTAATCCATGAAACTGTATTGTAGGCTCACTCTCTTTGCAGGTAATTTATTTTAGTGAAACTGCCTATTAGGATAGAAAATTACTTTTCATCCTGAGTGCGAGGTCATAGAGTTCTGAAAGATGCTTCCTTGGTTCACTGTATCTCAATGGGGAGATGAGAATAGGCATGAGATTACAGGTGGGAGGTACACCTCAGCAAGGAGAAGAGGAGAATGTCTGTACAAAGAGGAAGGAGCTGAAGGATGTGAGGTGAGCATCTTCTTTCCTGGACTTCTTTATGAAACAGTGCTGTCTGGGCCAGGCCGGCAAAGGAAACAGAATGGCTCAGGCTGGGTCTTAAGGGTGTACAACATCTATGGTGTTACACATACAAGGTACCCTATAATTAATTCATTGTTGTTTAGTTGCTAAGTCTTGTCCAAATCTTTTGCAACCCCCATGGACTGTAACCTGCCAGGCTCCTCTGTCCATGGGATTTTCCAGGCAAGAATACAAGAATGGCAAGAGGGTTGCCGTTTCCTTCTCCAGGGGATCTTTTTGACCCAGGGATTGAATCAGTGTCTCCTGCATTGACAAGCAGATTTTTTACCATTGAGCCACCAATGAAACCATTAATTCCTTCTTAGATGGTGCTTTTTGGAAATTCACGAGATCATTATAATTTTGTTATGTGTTAAGCAGTGTATTCAGCAAGTTAAAAGTGTTACTTCTTAACAGATTTTTTTTTTTTAATTGCTCTTGACCATTGAACCTCCCATTTTCTAGATGAGGGAACTGAGAGTCAAGCAATTAAATATCTTGCTAAAGTCCACACAATTGAGAAGCATTAAGGTTTCAACCTGCTGCTGCTGCTTCTAAGTCGCTTCAGTCGTGTCCGACTCTTCGTGACCCCATAGACTGCAGCCTACCAGGCTCCTCCGTCCATAGGATTTTCCAGGCAGGAGTACTGGAGTGGGGTGCCATTGCCTTCTCTGAAGATTTGAACCTGGAGATGTCCAAATCTAAAGCTGTTAACCAAACCAGCAGTTTAAAATTTTGATTTCAAGACTCCTTTACTTCCTTAAATTATTTTGAAATCCAGTAAGTCTTTATTTCTGTGGGTTTTTATCTATTAGGGCTTCCCTAGTTGCTCAGACAGTAAAGAATCTGCCTGCAATGCAGGAGACCCAGGTTTGACCCCTGGGTCGGGAAGATCCTCTGGAGTAGGAAATGACAACTCATTCCAGTATCCTTGCTTGAAGAATTCCATGAACAGAGGAGCCTGGAGGGCTACAGTCCATAGGGTTGCAAAAGAGTCAGACAGGACTGAGGGACTAACACACCATCTATTAATGTTACTATATTAGAAATTTGAACTGGTAAGTTTTAGATATGCTTATTTTAAATAATTTATTACCTCATAATAAATATTAGTTGTAGATATATAAATATAAAATAATAAACATCATACAGCATTAATAGCATGAAAATAATTATTTTCCAAAGTAAAAAAAAAACTAGTGACAAGAGTGGCTTTGTTGTGCGTGTTTACAAGTCTCTTTAATGTTTCACTAATAGAAGATAGCTGGATTCTCATACCTTTGTCTGCATTCAAGTTGTTGCGATTTGTTTTGATTTATGTACATGAAGAAAACCTGGCCTTAAAGAGATATGTACTTGAAAAAGTTTTTAATTAACCTCTTCAGATAATTGGACTTCCCTGTGGCTCAGCTGGTAAAGAATCCGCCCACAATGTGGGAGACCTGGGTTCAATCCCTGGGTTGGGAAGCTCCCCTGGAGAAGGAAAGGCTACCCACTCTAGTATTCTGTCCTGGAGAATTCCACGGACTGTATAGTCCATGGGGTCGCAAAGAGTCGGACATGACTAAGCACCTTTCACTTCACTTCATTGCACTTTCAGATAGTTGTGGCCAGAAGTCACCAAAATTCAAAAGTGGTGATTTCTTACAGTTAGTTGCAACATGGAATCTGAAAGCGTATCAGTGAGATTTTATACTCTTTTATACTAACATCTATTGTGCTGTCTTGCACTCTGGGGATTTTTACCCATGCACCATTTTGAAACATGAAAAAATCATTTAAAAAATGTTTTACTGGGTTACCCTGATCTTTCAAACATAAACACACTTTATTCTACAATATAAAAATAATCATGTTTGTCAATAATCATCAGTCTCATCAGAATATAAGCATTGGGAAGCTCTCAAACTCATAGTGGTGAATACCAGTGTTCCAAAAGTCCAATTTTTGTTTGTAAGCTCAAATTTTATTGACAAAAAATATTCTGTTTTTTTTCCTCAAAATGGCAGACTCACTTCCTTCACTTTTGAGAGTATCTGATAGATAGCCAAGATAGAAGAGCCATAATGTGTCTGTCACTTGCCATTCCATGTGAACTTGTATCCATGCTTTCCCTCAAGATCGCGTAGTTTTTGGGCACGCAGCAGAAATGCTCTGTGGGCTTCCCATTTTGTCGCACAGAATTAAAAGATCCTCAGGGAGCAAGCTTCAATAAAATCATGAATTTTAGCGCTTCACTAAGAACAGTTTTAAGTGAAGTTCACTTTTTTCCCCCTTTCAAGTGCTTGGGGTGAAGAATACAATCAATAGGTGTATTCACTGGTGGTAGATTCCATTCACATCTCTTTTGTACCATCAGTGCAAGTGTCAGAAGAGTGAGAAAAGCAACTTCTCAATGTTTGTATGACAATAAGTTTAACTTCACAGACCCTGAGAGGGTTTCGGGGACCCTCGGTGGTCCATGGGCTATGTTAGAGAAACAGAGAAACAGTCTGAGATGCTGCCTCGCAGAAAAGACGTGGCCGCTGATGATGAATCTGGGTGATACTTAACCTTCTTTCTCTCCCTTGTGATTTTTTTTTCATGATTTGTCAGTAACTGCAGTTCCTTTCAGATGCCTGTTGCATCTCTCTAAAGGAGTGTGGCAGAACAAATTTACCATTTGTTCCTTCATTTTGTGTGTCTTGCATCTGTTTCATTTGATCTTACACATTTAAGGCCAGTAATGTCCTTTGAGACTTTATTTTCTAGATGAGAACAATGAGGGTCTAAGATCTGGGAGGGAATCAGAGGGAAGACAACATCAATCTGGAAACAAAGCTTTGACCCGACTAGAGTAAAACAGTAACTCTTGGCACCCGCATTTAGAGCCCTTCCTTGAATAAGTTTTTTTCCAGAGCTATTTCTCATTATCACTGTGCCTTCCAGCTCCCCAGCAGCCGGTTTGGAATTTGCCTAAATTCAAATTTACAACATATGGTATTTACATCGAATCTGTGAGATACTCAGTAATGTGGCATGCTGTCAGAATCGGAAACAATTCTACTTTCCAGGACCTGTAATCACCCAATTTGAAATTCTCCGTACTGGCAATATGTTGAAGAGTGTGTAGTGTGCACAGAGGTGAAAATGGAAATTTACTACAGGAATCCTCAATTTATGATATGTCATAATCATGTACCTGATAATGCCCTTAAAGGATACTGAAAGTTGCCCTTTTTTCATCTCTACCTACCATCTCTATTTGATTTCCATAGTCTTTCATTTCCACAGAAGTTCACGCTCACCTCTGTTCTCTCCGAGGCAGAATGATTGTTGTTTTCTTATAGCCCAGAGCCTTTTTGCTGAGATGAGTATACAAACCTGATACCACTTGACAAAAGGGGTGGTAAGGTATGGAGCTGTGATGGAGTTCTATCTTATTCTTTCCTAAATCAACTGCGGGGGTCCGAGCCAAATTGTAGACCCAAGGAAGATCTCACAGCTTCGAAAAAGAGGTTAAAAATGAAATTAAACCTTTCAGAGGCAAGACATGTTATACTCTCGCCTATTTTTAGGAACTGAGCAGAAGCTCCTGCCTTTCACTTTGAAATTTATTTTTAAGGTCCTTTCATTAAAAGTCAGCAAGAACAAGCAGGGGTATTGATAAAGGCTTTGAAATAAAAGCCAATTAATAGGCTTTATAGTTGCATCAAAATATATGCATATTAGTACTTTGAGTCAAGAGGATTGAGCTCTGGCTGTACTTGGCTATTTCCTACCATTTCTTCCTTCCTTCCTTCCTTTAAAAAAAAAAAAATCTGTGAGTCATTTTGCCTCTTCTCCAGTTTGTGGCTGAACTAAGTGAGGCAAAGGTGCTAGGGGTTGAGATGAGACAATGGCAGGTCCTTAGGGTGTCCTGGACCATTTATGTGTTTTAGAGGCAATGTCTGGAAAATCAACAAGAAGAACCTATAATGACTATTCTTCTCAACTCCTAAATTAGAGTGTTCTTATGGGGCCAGTCTGGGGGGTCACAAACAGTCAGACGCAACTGAGCAACTGAACAACAACAAATATGAGCCACTGAGAGTGAAATCTGGGCCATGTAGACCAGGTGAAATCAAGATCACTCTGAGAAATCTGGTTTTCTTTCCAATTAAAAAGGTGACACCCCCCACCCCCCGCACCTGCCCAGCTCTGGGGCTTTCTGCTGTGCCCCCAACTGCGGAGGGCTAGTTTAAATCATGCCCTCAGAGCCCATAGACCCAACCGATGGGAAGGCCACAGAGAGGCTAAAGGGCTTGAATTTCAAGAGCAAAGCTAGTCACCCAATTCAATAGTGAGCTCCAACCTTTCTTTAGTCTCCTACCAGTTTTAAAAGGAAAAAAATACTTTTTTTTTTTCTATTTCTAAGCTTTAAGAATGGGCACTTAAAAATGCCTCATGTCTTCTGAGACCTAGCCACATAGGGAGTAATTTAAAATAAATGAAAATAAGGATCTGGAAGCAGACACTGAGGTCATGTATGAGGTGGTGGTGTGAAGGGAACTCCAGCCTCTCAGTGGCCAGCCCCTTAGTTCTGGTCAGCTCTCCTAACAAAGCCGCTTCGTGAGACCCAACAGGTCATGTTTTCTTTGCCAGTGTTTCCCCTCTAGGTCTCTTTTTGCACATGGCTATATTAAGTGCATACATTTTGTGATGGCCTGCCTGGGCACTGGGGGGAAGGATGACGCACGCTGTCTACATTTTCCATCTTACCATTTTCTGGACCTACCTGCAGACCTGAGGTTACATTATGCAGGTGATAGGACCCGAGGAAAGGATGTGCTTGAGGATAAAACAACAAAATCCCCCTAGAAACAAAATTTTAAGGAAAGGCATTCTGAGCCCAACAAATTGTTTTTTTCCCTTTAAGGCAAAAACCTTAAAAGGACTGCTCATCCTTTCAGACACACAGAAGAATTGTCTGACCGTTGTTCTCATAGCTTCAGGACTGGTTTCCATAGGAGCCACGGTGTCCATAACTGGTGAACCTTATTGGCTCAGTGTTCATGGAGGAAAGCAGCCACTTTGGAATGCTTTTGGCACATATACCCCAAGATTCGTTTATGTGGTGGTATAGCAGATGTATTTACTTACTATTTGTTGGAATTTCCAATGCTGTACAGGCTTGATGGGATACCACGTGTTCTTTGAAGGTGAATATCCTGGAGGAGATCTGGGACATAGGGTAACAGGTGTTTATCCTCAGTATCTGACCACTCTGTTTCATCTTCTGTGGAAATAAAAATGTATACGCATTCTCAGAGAACTGCATTCAAATCCACCACTCAAATGCAAACTGATATTATTTTTAAATGATTTTAAACAATATGTTTGTCACATCTCAGGTCGGTTGGTGTGTGTTGCCTGTGGCTTTTTTAAAAGGTTTTAACATTCATGGAAAAAACTAAGCAATCATTATCCCTATGGAACTTCCAGAAGCCCATAAACACTGGTCTCTCATTGGCTAGTTGAGTGTTTACTACAGCATCGTGTGCCAAGAAGGAGTTGAATGTGGATTTGGAATCAGGCCTGGATTTCAGTGGTTATGTCGTCATGTCCCCAGTCTGCCTGATTCCCCATGCAGTCTTGGCTCCCTGAACAAGCAGTCTGTCGATGAGTTGTGGTGGAACAAGGACAGCAGCAAGTTCCTCATTTAGAAAGTTTCTTACCTGTTATCCTCATTCTACTAAGCAGGGAAATACACAGAAGGCACTCATACACTTTTTGCCCCCAGTCACTCACACGGAAACGTTGTGGTTTTCTTAGTGGCCGTATTTGAAAGCTCCTTCCTTATGTGAGATAGTCTAGGCTTAATGCTGTAGTTCCTTTCAGGCAGCGGATGTTTCTGATGGAAAAACAAGTTTTCACTGTGTCCTTTTCATGGTAGTGCGTGCTAAGTCACTCAGTCGTGTTCAACTCTTTGCAACCCGGAACTGTAGTCCACCAGGCTCCTCTGTCCATGGGATTTTCCAAGCAAGAATACTGGAGTGCGTTGCCATTTCCTCCTCTAGGGAGTCTTCCCAACCTAGGGATCGAACCCTCATCTCCTGCATTGGCAGGCAGATTCTTTACCACTGAACCACCTGGGAAAGCCCTTTTATGGTACAGCATATGATAATCTTTGCCAATGAATTTTTTTTTCCCCCAAACAGATGGGTCAGAGAGTTTCTGAATGAAGAAAACAAAGGTCTCGATGTTCTGGTAGAATATCTATCATTTGCGCAGTATGCAGTAACGTAAGTAAAACCTGGCTTGTTTCCTTTTAAATTTTATGTGGTCACAGAAGATGCAGCTCAGTGGTAAAATTAGATACCACACTGAGGGGAAAAACCCAGAAGCAGATGTGGTAAGGCTTAAGAAGGTTTGTTTCTGTTCAAGTAACTAAAAGCAAATCACATAATTGTTGGTAGAAATGCTTTTATGGCAAAAATAAAACGGGAGTAAGATCACCCTTAGAGGAGTCCTTATTTCAAAAGAAGTGCTTTCTTTGATGCTCAGGTTTCATATGTTCATATGGCAGAATACTCTAGCAATTATTGGAAGAGGTATTATGATATATTATTGAGTGAATAAAGCAAGGTACATAATAGTGACTCCTTTTTTATTTAAAAAAAAACTTGTATGTGTATATTTATATGTGCTAGTGAATACAGAGAAAATTAATGCAGAAATAGATACTAAACATAGTGGGAGTGGAGGAAATGGGGTAAACAAGAGGTTTTCCTTTTTAAATTTATATATATTTGTATTGTTTTGACTTTTCCTTTATAGGGGGTAAAAAGAAAAAATGGGGAAGAGCGGGAAAAATTGTACTATTTCACCTTGCTTTTGTTGATTCACAGTTTTCTCATTTGCTAGGCTTCTGGAAAGATTTACGGTAGGAATGAAAGTGTATGTTCGAATGATGCATTCTTTCCTCCACTTTCCCTCTTTAATCGAAAACTATTCCAATATCCAGAGATGGACACGCTCACACATACACATTAAGGCAATAATACTGTATTTTTTAATTTTATTGGAAGGCATTTTGGCCTAGATGGTGCTTTTTTTCTTCTCAACTCTTCTTTTTAAAGCAAGAACTTGTTTTTTCTACTGCTGCACTTTAAGATGTAACCACGTGTTATCTTATAATCCTCATCACTTCCTTGAGAATTGGTGAAGAGAAAGCTGTAATTATTCCCGCCTTGTTGTTGCAGAAACTAAAGTGTTAACTGAAACTGGCTTGATGAGTTTCAGTTTTGATAGCTTTGTATATGATATGGACTGTATTAAGAAAATTCAACAGATAAGTTCTTATCTTCATAAGAAATTGTCCTCTGAAATATAATGCTATTGTTTATAGCATACTCTTCCAAAGGTTGTTTCTTATCTACCCCTATTACATTGAAAACTGCTAATCTCCCCTACACTTCATATTATATGGCAAAATGGAATAGAAGTATTATCCTGTTGCATATTTTAAAATCTGGAAGAGTATTTAATAAGGAACTAAGGAAGGACTAAGAAACTTCAGGAATAATGGAAAAGAATTGTGTACGATTTGTAATATGTTTGCTGTAATCAACCTTTTACCCCATCACATCAGAGCTTATAAAGCAGCTTTCCCAAATGCATCTACACATGAGGCCAGTGGGAAAAGGTCATGCTTCTCCAAGGGAATTTTTCTAATCTGAAGCCCAAGAACAAAGACAACAGCAACAACAAAAAAAATAAGAACTCAGAGTTTTTGGTTCCTAATCTTCTACTTTTTTAAATTTTAGAATTAACTTTACAGTCTTTGCTTATTAGTCTTATTTTTGCTTTAATTAGAAAATTATATGTAGGTAAGTAATTTATGTTTTATCCTTTCTTGAAACTAAATGGGCTGGAAAAATGTCTTGCTATTCCTTAGCATGTGGCAGTTTTCTTTCCCATGTAATGTGAAACAGCAGACTCATGCAGCCTCCCTAAAACGGGAGCATTCACCAAGTTGCGCGTTTCCTTTTTCTGCTCGGTGAGGGGATGGGGGATGAGCTGAGAGGAGCATAAGGATGCTGAACGGCTGAACATATGGGGGCTGCAGAGTGACTTAGCAGGAGTCTTAATGACATGGGTGATCTTAGGATGCCCCTAGGCTTACCTTCTCTGATGTCAATTATAGGCTTCTATTTTTAATATTTAAGGATCTGTTTGATTACTCAATTCCACCTCTTTTCTGTTCACTGGTTTCTGGATCCTAAGGAATAACAGAATTGTTAGACCCATTCAATGACTTTGTGCATCCGTCTCTGTTATCTGGCTTAGAATTTAATAGATGGAGAGTATCACTTAGTTTACAGATGGTTGTTCTAAGCAGCTATTTTCTTTTGGCAGTCACACTTGTGCAATAAGTCATACTTGCTATTTCCAATATGTGTTTTTGATATTTCTTCCATGATAGCCTTCAAAATCTTACAGATGATACTAATTATAGCTGCATTCTGTTTATTTTCTACCTGATCAGGTGTTCTTGTTGGAACTATGGCTAGAAACCATTGACAAAATATATTTTGAGAAAGTAGAGCTACTAACTTTGGCAGGGGAAAAATGCATAGAACACAGAGGCCTGTGTGTTAAAAATTTGTTCCTAAAATTATACAAGGATGAGCAATTTAGCCATTTATTCTAACATGGTTAACATGAGTAATAACCTCAAAAATATGCCAGAGAAACAACAGCCCTACTTTAAAGAGCACCACACTGGGGAGAGATTCCAAAATCAAAGCAAATTCATAACTTTGTAAGTAATGTATCACATATGGTTGGAAAGGCACATTTGCCAACACACTAGGAGAAAATGCTCAGTGAAAATTGATGGGTAGGAATAAATTAGTATATGCCTAACATATTGACTCGTTAAAGCAAAATGTAGACAGCTCTAAGATCTTTTTTCCCTATCCCGCCAGAGCTCGTTACTAATCAGTAAGTCAGCAAGCCTTATAATAAGATGCAAATAACACATTCCTAGTTGTCATTCTGTATTTTTGAAGCTAACACATAGTCCATGGAAATTCATTTGTATTCCATTATCAGTTTTCTTTGTTTGCAAAAACTACCCATATTAAGGTGCAGATGTGTAATTGGAAGGAGCAAGTTTTACACATCCATGTGTTTGTGTGAATCTGAATTAAGTCTTGAGTGGCATTTCTCTTTTGTTTTAGTTTTGACTTTGAAAGTGTGGAGAGCACTGTGGAGAGCTCGGTGGACAAATCAAAGCCCTGGAGTCGGTCCATTGAGGACCTGCACAGAGGAAGCAACCTGCCTTCCCCCGTGGGCAACAGTGTATCCCGCTCGGGAAGACATTCTGCCCTGCGGTGAGTGCCTGGTTCAGGAACAGGCGGGTTTGGTAGGATATGTTGGGACAACTTCTGCTGAGGATCCTGGGCTTTGTATGTATCACTTGTTCTTGTCCCACGGCACTTGTGTTGTCAACGATTCCAAATGCAGATTCCTACGGGAGTTCATGGGATCGTCTGTTGGGCAATACTCAATGCCTTTAAGTAGCTTGCTGCAAATACTACTCCTTCATTCAGCACAGAAAGAAAATTCTGCTTCCAAATGACACAGCAGAGCAGTCTCCATAGACAGATAAGTTCCTGAAACCCAGGAGATGCTGCCATCCTGGGCTCTGTTTCCTAGGTAGAGTCAGCACATTGAGATCTGAGAATCTCAGGAACTCCTTGTTGTTATTTAAACCCTACTCCTTCTCTCTTCTTCCTGTGGTAACTCAGGTGTGTCTTCTGTGGGTTGTGGTCTTAGTCATAGGTGCAGTGATTATTTTAAAGAGATGCCTTTAAGCACTGTTCCTTTGGTTGGGTGTGCTCTCCATTGTCAGCCTTCCGTTTCCTCCTACAGATTCCTTCTTCTTTGGTTGAAATACCACTTTACTAAGGGAGGATGGGGGGTGAACACCTGTATTACTGCTGAGTGTAATATCACTGAAATTGTACATTCACTCATACCTACTGTAGAGTTTGGTGGGTTTTTGTCATGGAAAGTTAAAGTCTTTATAAATTCAGTTCTGCTCAGGATTTGATGTTTGTATATTATGCTTTTTATCAGCCATGCAGATTTTCCTTGTTTGGAAATGCCAAAATTATTAACAGCTTTGGAATGATTCAATAATAATAATGAAGAATTGAATGTCAGTTCATCTCACTACTTTTGCAATAGGTCAAGGGCTGTAGGAGCCTGGTGGGCTGCTGTCTGTGGAGTCGCAAGGAGTCAGACATGACTGAGCGGCCAGGCATAGCACACATGCACGTTTCCCAGGGGGTAAAGAGCCGATGCAGGAGATGCAGTTTCAATCCCTGGGTTGGGAAGATCCCCTGGAGTAGGAAATGGCAACTGACTCCAGTATTCTTGCCTGGGAAATCCCATGGATAGTCAAGCCTGGTGGACTATATATAGTCCATGGGGTTGCGAAGAGTCACATACAACTGAGTGCATACACTCGTGCGTGCACACACAGGCACACACACACACACACACAAGGGCTATATAACCTGCTAGTCTGCATCAGCTTAATGTGTGGACAGAGGATTATGTGGGCTGATTGGGAAGTTGAAGGAGGACCAGTTGTGCCTGAAGAACTCCCTAATCACTCTGTAACCCAAATGGAAAGTCTTACCATTGATACAGCTATAGTGATGTGTAAGGAATTTAATTGACAAAAGGACATTTTTCATTTGCTTTTTCATCATTTCTTACCTGGAAAGTATCATATACTGGCCAGCTACCATCTTAACAAGAAGTTATTTTTAACTGCAGGATAATTCCTTTACAATATTATGTTGGTTTATGACATACATTAACATAAATCAGCTATTGATATACATATGTCCTCTCCCTGTAAATCTTCCCTCCCATATAATTCATTTTAAATTGGAAAAAAAAGACCCAAAGTATATAGAGAGACATGATGGAAATACTGTTTTGAGAAACTTGGGAACCATTATGACATTTCTGGTTGATAGGTGTGTTGACCAAATAAGAAACCAACATTGTGTTGTTTTTTGTGTGTTTAAACAGTTTCAGGCTCAGGAATGGAACATTTGAAATTCCTTTGACTCCTTCGTTCAGTTCAATCCAGTCCCTCAGTTGTGTCTGACTCTTTGCGACCCCATGAATCGCAGCACGCCAGGCCTCCCTGTCCATCACCAGCTCCCGGAGTTCCCTCAGAATCACGTCCATCGAGTCAGTGATGCCATCCAGCCATCTCATCCTCTGTTGTCCCCTTCTTCTCCCACCTTCAATCTTTCCCAGCATCAGGGTCTTTTCCAGTGAGTCACCTCTTCACATCAGGTGGCCAAAGTATTGGAGTTTCAGCTTCAGCATCAGTCCTTCCAATGAACACCCAGGACTGATCTCCTTTAGGATGGACTGGTTGGATCTCCTTGCAGTCCAAGGGACTCTCAAGAGTCTTCTCCAACACCACAGTTCAAAAGCATCAATTCTTCAGCACTCAGCTTTCTTCACAGTCCAACTCTCATGCATGACCACTGGAAAAACCATAGCCTTGACTAGACGGACCTTTGTTGGCAAAGTAATGTCTCTGCTTTTGAATATGCTATCTAGGTTGGTCATAACTTTCCTTCCCAGGAGTAAGCGTCTTTGAATTTCATGGCTGCAATCACCATCTGCAGTGATTTTGGAGCCCCCAAAAATAAAGTCTGACACTGTTTCCACTGTTTCCCCATCTATTTCCCATGAAGTGATGGGACCAAATGCCATAATTTTAGTTTTCTGAATGTTGAGCTTTAAGCCAACTTTTTCACTCTCTTTTACTTTCATCAAGAGGCTTTTTAGTTCCTCTTCACTTTCTGCCATAAGGGTGGTGTCATCTGCATATCTGAGGTTATTGATATTTCTCCCAGCAATCTTGATTCCAGCTTGTGCTTCCTTATATGATGTCCTCTGCATATAAGTTAAATAAGCAGGGTGACAATATACACCCTTGACGTACTCCTTTTCCTATTTGGAACCAGTCTGTTGTTCCATGTCCAGTTCTAACTGTTGCTTCCTGGCCTGCATACAGGTTTCTCAAGAGGCAGGTCAGGTGGTCTGGTATTCCCATCTCTTGAAGAATTTTCCCCAGTTTATTGTGATCCACACAGTCAAAGGCTTTGACATAGTCAATAAAGCAGAAATAGATGTTTTTCTGGAACTCTTGCTTTTTTGATGATCCAGTGGATGTTGGCAATTCGATCTCTGGTTCCTTTGCTTTTGCTAAAACCAGCTTGAACATCTGAAAGTTCACGGTTCACGAATTGCTGAAGCCTGGCTTGGAGAATTTTGAGTCCTTCATGGGCTCTCAAAAAAAAACCAAAAAACAAAAAAAAACCAATATAGCAATAAATTTCATGACACTTGTTGACTTGAAGCTTCGATTTTTGTTTTTAAACAATGTGTATCAGTGTATTCCAGGTCTAATGGTTTCTAATTCTGTATTTGGTCATTTGATAGCATCTTTAACTTGTAAAAACAGCAACCAGAGGTACTTCCCTGTTAGCTCAATTGGTAAAGAATCGCCTGCAATGCAGGAGACCCCAGTTGGATTTGTGGGTCAGGAAGATCCATTGGAAAAAGGGATAGGCTACCCACTCCAGTATTCTTGGACTTCCCTTGTGGCTCAGCTGGTAAAGAATCCGCATGCAGTGCAGGAGCCCTGGCTTTGATCCCTGGGTTGAGAAGATCCCCAGGAGAAGGGAAAGGCTACCCACCCCAGTATTCTGGCCTGGAGAATTCCATGGACTGTGTATAGTCCATGAGATCACAAAGAGTTGGACACAACTGAGCGATTTTCAAAGATTGTTTACATATATATATATTTTTTTTTTCTCTCTCTCTTCCTTCTCCTTCCTCTCTCCCCTTTCTTTTTTCTGCTACCTCCACTTTTTGACTTTATTTTTGTTGGTTTTCTTTTTCATTCTCCCACGTCATATTTGATCATCATCTCCTCCTCTCTCTTGCCCTTTCTCGTCCTCCTGTCTCCTCTTCCTCCAGTTCCATTCATCTCTCACGTCACCACCAGATTGGTTTCTCTGCCTGAGTATCTTCAGTTCAAATGCCACCAGGGCCGCTTCTCCCCTTGTTGCTTCTGGAGCAACTTCAGTTTACACATTGATGACAAGGCTTCTAACCAGAACATCTTGTAAATCATGGATGACAATGACAGTGGCACCCAAGAGAGCTTGTAGTGTGTGACAGCAGAGCATGGTACCTGCTCTCTGTGTTATAGTATGATAACTGCATGGCTTCATTCCATCACCTTGTACTGGGATAAAGCCCAGTACCTTTTAAACTTTGATTCTTTCTGTTATCATATTATGATTCTTCATTTTAAGAGTTTGAGCCTTCAAGCAATACTGCATTTTAACTAATATTGAAATGTTTGTTAAACATTTGTTTAACAAATGTTTGTTTGTTTGTTTGTTGTGGACTGATAAAAAGACAGTCACATTCTGTAGAGACAATTTATTCTGGTAGCTTTGTTTGATTAGAATGTCTTCTGTATCCAAATGCAGATTTTAGTTCCCGCATTCCCCATCCCCAGATAATAATGTAGATTCAGTAATCTTATCCTATATCACTTGACAAAAGGGTTGGTTAAAAACTTGGAGGAAGAAATGAGATTTCAAGAAATTTAAAACACTTCATATATATATATAAAAAAAAAGACAGTAAATGTGGCTTGATTGAAGAAAAGGAAAAATGCTCTACTTTCAAAACAAAATTCTAATGTTGCACTCTCTTTTCGTATGTAGCCTTTTAGAAATACTTACAATATATGGTTAAGCATTTTGTGACATGACATTCACCTGGAGTTGTATCAACTTGTAGATTCTGTACTATCATAAATTTGTCAGAGTAGCCAGTTGTAGAAATGTTTATTGATGAAATGGAAACCTCGAGTGTGCTGTCTCATAAGCTTAGAGTCTGGTGTGCCTTCAGTTAAGATAGATTTCTGTTACAGATCTGGCTAAATTAAATGATGCCTTGTATGCATATATGGACACTCTAGATTTTTTAAGGCAAAAATTGCATTAATTCAGATGTAAGAGAAAGTAATTTTTAAGAATATCATGTTTAATGCCACTAAACTTAAATAAGCTGACTTCCCTGGTGGCTTGGATGGTAAGAATAGCTGCCTACAATGCTGGAGACCCGGGTTCGATCCCTGGGTCAGGAAGATCCCTTGGAGAAGGAAATGGCAACCCATTCTAGTACTCTTGCCTGGAAAATCCCATGGACGGATGGAGGAGCCTAGTAGGCTACAGTCCGTGGGGTTGCAAAGAGTCGGACATGACTGAACAAAATCACTTTCTTTCTGTAGTTAATAAATCAGTATTACAAGGTTTAAAAGAAAGTGGTGGAGCGTTAGGAATCTGGAGGGAAGACCAGATTTAAACTGGGACTTTAAGTGATGGCCAGAGTTGTTTATCAGGGTGAGGAAAGGCTGTCGCAGGTAGAGGTAATATGAACGAACATGGGCTGAGCAAAATCTTACATCAGAGATCAGATCTGTTTGGGACAGAGGGAAGATCCTGCCTCTCTGGGACAGAGGTTCTCTGATCTTTGCAGTGGGATAGGACTGTCTAATCTGAGAAGGCAATGGCACCCCACTCCAGTACTCTTGCCTGGAAAATCCCATGGATGGAGGAGCCTGGTAGGCTGCAGTCTGTGGGGTCGCTAAGAGTCGGACATGACTGGGCGACTTCACTTTCACTTTTCACTTACATGCATTGGAGAAGGAAATGGCAACCCACTCCAGTGTTCTTGCCTGGGGAATCCCAGGGACGGGGGAGCCTGGTGGGCTGCCATCTCTGGGGTCACACAGAGTCGGACACGACTGAAGCGACTTAGCAGCAGTAGCAGCAGCAGGACTGTCTAATGGCGACTGGGTCACAGACATACCAAACTGGGAAAGCCTTGCAGGTCACCCTTACTGACCTTCCCACTTAAAGGAAATCATGACCCCATATTTTCTTTAATATATATTAACTCCTACTTACATTTCTTTCTAAGATTTCCTAGAACAAATTTTACTGTTTTTCCTGAGATTATTATCTTAATGGACTGGCATTTTGTGAAGTCATCATCGCTATTTTTAGCACTTACATATACTTAGTGCATTTACATGAAGAGTTCAAATTTACATCCTTGTTTACACATCTTTAATCCTTTCCTGGCAATGTTTTTCATCGGAGTAATTTTTATTTATTTATTTTTTGGTTCTTTTTTTTTTTAATTTTATTTTATTTTTAAACTTTACATAATTGTATTAGTTTTGCCAAATATCAAAATGAATCCATCACAGGTATATAATTTTTAAAAATTGCTAAAAAACAAGCACAAAGATATTGGTAGCATTGATTTTTATTGGGGAGAAAAATAGAATTTGTTGAGTGTCCACTGTGTGCCTGGCACTGTCCTAAGAGCCTTCTGTGATTGTTCACTGCGTACAAGGCCTCTGTGAGATACATATCTGCTGCTACTAGTTAATACTGTCATTCTGAGGAAACCAAGGCCTCTAGCGGTTAAGCAACTTGCCTGGGATCTGAAGTGAGGTGGCCAGACCCCAGCTGTCATGTCACATGATCCTGCCTATATATTCACAAAATGATTTTTTCCCTCAGTAAATATACTATTTTAATATCAGGGTGTCTAAATGGAATTATGTAAATTGTACTGTGCAGGAGAGGACTTGTTAAGCCTTCCCAGAAACCGTGTCTTTTTCTACTTCACCCAAAGGTGCTAAATGCCCTACTGGAGACCTGATTCATGTGCTGGATTTTACGTACTTTACAACTATTAGAAGATAACCATCATGTAGAAACGTGAACAAGGTTTCCTAAATGAAAGATAGGAATAAGAAAGTTCTCAATGAATACAGTTTTATTTTCACCTATTTGGAAATGAAGGCTTCCCAGCAGGCACAGTCATAAAAAATCCGCCTGCCAGTGCAGGAGATGCAGGAAACACAGGTTTGATCCCTGGATTGGGAAGATCCCCTGCAGTAGGAAATGGCAACCCACTCCAGTGTTCTTGCCTGGAGAATTCCATGGACAGAGGGAGCCTGGAGGGCTACAGTCCATGGGGTCACAAACAGTGAGACATGACTGAGCACACACACACATTTGCAAATGGGAAGACATTGAAAAGAAGGTTTATTGAATGGAGATAGTGACTATTTTTACTGAAAAGGAGATTATGAATGAATTCTTCAAGTTTCTGTTTTTATGATTTTAGAACTGACATAAAATGCATATACTATATACTCATGGATCAGATAGGGAGAAACCACTTATGTATACCTGTGGCAGATTCGTTTTGATATATGACAAAACCAATACAATATTGCAAAGGTAAATAAAATAAAATTAAAAAAAAAAAAGAACCTTTCTTTCTTGGAATTTTGGAATTTGGCTTTTATTTGGAAGGCAGTGGAATGGGAATCACACAAGATGTGTAGGGTCTGGTAAATGCCCTGGATATTGATTGGAGCGAAAGATTGCTGAGGCAGCTGGTGCTTAGACCTACATGCGAGATACCCAAAGCTTAGATAATACAGCAGAGACCATCAGAGTGATAAAAAACAGAAGCTTTGTGTCTGATTGATTAGAAGGGGAATTGAACCATTAGTAAAAAGGGGAAAAGCTGGAATCTGGAAAGGATCTCATGTCATTTAGTCCAACTCTTTGTTGATGAGGCACTTGAAGCCCAGCTCAAAGACCTTATTTCCTAAGCAGCTAACTCATTCCTACAGACAGATTTTCATGTGTATGGGCTAAGGGCCCACGTGGCTCATTGGCTTTCATTTGCAATAATTACTTCTGTTCATAGCAGTTTTCCTGATCTCTTCGTAACAGTGATCCTATCTACAGCTATGAAAATACCAACTCAGTACCAGTTTGCTTATAAAGTAAGTGATATTTTAAAAGAGATGAGCTCTTTTAAGCTCTTACGAGTTTTTATTTCAGCAGTAGCATTTTACCTTGAATTTTTATTGTTGGGCGAAGAAGATCACCTAACCTTTTAACTTAAACCATTATCAGATCAGATCAGATCAGATCAGTCGCTCAGTCGTGTCCAACTCTTTGCGACCCCATGAATCGCAGCACACCAGGCCTCCCTGTCCATCACCAACTCCCGGAGTTCACCCAGACTCACATCCATCGAGTCAGTGATGCCATCCAGCCATCTCATCCTCTGTCATCCCCTTCTCCTCCTGCCCCCAATCCCTCCCAGCATCAGAGTCTTTTCCAATGAGTCAACTCTTCACATGAGGTGGCCAAAGTACTGGAGTTTCAGCTTTAGCATCATTCCCTCCAAAGAAATCCCAGGGCTGATCTCCTTCAGAATGGACTGGTTGGATCTTCTTGCAGTCCAAGGGACTCTCAAGAGTCTTCTCCACCACCACAGTTCAAAAGCATCAATTCTTCGGCGCTCAGCCTTCTTCACAGTCCAACTCTCACATCCATACATGACCACAGGAAAAACCATAGCCTTGACTAGACGGACCTTTGTTGGCAAAGTAATGTCTCTGCTTTTGAATATGCTATCTAGGTTGGTCATAACTTTCCTTCCAAGGAGTAAGCGTCTTTTAATTTCATGGCTGCAGTCACCATCTGTAGTGATTTTGGAGCCCAGAAAAATAAAGTCTGATGCTGTTTCCACTGTTTCCCCATCTATTTCCCATGGAGTGATGGGACCGGATGCCATGATCTTCATTATAGTAGCACATGAAAAATATACTTGAGTTTTATAGTTAGAAGCTAAAACACTTGTATCTTGATTCTCAAAACAAGGAGATTGAACTCAGTTTTGTTCATTTTCCAACTTCTGTAAATTAAGAATGTAATTTCTGAAATGATCATTATTCTCTTCCTTCTTCTCCCCCCAAATTATATAAAATCAACTCAGATCTTCTGTAGTTCATGACTGAGACTTGTAATCTATATTTTATTCTACATGTATTCCTTTCCCTTAACTTTATTTATTCTAAGTTTTCCCTGTGGAAGGATCTTGAAGAATTTACCTTATCTGCCAACTTGAAGGGGAAAAGTTAGAAAGAAAAGTATATTTAAACAGTTATTCTCAAGGTTGGAAGTTTGTCTGTTCACCAGATGAGATGGCAGATGTTGGTTAAAATTTTCAGTAACGGTTACTTTAGGAGAGAAAATGCTGAAAAGGAATAGAAGCAAAAAGGATAATGGATGATCATTATAGCCAATACCTGAGTTTTATTTCTGAGGAAGGGGAAATGTTGAAGATGCCCCTTAACCTGCTGGACAGTTGACCTGAAGATCTAAAGTTGCAGAAAATGCAGTACCCATATATAGAAGAAAGACTTTGTAAATTCCTAGACTTTCCAAAAATAAACTGTAACTACAAATTGTCACTTTTCCTTTTCAGCACATTTGTAGGCAGAAACAAGTTCGAAGTGTTAGGCTGTTGCATTTCAGATTTTTGCATTTCTTTTTTATTGGGTGTTGTAAAAAGAGAAAAATGTACTTGGGTTAAGAGTGTACATTCCAGATTTTCAGCTCGAAACTGATTTTAATGACCTTGCTAGTAGAAATGGTGAGAGTTGTAATTATAGCTTGTGGGTGCACCACACTGGCACATGTCAGGCATTTTCCACTGTGAGGTTTTCTTCCCTTGTTCCACTTCTTTATTGGGTCTTTTATCCAATAGAAAATCGACTGAGCTTTCTTTCTGTGCTGGTATCAGTCTCACAAACATGGTGAACGTTCCAAAAACCCACTGGACTTTGTGTAAGAAGTGTGGGAAGCACCAGCCCCACAAAGTGACACAGTACAAGAAGGGCAAGGATTCTCTGTATGCCCAGGGAAAGCGGCGTTATGACGGGAAACAGAGTGGTTATGGTGGGCAGACTAAGCCAGTTTTCCGGAAAAAGGCTAAAACTACAAAGAAGATTGTACTGAGGCTTGAATGTGCTGAGCCCAAATGTAGATCGAAGAGGATCCTGGCTATTAAGAGATGCAAGCATTTTGAGCTGGGAGGTGATAAGAAGAGAAAGGGCCAGGTGATCAGTTTTGAGCTTTATATTTTGTTTTATTATTAAGACAATAAAAATGCCATCAATAAAATCCTCTTATTTAAAAAAAAAAGAAAATTGACTGAAAGAGGCTATGTGGAAATGGAAAAACAAGCCTACTTGACCAGTGCATTATTGGGGATCTGTCTCACAGATTCTCAGATCAGATTTAGGACCTGCCTCATAGGTTGTGAGATTAACAGTTCCTATAAAGAACCTGGCACGGTAGTGTGTAGTCAATAAATGTTAACTGTATAAGATTGAAAAAAATACTGAAGGTGACTTAGCAAATTGCTCCAGCTACATTCTGTCACCTTCATCTGCAAGACAGATTGCATCCATAATATGTGAAGGGTGCATTGCTAAATATTGAGGATACAGAATGACACGGGGAATAATATATTTGTACATAATATATTCATTCTTGATAAATGAATTTTTCATACTTGCATCATTATATCTTCATAAAATTGTAGGGAAGTGTTTGAGAATTATTAGCTCCATTTTACAGACAAGAAGGCTCAGAGAAGTTACCCGTAGGTAGTAAGTGATAGAGCCAGAATTTATAATCCGAGTCTTCTAACTTCTTTCTACTATGTCAGTGTCTTTATATATGATTTGATTGAGAAGAGTGTGTGTGTGTTCATGCTCCTACTAACACATGTTGGTATCACTTGTGTATAAACAGAACTAATTATATGGAACCTTAGAGACTAGAGTGAACAACCGAACCTAGAGAAGAGTCATAACTTGGTCTGCATGTGGCACGTGAGGAAGGTTGGGAGGAGAAGGTAGCAGCCAGGGGAGGAAGGGAGAGCTGTAGGAGCAGTAGTCAGCTGTGAGACTGCATGGTTTGTTCAGGAAACAGTGAACAGATAAGTCTGGCTAGAAGTCATGGAGAGCCAGGTTATGTACTGTGTTATGTACATATGCGGATGTGAGAGTTGGACTATTAAGAAAGCTGAGCACCGAAGAATTGATGCTTTTGAACTGTGGTGTTGGAGAAGACTCTTGAGAGTCCCTTGGACTGCAAGGAGATCCAACTAGTCCATCCTAAAGGAAATCAGTCCTGAATGTTCATTGGAAGAACTGATGTTGAAGCTGAAACTCCCATACTTTGGCCACCTGATGCAAAGAGCTGACTCATTTGAAAAGACCTTGATGCTGGGAAAGATTGAGGGCAGGAGGAGAAGGGGACGACAGACGATAAAACGGTTGGATGGCATCACTGACTCAATGGACATGAGTTTGAGTAAGTTCCAGGAGTTGGTGAAGAACAGGGAGGCCTGGTGTGCTGAGGTCTGTGGGGTCACAAAGAGTCAGACACGACTGAACGATTAAACTGAACTGATGTACTGTGTTGAAGACCAGGCTGTGGAATTGTCATTTTGACACACTGACAATGATTTATTGAAGGTTTATGAAAAGAGGGGCCAAATATTGATGAACATAGAAATATTTCCATTGAAAAGTCACAAGCATTAGTTTCCTTGGACACTTTTCCCATGGAGTCATATCCTAATTAGCCACTCCATAGCAAATGCCTTTTACAAAAGGAATATAATTGAAAAACAGAAAATTCAAACTAATGGCCCTTCATTCATTTGATGGAGCCTGTTGATTCAGGTGTTCCATTCAAAATGCATGTAAATGAGACCTTACAGGTTCTGTTCTAGCTATCACCTGGTCCTCTGCTGGAGAATTAGGTGAACAGAACATTTCAACAACTCAATAGAAAAAAATGTTCATTAGGAGTTTTGTGTAACCAACACCCCCCACACATATCTCTGTTTCTGTCTTTGTCTGTTTCCCCCACCTGCTTCACTCCCACTTCAAACTATCTGGGTTCTACTCTTTCAGCTCTGTTTCTTTTGGCTTTAGAGACAGAAAAGTGCTTGGTTCATTTTTTTTTTTTTAGCATCAAGTATTAATATTTTATGAGTTTAATTGATAGAAAAAATATGCCCAGGTGATGTCATGTCTGAATAGTCAGGGAGAAGAAACCTAAAACCCCAAATCTTAGTAAAGTTCTATTAGTCCAGACCTTGGAACCATAAAAGACTAGTACAGTTATGCCAAATGATGTGATATACTCAGATGGCATTGCATTCCGATTGGACTGAATACTAACATTAGCTTCCAAGGGAGTTCTGATTGTAGTCTTTATTTATAGGTTTATTTAGTTTAATATCTGAGTAGTTCGGTTACTTGAAGATACTTTTGTAAGAAGAATAAAATATACCTAGTGTTTTTCTATTACCAATAGCACCTACATATTACAAACCTCACAAAAGTTGGCATGGAGACGTCACAGAATATTTTCAAAAACCTTCTTGATGGACTCTGGGAAGGCCTGGTTAGGTCAGTTCAGGGAACATTCCATTTAAGGTTCTGCAGTAATGTACTGTTCTTGGATAATAGGAGCTCAAAGGGAGAGGCAGACATGTACAAACTCACATGTAAGAATATGTCTAGAAATAAATATATTTCAAGACAATAGATGGGTGATCAGACTTTTTTTTTCTTCAAGGCACCACTGGTTAAATAGCAGTTTCCATTTAATTTTGGTGCTTTGCAGATGTAGATCTTGAAAGAAATTCAGGATTTGATTACATGTAGCTTTTGATCAGAAGTGGGTTTTCTCCTGTACACCTGGAATTATCATTGACACATTACTTATAATTAATTCTTATGTTATCACCCATTGCTATTTTTTAAAAGAATACTGCTTTTATTTATTTATTTATGATGCTAAGAACCCTTACCATGAGATCTACCTTCTCAATAATGTTTAAGTGTATGGTACATGTCATTGACTGTAGGCAAGATATCATTCAGCAGATCTCTAGAACTCACTTACCTTGCATAACCTAAACTTTATACTAGTTATTAGCAATTCCCCATTCTGCCCTATCTTAAGGCCCTGGCAGCCACCATTCTACTCCCCACTTCAGTGAGTTTGACTATTTCAGGTATCTCGTATAAATAGAATGATACAGCATTTGTCCTTCCGCGACTGGCTCTTTTCACATAGTGTAATGTCCTCAAGATTCATCCATGTTACAACATATTGCAAGATTTCCTTTAATTGAAAGCTGAATAATATTCCAGTGTATGTATCTACCATAATTTTCTTCTTTTTATTTCTGTGCTTTTAATTTGATATCATTGAAAACTGAAAAAAAGGCAACAATAGTACAATGATTCCTCCTTATGCTCTTTACACAGATTCAGCAATTGTTTTAACATTTTGTCCACTCTACCATTTGCGCATTTACTTTGTAAACATACACACTTTTTAACCATTTGAGAACAAGTTACAGAATCATGCCCTTTTATACCTAATTATTTTTGGGTAGATACCCTAAGAACAAAGACATGCTCTTAGATAACCATGGTGTAATTCTTAAAATCAGAACTTTTACATACTGGCACATTTTTAGTTCAGTCTGTTTAGTTATTCCAGTCTATTTCATAACATTTTTTCAAACTCTGTCCAGAATCCAACACAGGGATCATGTATTGTGCTTAGTTGTGTCTGTGTAACATCCTTTCACTTGGAACCATTCCTTACCCTTTCTTTTTTTTTTAATTGAAGTATAGCTGCTTTGCAGTGTTGTGTTAGTTTCTGCTGTGCAGCAGAGTCAATGAGCTGTGTGTTTACATATATTCTCTTTTTTTAAATTTCTTTCCCGTTTACGTCCCCACAGAGCACTGAGTACAGTTCCCTGTGCTCTACAGTAGGCTTTCATGAGTTGTCTATTTTATACATATTAGTGCATATATGCCAGTCCCAGTCTTCCAATTCATCCCACCCACCTTACCCTCTCTTAGTTTCCCAACCAGGGACTGAACTCTCGCCACGGCAGTGAATGCACCGAGTCCCAACCACTAGACTGCCAGGGAATTCACAACCCTTTCTTTGTTTTGTCAGGACTTTGATATTGTGTGTCTGTGTGAATATATAAGTTAATTTTTTGTTGAGATATAATTGTTGTGTAACTTATACAGTGTGTTGCTTTTGTATGTTTATACATTGCTGTGATTAGTACCATATCAGGTAACACTTCTGTCACACCGCCTCATTATTATTTTTTAAAACCATATTTTATCCATATTTATCCACTTATCTGTTGATGGGCATTTAGGTTGTTTCTAGATCTTGGCTTCTGTGAATAATGCTGCTAGGAATGTGAGTGCAGATACCTCTTTAAGATCTTGTTTTCAGTTCTTTTAGATAAACATCCAGAAGTGGGATTGCTGGAGCATTACATGGAGAAGTTCTATTTTTGCTTGAGAAACCTCCATACTGTTTTCCATAATGCTTGTGCAACTTGCGTTCCCACCCACAGTGTACATGGGCTCTAATTTATTCTTGTTAACACTTGTTTTTTTGTCTTTTTTGATAATGCCCATTCTGAAAGTCAGTATGAGGTGCTTTCTCATTGTGGTTTTGATTTGCATTTTCCTGTTAATTAGTGAGCATTTTAAATGTACCTGTTAGCCATTTGTGTGTATTCTTTGGAGAAATGTCTTTTCAAGTTCCTTTTGCCCAATCTTTAATTGGGCAAAAGATAACTTTGCCCAATTAAATTTGCCAAAAGGCAAATTAAATTATGGCAAAAGGAACTTTGCCACAATTGATTTGTGGGGGTTTCTTGTATATTCTGGATATTAACCCCTTATTACATATCTGGTTTGTAAATTATTTTCTCCCATTCCATAGGTTATCTTTTCACTCTTTTACTGTGCTTTTTAGATTGATGTAGTCTCACTGGTCTGTTACATTCTTCAACCTGAGCAACTCGTTCAGAATTACTGTAGCTTTTTTTTTAGACTCCCTTACAGTGAGTTGTGGTCCGTGTGATCAGATTATGGTTTCAGTATGTCTTCTGATGCTCTCTCATTTTGCCAAGAGAACGCACTGGTCACAGCAGACACCCTCTTCCAACAACACAAAAGAAGACTCTACACATGGAAATCACCAGATGGTCAACATTGAAATCAGATTGATTATATTCTTTGCGGCCAAAGATGGAGAAGCTCTATACAGTCAGCAGAAACAAGACTGAGAGCTGACTGTGGCTCAGATCATGAACTCCTTATTGCTAAATTCAGACTTAAATTGAGGAAAGTAGGGAAAACCACTAGACCATTCAGGTATGACCTAAATCAAATCCCTTGTGATTATACAGTGGAAGTGAGAAATAGATTTAAGGGACTAGATCTGATAGACAGAGTGCCTGATGAACTATGGATGGAGGTTCGTGACATTGTACAGGAGACAGGGATCAAGACCATCCCCATGGAAAAGAAATGCAAAAAAGCAAAATGGCTGTCTGAGGAGGCCAAATAGCTGTGAAAAGAAGAGAAGTGAAAGCAAAGGAGAAAAGGAAAGATATAAGCATCTGAATGCAGAGTTCCAAAGAATAGCAAGAAGAAATAAGAAAGCCTACCTCAGTGATCAATGCAAAGAAATAGAGGAAGACAACAGAATGGGGAAGACTAGAGATCTCTTCAAGAAAATTAGAGCTACCAAGGGAACATTTCATGCAAAGATGGGCTCGATAAAGGACAGAAATGGTATGGACCTAACAGAAGCAGAAGATATTAAGAAGAGGTGGCAAGAATACACAGAAGAACTGTACAAAAAAGATCTTTATGACCAAGATAATCACGATGGTGTGATCACTCACCTAGAGCCAGACATCCTGGAATGTGAAATCAAGTGGGCCTTAGAAAGCATCACTACGAACAAAGCTAGTGGAGGTGATGGAATTCCAGTTGAGCTATTTCAAATCCTGAAAGATGATGCTGTGAAAGTGCTGCACTCAACATGCCAGCAAATTTGGAAAACTGAGCAGTGGCCACAGGACTGGAAAAGGTCAGTTTTCATTCCAATCCCAAAGAAGGGCAATGCCAAAGAACACAGTTGCACTCATCTTACATGCTAGTAAAGTAATGCTTAAAATTCTCCAAGCCAGGCTTCAGCAATTCGTGAACCCTGAAATACCAGATGTTCAAGCTGGGTTTAGAAAAGCCAGAGGAACCAGAGACCAAATTGCCAACATCCGCTGGATCATCGAAAAAGCAAGAGTTCCAGAAAAACATCTATTTCTGCTTTATTGACTATGCCAAAGCCTTTGACTGTGTGGATCACAATAAACTGGGGAAAATTCTTCAAGAGATGGGAATACCAGACCACCTGACCTGCCTCTTGAGAAACCTGTATACAGGTCAGGAAGCAGCAGTTAGAACTGGACATGGAACAACAGACTGGTTCCAAATAGGAAAAGGAGTACGTCAAGGCTGTATATTGTCACCCTGCTTATTTAACTTATATGCAGAGGACATCATGAGAAACACTGGGCTGGAGGAAGCACAAGCTGGAATCAAGATTGCCAGAAGAAATATCAATAACCTCAGATATGCAGATGACACCACCCTTATGGCAGAAAGTGAAGAGGAACTAAAAAACCTCTTGATGAAAGTGAAAGAGGATAGTGAAAAGTTGGCTTAAAGCTCAACATTCAGAAAATGAAGATCATGGCATCTGGTCCCATCGCTTCATGGGAAATAGATGGGAAAACGGTAGAAACAGTGGCTGACTTTATTTTTTGTGGCTCCAAAATCACTGGTGATTTCAGCCATGAAATTAAAAGATGCTTACTCCTTGGAAGGAAAGTTATGACCAACCTAGATAGCATATTCAAAAGCAGAGACATTACTTTGCCAACAAAGGTCCATATAGTCAAGGCTATGGTTTTTCCAGCAGTCATGTATGGATGTGAGAGTTGGACTGTGAAGAAAGCTGAACGCCAAAGAATTGATGCTTTTGAACTGTGGTGTTGGAGAAGACTCTTGAGAGTCCATTGGAATGCAAGGAGACCCAACCAGTCCATCCTAAAGGAGTTCAGTCCTGGGTGTTCTTTGGAAGGACTGATGCTAAAGCTTAAATTCCAATACTTTGGCCACCTCATGCGAACAGCTGACTCGTTTGAAAAGACCCTGATGCTGGGAGGGAGTCGGGGCAGGAGGAGAAGGGGACGACAGAGGATGAGATGGCTGGATGGCATCTCCGACTCGATAGACATGAGTTTGAGTGAATTCCGGGAGTTAGTGATGGACAGGGAGGCCTAGCGTGCTGCGATTCATGGTGTCGCAAAGAGTCAGGCACGACTGAGCAACTGAACTGAACTGAACAGTGAGTTGTGGTTTAAGGGCAGCAAGACATGGTTATAACCAGAACTCTAGTGAATGCTGTATATAGTTCAGGCTTGAATACATACTTGGTAATAGAAATTCCTGTGTATCTACTCTGTGGTCAAGTAGATTCAAGAGAGCTACTTCCCCAGGTTTTGTCTGCTGACCTTGACATTCTTTTTGCTTTCTGGACTTAGAAATCGAGGTTTGAGTTGCCTTGTCATTTATTAGAAATCAACTGTTGGCTCTCGCTCATCAGTCATTCTAACAGTCTTTCAAAGCAGAGATAGCTTCTTCTGCATAGCACCTGCTGCCAGTGCTGTGTGAATCAACGTGCTCACTACCAGCTCCTGCACAGATGGATTGCCACGTGTGAAGTAGGCGGCACAGCTGTCAGTATAGTACTAAACAGGGCACATTGTATAGGTTTCTTAAAAGATATTTATTTGTGACAGTTGCTTAAATTTTTTATGCGTTTTACTCCTACTAGCATTGACTGTAACTTCCACATTTATTATTATTTCATGTAACTTATAAAGCATTGGTGCGTAAATTAATACAGTCGGTTAGAGTCATTTTTCTTTTTTTTTTTAATTTTATTTTATTTTTAAACTTTACATAATTGTATTAGTTATTTGTCTTTTGTTTTGATCTTAAATCAGTTTGGGCACATGTTTCTCTCCACACACATAGAACTTGGTGAATATTACTGGCGGTTCTTCCAAGATAGTGTCTTACTATCTTTTAATGTGAGGATAATGTTTAGTTTTCGTTCAGTGCTTGACAAGAGAGCAGGTAATTCTCACAGTCGATGGAGAAGAGTGCTGGAGAAATTTGGTGGTGTTCTTGTCAGAATGACCTCTCAAAAAGCAGGATTTCCTTAAAATTCTTGAGACCTCAAAAAACAGCCCTAAATATCCCTTCTCCATTATCTTTTCTACAAAGGACAGGAGCTCCAAAAGTTGGGCTTGGGGTTGTTTTCTGCCTCTGGAAAACCCCTCTTTCGTGTCCACAGACCTAGAATCTCAAAACTCTTGCTTGCCTGTCTGGAGGAGGAAGGGTAGTCAGGAAGGCATTTAGTCCCCTAACCTCATGGTCTAGTCTTTGGGTCACAGCCCCGCTATACATATGGAATGCCCTTGTTTTTCCATTCGATAGTTCTCTGATCCTGACGTCTTAGAGAACCAGCTCCAAGTCACCAGAGAAATGTAATTCTTGCAGAATCTTATTTGACTGTTCCTTTGAACTTGAAGGACTTGTTACATGTATTCAGAATGAATAGGCTCTCAGGATTCTCTAAATGTTATGAGATGTCAGTGAAAATGGTGAAGTACAGGACCCATGAAAGCAATGAGAAAACTAGCAAAATAAGCCAGAGTCAACTTTTTCAGAACTCTAGAGAGTAAAGTCTTGTAGCAATCTGGGAAACATCGATTTAGGAAAAACAACTGAATCTCAGTAAGAATAGCTAGCTTTGTGACATTTTAACTTGTGCTGTTTCCCCTTCCTCTTTCTCTAGATCCACAGTAGCCTCAAAAACCATTAGTTCCCATAATCAGAGTGTAAACCACCAGCCTGGTAGGCAGTGGAGGAGGGGCAGAATGGAGCTGCCAGCTTTCTTCCTTCTGCTTTCTCTTCCTCCTCCTACATTAAGCTGGATGTACCTTGAGGTTTGGGAGCTACTAGTGAGTCCCAGGGACAGGGGAGCCTGGTGGCCTGCCATCTATGGGGTTGCACAGAGTCGGACACAACTGAATCGACTTAGCAGCAGCAGCAATGAGGAAGCCAATTTCAAATCTCAGTTAAGGGAACATGTACCATTTACTGCTGAAAAAATCTAGAGTCATTCAAGATATTACATGGGGCAAGACTTGAGCTGATCTGCCTCAGTTATCCATAGGAGACCATAGGGAAGCTAGTACTGCCTCCCACTGGGGCCTTTTTCATAAATCACAATGCACTGGGGCAGTCTCCAACGTGGCCCCGTTTTATATGTTTCATAATAACTCCATGAAGAAAATATCGTAGTACTTGTTTTGTTATATGTAATTCTGTAACAAAGCACATGCCAAGGATATTAGTTTTCCACAGAAGCACCCATATCTTCTACTGAGGCAGTGATGTCATCCTTATAAAACTTAGGTCTTTGTGGAAAGTTTATTCAAATAGCCAAAGTGGGATGATCAGTGTTTGTGAAAGATGCAGATAGGTTAGCCTCAAGGGCTGTGGCATAGAACCGGATGTGCCCTTATCTACCCTTTTAAAGATAATACATTGCATCATATTTCCTTGTGTTAACCTGACCAGGCAGGAGCACCTCGTGCATGCAGTGTTTCACTGTGATGACTAATTTCATGTGAGTTGCTTGCATTTTTAATTGGTGATAGATTCTTGCTGTGATCTTCTAGCCCTACCTAAGTGAATCTGTGTGACTCATATGCTTGGTAGAGGTGTGTGGCTCTAATCAATCACCCTCATCAGTTTTCTCTGGAAACTTAATCATGGCATTCTGTTTTTATGGGCATCCAGGTGGGTGTGTGTGGGACCAGGGAATAGGATTTGCAAAGCTTAGCTATTCTGATGATACTTGGGTCTTTTGCTGCATGTGTTGTGGTCGAATTTAGCCTCTTCACAGAAACCCTCAGCTTGGCTGTCTGTTTACAGACCAGCTCTCCACTCAAGAGGCCTTTGGGAAATATTCTTCCGTGGGATGATTAAAGTAGGGAAAGTGTTAGCATCTTATGATCTAGTTAGCCTTCTGTCTTCAGATGAATGTAAACCTAGACCATCTGCGAGAGGTTTTTTTTGGTGCAACTTTTTCTTTATTTGGAGAATACTGTACATCCATTGTAGAAAATTTTAAATATAGATAAAGATGAATGGAAGTGTCTTGTGATTCTGTTATTCAGATTTGTGAGATGGTGTGTTTTAAATCTGTGTTGCTGCTAAGTCGCTTCAGTTGTGTCCGACTCTGTGTGACCCCAGAGACGGCAGCCCACCAGGCTCCCCCGTCCCTGGGATTCTCCAGGCAAGAACACTGGAGTGGGTTGCCATTTCCTTCTCCAATGCATGAAAGTGAAAAGTGAAAGTGAAGTCGCTCAGTCGTGTCTGACTCTTCGCGACCCCATGGACTGCAGCCTACCAGGCTCCTCCGTCCATGGGATTTTCTAGGCAAGAGTGCTGGAGTGGGGTGCCATCGCCTTCTCCGAAATCTGTGTTAGACACATACATATGGAATCTAGAAAACTGTTTCTGATGAACCTATTTACAGGGCAGGAATAGAGACACAGACATAGGGAGTGGACTTGTGTACATAATGGGGAAAGGAGAGGAGAGGACAATTGAGAGAGTAGCATTGAGATAGACACACTCCCTTGTGTAAAATAGATAACTAGTGGGAGGCTGCTGTATAACACAGGGAGTTCAGTTCAGTGCTCTGTGACAACCTAGAGGGGTGGGATGAGGGGAGGGAGGGGATGTGTGTATATATATAGCTGATTCACACTATTGTGTGGCAGAAACCAATACAACACTGTAGGGCAATTATCCACCAATTAGAAATAAATTTAAAAAACATCTGCATTAGTAACATTTCGTGTTCAGTTATGTTCATTGCATGTCACCTTCTGATACTTACCCCACAATTTGTCCTTTCCTTTTATACTTCTTGAATTAGAGCCTCATTCAAACAACGTTCATATGCCTAAAGACAGTTACCATGATTCGGTCTGTATTAACTTGGTCAAATATGGCTTGATTGAGAAAAGGTTGTATGAGGGTTTTCAGGATCATGATTTGCGAGAAAGTGCTCTCGTTTGAGGTGTGCCTATTATCACCTCAGCGTACTGTGAAGTGCAGGTGTGTGTATGCTTATTGAGTTCATTTTACACGTTAGAAAGTGCATGCAGCAGAAGGGGTGGGCTGAGGTGTGAACAGAGAACATCTTAACACAGAGGCTATCCGTAAAATCTCTTGCTTCCTAAACTAGATGGTGGCTGAAGCAACATCTTGATCTTTCATTTTCCCTTAGCATTTTATAGAGTTTAGCATAAACAATAGTTGCTTGGGAAAACCAATTTTGAGCCTTAAACACAAGGTTTGGTTTGATTTCCTGTGGTTGATAGAGCACCAGAGGCCAGTCCTTTAAGGTTGCTTATTCAATCTGGGAGTGCTTGTAGAAAGTTCACATGTAGTAAATTGTTAGTGCTAATTCTTTTGGTGTTTTAGAGCCAACTTGGGGATCTATTAAAACCAGCTCCACGTGGATGTGTTCTTTGGAGAGTATTGATATTGTCCATTGGAGCTGGCTTTAAAACATGTTCAAAAAGGTAAAAGGTGGAAAATTACTCAGGTGATAATTAAAGCAAATAAATATCTCATGACATAAATGGTCAAATTCTACAAAATGTGCATGCTGAAGAGTAGGTTAATGTACATGCTGACCCATGACACAGTCCCTAGAATCTAGCCTTGGGGACTTAAAGTGATTCTTGGTTGTTTGCAAATACTTAATTTCTGCTGAGGTAGAGTTGTGACGTTTATCAGGTGTGCATTTACTTAATAGGGTAGATTTTTTTTTGAATGAGAATTCCAAAATACAGAGAAAATTTATTACTAAGTTAAAAAAATCCTTCCTTGCCTCGTAAGTGATTGAGGATAAAGATTTAAAAAGAAAACTTTGCTTACAGAGTGGATCAGCCACTGTGTTCTGAAAATGCTCAGATACTGCTCTTCTTAGCCACCTAAGCCTTAATTCTGTATGGTGGCATAATTATTGGAGGGATAGGGTAAAGATATCTTTTAAGAGCCAGGACAGAAAACTCTGTTCTCTGTTGGGATGACAGAATAGGAACCTCCGACAGGGAATTCATTAGCACATATGGCTGTGGGCAGTAGCTTTTTCATGTGATCACTTGATGGATGAGTCAGGTTGAGAAGCAACCTGTAGAAAGTGACTGCCCTGAATTCCAGGGAGGAGACTTGGGGGTCTGGTCTCATCTCTTAATGTCTACTTGCTCTGTAGATGTAACATCTTGGGTCATCATTTTTCTCATCGGTATCAGGAAAGGTTGATGTAAATAATATCATAGGTCTCCTTAAACGGTCAATACTATGGTTGGTTGTTGTTACTGGTTATGGTGGTGTTTTAACACAAGTTCAAATGTTGCCTTTAATTCTGTTTTTATATAAATAAAAAATCAGAGAAAAATTAATTTTATATTAACTATCGTTCACCTTAGGAAAAAAGTTCAACTTTTTTTAAGCACAGAATAACATTAATAAATTTTTACTTATTTTAACTATATCGATTTTACTTATTGACATCTTTGTATGCTTTCTAAACTCCTTGAATATTGGTAAGTATCCATGTGCTTTTTCATATTAAATACATTTCAAATGTTGATTCAGAAAATGTATTTGAGATTAACCACATACTACAACAAATACAAGTCTTTTGTGTTAATGTTTAGTAAGTAGGATATTATAATCAATGTTTACTGGTTTCTGCAAATTATGTTAGTAAGGACAATGTCTCCTTCTTAGAAAGTCTTATTACGGTATAGCTGATGTTATGGATTAATAAATAAAAGGGAGGAACCTGCTCTGTTACTTTACGCCTAGGAAGTACCATTAAATGTGTAAGTTTGGTCTGCTTGCTGGAATCATTAAACTTTATTTGGAAGTGATGCGGAAATATGTGCCTGTGTGAATGACCTGTCCCATGTGCCTTAAAGAATAGTTGGCTTTGGTCAATCTATCTTCTGCAGTCACTTCTGCATTTAAATATAATTTAGCAAAGGATGATTCATTCCCTTCATAACACCTTTTCTTTTTTAAAACTTAGATTTCTTTGTTTTACACTAATAGCCACTGCTTTATTAGAAATAACTATCTCTCTAATATAAAACAGACAAGTGATTCCACTAACGAAATACAAACCTGAGGTTAAAATAAATTCAGAAGGGCAGAGGAAGGGAGAGAACTTTGGGTTTAGACTAAAAAGACTACAGATTCTTGGGTCAGACTAGTCATGTGGTTGTTTGAAGCAGCCCCAGATTCTGTGAGACCTTGGGCTGGAGTTATGACAGAGTGCAGCACCTTTTAAAAGTGTATTTTAGAAGCTGAAATTAGGCTTACTAACAGCAAAATCTGAACATTGTTTTTGCATTCAAAACTGAATTAGGCTATCTTCCATTGCTGAACTGTTGTTTTCCAGGGTGAGGAAAGCAGACAGTCCTTAGAAAAAACATTCTTTAAAAGTAGCATGAGCAAACCAGATTTTGCACAGTCAGGTATGTTGATGCAAGTGACTTACTGGGGTGCTTTTCAAAAATTTCTTTGGCTCATTAGTAGGCTTATGTAAACGAATCATCTTTTTTTCCTGTTTGATAGTTTTTGAATAGAAAATGTCAAAGTTCTGCTCAGCTGAGCTGTTGGAGACAAACCTGTCAATTCAGTTTTCAACTCTTAGTCCGCACCTGTGAGACTTCTGAAAGCGGTTAATATTAATCATGGCTTCCTTAAAAATTTTTAACTAGCTTAATTCAAGGAGAGGGAAGGTCTCTAGCCTCTTTTGTGGAGCATTTCTGTCATTGACTCTCGGAAAGTAGTTGACAGCTTTTGAAACTTGCTTTCGTTTCAGGCTTGGAGTTGCAGAGAAAACGTACCTGTTTTTCCTCTGAAGCTGTCATTTAAGGCTCATAATGAAACCCTTAGAACTGTCATCTGTCTGCTTTCCCCATCTTATACTGTCACTCTCTATGCCTTGTATACTCTGATAAATCTACAGAAGGGAGAACTAAGGCCTGGTAATATAGGGTCTCCAGAATGAACCCTGACGTTGTAACATCCTAACCGTTTGAACTGTCACCACATTTCTGTCTCAGTTTTAGCTGCTAGACCGGAGTTTGGGTGTGGGTGTGGAGGCATGCGCATATTGTTCAGGTTTTGCACATCAAAATTCAGTATCACAGGCTGATATGACAGCTGTATGATCTTGCCTAGGCTTAAACTCTGAAACAGGACTCTTGAAAGCAGTGATGGGAAAATACAGTTAAAATTGGGTCAGATGATAGGAGATCTCTGTATAAGCTGGGTTTTACCCCTTCACTTGTTCACATATGTAATCCGCATGCATGTCATGTGTGGGAAAATACAGTTAAAATTGGGTCAGATGATAGGAGATCTCTGTATAAGCTGGGTTTTACCCCTTCACTTGTTCACATATGTAATCCGCATGCATGTCCTGTGTGCAAATCTAGCTTGGTCTGCACATTAGAGCCTGGCTTGTCGATGAGTCTCACGTACAGTCTGATTTGTTATATGCTGTGAGTTCAGCATCACTGTCCATGGGTATATGGCCTGGCAAGATGATAACAACTGCACAGAATTGTCTAGGTCTCACAGCCTGTGAAAACAGTTTTGTGGTGATGGGATGCTTGTGGTGATGGGTTCGTTAGTGGTGGTTTGACCTGCAATCTTCATTTAGGTGTAGGTACAGATAGAGAACAGTGTCCATTTTTAAAGTGCATCTGCCCATGCTAAGAAAGTAATCCTTAGTTTTATAGAAGTCTCCCTTTTTATTTGTAGATACAATACTTTGCCAAGCAGAAGAACCCTGAAAAATTCAAGATTAGTGAGTAAGAAAGATGACGTGCATGTCTGTATCATGTGTTTACGTGCCATCATGAATTATCAGGTATGTTTCTGTTTATAATCCTTAAAAAAAATCTGAAATCATCAGACTCAATCTTGTTCTCTTTGGTATCTTTGTATTTCTATTTGAAGTAAATATCAGGATTTAATGAAATATTTTAGAGAAGAAAGGTCTGGTTCCTTCTACTGCTCATAATTCATTGCCCTTTTAGTTAGCATTTCTGATGTGTAATGCATTTAAAGGGAAGACATTTTCCTCTTCCAGTGGTAAGCTTATCTAGATTACTTGGTAAGTGTTTTTGACTATTAGAGACAGAGTAAGCCACTGGTCTGGGGCAATAATGGAACAACTTTGGAACCTGGGAATGAGTAATCTCACACACTGCGTAGGTCATTGCTCCTCAAAGAGTTATGTCAGGACAGGCAAGGGATTATAATTACTGTGTTGGACCCTGTGGTTCCTCATCTTCATGAGAAGCACTTAGAGGATGCTTGGTAGAAGAGCAGAGTCCTCCTTAGATGACTGATACAGACTGTCTTCACTCTGAGAATCACTGGGAGTTACTAATTACAGTACATGGGATTAATCCTAACGACAGAGTGGGAATTAGAGCCTGGAGTATCTACGGTGAGCTGAAGGGTCAAAAGTATAGTTATAAAATCAAACCATGGCTGAGAATTTAGACATGGTTCAAATAAGAAAATAGGATTTTATCTCCACTGACACAGATTCTATAGATGGATCCAAATAGAAACCGATGGTAAATACACAGATCAGTATTAGAGTTCAAACCCAACATAAACTTGCCAGATTAAATTTAAGAAGGGAAACATGCATTTATTCTCTCAGTCAATTAATTTTTTTGAGCATTGCCCAATAGATCCTATTCTAGGTGTAGGGAACACAGCAGCAAAAAAATAAATACTTCAGGGAACTTACTTTCTATTGGGGGGAGATGGTGATAGACAATCGGTGAACTATATACAGCACTCCAGATAATATTAGTGATGAAATAAAAGCTGACACTTACACAGTGCTTCCTACAGTCTAGAACTTTAAAACCTATTACTTAATTTAAGCCTCAAAAGAGTCCTGTGAGATTAGTAATATTACTCTCCCATGAGGGAGGAAACTGAAACACAGAGAAGTTAAGTATGGCTATAAGTGGTGAACTCGGCTTTGAACTGAGGAAGACTGGCTCCAGAGAACTAAGTCCTGTAGAAAAAATAATCAAGACATAAGAATAAGTGCCAAAAATGCAAGTTCATTTTTAAATAGGCTAGCCAGAAAAGTGTCACGGAGAAGGTAACATTTATGTAACAACTAGAATAAGGGAACAAGGTAAGGAATATTTAAGAAAGAAAATTATAGTCAGAGAGAAGGGCAAGTGCAAAAGTTGCTGAGGTAGGAATAGGTCTGGTGTGCTCAGGTCAGTTTGGCTGGATCAGAATGAGTAAGTAGAGAGGAGCAGAAGGCGAAATCTGAAGTTACAGAGGGGTCCTGATTATGTAGGGCTTTAAGTCACTGAAAGGACACTGGCTTCACGCTCACTGGAATGCTGCTGAAGCATTCTGAGGAAAAGTGTGACTTGATCTGTCACTGGAATTTAGCATGATCCATCTGGCTTCTTTGTTAGGATTGACTCCAGGGGGCAAAGACAAAAGGAGGTAGACCTTTTAGAAGGCTGTTGCGTTAGTTTAGGTGAGTGTTGATGGTGGCATGAACCAAGGTAATAGCAGCAGAGGTGATGAGAGGTGGCCAGGCTCTGGTTTTGTTTCGGTGGTAAGGACAGTAGCAGTGGGGATGTGGTGAGGCGTCAAGGACAGCTCGCAGCGGTTTGTCCTGGGCACCTCTGAGATGGAGTTGCCGTCTACTAAGCCGTGGAAGGCTCCAGGATGAGCAGATTTGGGAGACCTTATTAGTATTCCAGTTGGAGAGATGTTAACTGTGAGATGTCCATAGACATCTAAATCAGATCAGATCAGATCAGTCGCTCAGTCGTGTTCGACTCTTTGCGACCCCATGAATCGCAGCACACCAGGCCTCCCTGTCCATCATCAACTCCCAGAGTTCACTGAGACTCACGTCCATCGAGTCAGTGATGCCATCCAGCCATCTCATCCTCTGTCGTCCCCTTCTCCTCTTGCCCCCAATCCCTCCCAGCATTAGAGTCTTTTCCAATGAGTCAACTCTTCGCATGAGGTGGCCAAAGTACATCTAAATAGGGATCTTAAATAGGTGGTCAGAAATGCCAGTCGGGAGTTCAGGGTCTGGAGGTCTGGGCTGGAGCTACAAGTTTGAGAGTCAGTAGATGGCCTATAAAGACGGGGGAGTGAAAGAGATCAGCAGGGATAGACAGAGAAGCAAAGAATGAGCTGAGTCTCAAATAACTTTGGGCACCCTGTTTAAAGTCAGAGAGATGAGGGAATACTAGCTAGTCTGACAGGGAAGCAGCTGAGAAGTAGGAGCCAGGTCCAGGAGAGAGAGTGGTTGGCTGTGCCCAGTGCTGCTGCTGAGTCTTGTAAGATGAAGTTATGGCATGGGCTCTAGCAAAGTGCAGGTCTTGGATCATCTTGATACAGTTTCGCTGGAATGGCGGGGATGCAATGCCTGATGGACATGGTGTTGAGAGAGAATAGGAGGAGAGGAATTGGAGACCATGAGTGATTTAGAATTTTGCTGTAAAAGAACAGCAGAAAAATGAGACAGTGGCTGGACATAGGTTGTAGGGTCCAGAGAGATTCTGTTTTTGTTGTTTAAGATAAAAGAATTTGCATCATGTTTTTTATGCTAATGGTAATGAGTCAGAGAGAAAAATAATGATAGGGGAATGGGACAATTGCTGGAGCATATGATGTTCTTCGGTCTTCCCTGGTGGCTCAGATGGTAAAGAATCCACTTGCAGTGCAGGAGACCTGGATTTGATCCCTGGGTCAGGGTAATCCCCTGGAGCAGGGCATGGCAACCCACTTCAGTACTCTTGCCTGGAGAATTTCATGGACAGAGGAGCCTGGTGGGCTATAGTCCATGGGGTCACAAAGAGTCAGACATGACTGATAATGTTCTTGAGTAGTGAGAGGGATTGGAATCAAGAGCTCGAGTCGGCGAAGGGCCTTAGACGGGCGCATGGAGACTTCATCTTTGGGAAGAAGTAAGGAGGGGAGCCACAGATCTGTGTGGGTGTATTGATGCGGTGGTGGGAGCTTTTGGAAGTTTTTTTCCTAATTGCTTATGTTTTCTGGGTGTAATTGGAAATAAGGTCATGAGCTGAGAGTTTGCAGAGAAAGGAATAATTCCTCAGCTTGGCAGAATTGAGAATGATTCTTGATCCTTTTACTGAGCTTTGTTCATTTTATAGAAGGACGAGGTAACATGCCTCAGAGCAAAGCAGGTTTTCCCTAGGTTTTGGGTCCTAAGAGCCATTGCTGATAGAGAAGGGATTAGAGGTGGTGGTTGTCAACCCTGCTGTGTAGTGAAGTCAGCTCAAAGAAATTCACATGCCAGGGCCCCATCCTTGAGATTCAGAATAAATTGACCTGGAGTGAGTCCCGGAGAGCTGGTGTTTTGTTTTGTTGACTTTTCCAGGTGATTTTGCCAAATAGCAGGATTGAGATCACTGGCCTGGAGCCTTTTCATCATTTTGATAGAGACACATATAGTTTATTCATAGAGAATGGGAATATAGTACCTCGATAATAGCATCATTCCTGAAATAGAGAAATGTGTGCAGACACTGTGCTAGAGACATAAGTGTACTTATGATGATATAAAATTACATTAGATAGAAACTTCAGGTTTTTGCTTTTTGATCAACATTGACAGTTCTCTCAAATAACTCCTAATGCTTTGTTTTTTCCATACCCGTTTCAGTATGGTTTCAACATGGTCATGTCTCACCCACATGCTGTCAATGAGATTGCACTAAGCTTGAACAACAAGAATCCAAGGTAAGCTGGGTTCATAATATTCAAATCTTAATCAAACTAGGGACAGCAGACAGCTCGTCAAGAATCAAATTAGAGTTTGGAAACTTTCAAGAGTGATTTTTTGAATTTGGATTGCCAGTAGACTCCTCGGCTAAGTAGAATTTTCTTTTCATCAACATTACAGTTTTACATGTGGTGGAGTTGAGAAACTGGTGACAACTCTGGCCCTTCTCTTCAAGCTTTCATTCCTCTTGAGGCCTGGTTCTCAGCATCCTTGCAAATTTAGCAAAACTTGGTGAAGAGCATGAAGCTGCCAGGTTGTCAGGATTGGATCCAGGAGAGTCTTGATTCAGCCCTAGCCACACCACTTGGTGCTGAAAGCTCACTACAACTACTACTGCTTGTCCACACTTCATTTGCAACCTTTTCACATGTAACTTTTATTACCAAACCAAACAGAAAACACCACAAAACAAAAATAACTGCATGCAGGTTTCTTTTCATGTTCCCTTTCCTATAAAGGCAAGTGCCATATACTATTCATTTCACAGATTACCTCCAAAAGCCTGTCTTCATCAATTTATTTTAGTTAGTATAATGCCTTTTCTGTTCTAATGCATGTCTAGTTTCACACTGTTACTCCCTTTTATCAGATCTCTCTGACAAGATTGCACATCTGAAAACTGTTAATTCAGCTAAAAAATGTGATTAGAAGTTACAGCCTTTGTGATTGAAAATGCAATGCAAACTGTAAATCCTATTTAAATGTTGAATATTATTATTTCATACTTCCCCTGATGAACGCCTCTGCAACTTTGTGCTTGCTTCCTTAAGTTTACTAGAATCCCAAGTAGTCATGCTTCTTTGTCTCTCTATCTGACACTGAGGGAAGTCATTATTCATTTTTCTTAAGACAATTGATACTGTGGGTTTTCAGAATGGTCTTTGTTTAGAGGTTGGCAATAGCTTTTATTCCAGAAAAAAGATGAAATACTGAAGTAATCATACTCTGAAGCAGTGATGCTGTCCTTGACATTGTGTTTGAAAACTTAGATTGTATCTCTAAGGTTCTCCTTCTAAAAATATTTTAGATGAAGTTTTATTTTCTTGAGTCAGAGAAAATATTCCTGTATTAGCACAGCTGTAAGCCAGCTCCTTTCAGATCCTGTATGGAAAGAAGTAGTTTTGGAAACTTGCATTATCATGGAAGATTTGTATGGAGCCACTGCAAATTAGCAGATTTGCAGTGTATTAATAGGACATTGATTCGGTTGATTTTGAACTTTTTCAGCAAATGTTATTATATCTTTAACTCCAGAACCAGAGAAAATATTTATCCAATGGGTGATTTTACTGAAAATTCTGTGTTTCCTATCTTCTTTAACTCATTAAAAAATACTTTTTCGACCATATTACACGGAGTCAGTTGATGATAGAACAGAAAGACTTAATCATCTCAGAATTAATTTTCATTTATAAGTAACTTGTAATCCTGGGAGTGGGAAATATGCCTTGCAAACTTGCTACCCCAGAGAAGACACATGTGTAGAAGATCGTAAAAGTTTTAAAATGTATGTGTTTTTAATATAACTGTGCCTTAATTAGTAAACATTTAAAAAAATACACTGGCAAATATTTATTATCATATTCATCTTGGAAGGAACAGCTGACTCATCGTTCATTCACTTTCACTGATTTGTGAGTTTTTTCCTTCTTGTTTTGACAGAACAAAAGCCCTTGTCTTAGAGCTGTTGGCAGCCGTTTGTCTTGTCAGAGGCGGGCATGAAATCATTTTATCAGCATTTGACAACTTTAAGGAGGTAGGATATTCTCATCTTAAAAAGTATGTTCACATAAGCACCTTATGTTTGGACATCTTTGAACAGAATGATTTACCTTTTGTGTGTGTGTGCGTGTTATTGAAATAGAATTGACACATAATAGTTTCTTGTGTACAACATAGTAATAGTAATTTGATATTTATATATATTGCAAAATGATCACAGCAATAAATCTAGTTAATGTCCACCACCATGGTTTACTTTTTATTTATTCTAGGGCCCAAAGATATAATTGTTAATTTTCTCAAATGTCACTCAGGGAGAAGTCTAAATATCTTAAATGGAAGCATTAAGCTTTCTTGGCTGTCCCATTTCCAAGAAGAGTTAAAAACTCTTTGTAGCACTGCTTTTCCTATGGAGAATATGAAATAGCCAAATCTGAAAACTGGTTTTGTTAAACGTATGTGGTTTTCATTATGGTTGTTACTTGAGCATCCACCTTGTACATTTTATGAGCTCTTTCATCATAGTTACTTTCCTCAAATCATATGTATGATCCCTGCTTTGCTAGATGCTATGAGGAACTGATCAAATAAATACAGACACTGATTTTTAGCAGTTTGTAATCTTAATCAAGCAGTCCTGTCACATGAAAACGATAAACCAATGGACATGCATGTTTGAAATGGAAACTAAATGACTACAAATGAAGA